>NW_026067918.1:7274400-7386005 GCF_014885135.2 Alexandromys fortis | reverse complement strand
CCCCTACTCCCCCACCCCTACTCTCCCACCCCTGCTCCCCTACCCCTACTTTCCCCTCCCCATGTCCTCAACCTTGTCTTCACATTAGAATCACCTGGGGAGCTTTAAGAGCATCCCTAAGATCACTCCACACCCAGACCAATTAAGCCAGTGTCTTTGAAGTGGGACCGGGGCATCTGTGCATCTTAAAAGCTCCCCAAGTGATGCTGCAGGCAGCCTCCTCTGAGAGCCACTCTTCCAGCTAGAGGGATTGTGTCAGAAACATGCCTTACCCAGCCCTGACCTTGACCCCAGAAGGGATCATTCTTCTTCCTCCGTGACTACTCATTCACACCAACTCATTGGTCCAGAGAGCTCAGTTTTGCCTAATCTGGGCTTCTAGGGTCATTTGTTCACAAGCTCAGAAACTGACTGACTCCAGTGGTGTCTACACTCTGACTTCAGCTTGGCTGACTGTGGCCCATCGAGGGTCAATGCAGGAAAATTAGCTGAGCCAGGCGCTGCTTTACTCCATTGGCCCAATTAGAGCATTGGCCCATAAAGACCTACTTCCCACAGTTGTGAAATTCCACTATTTAAGTCCTTTTGAATTAAATCCATTGTCAAGAGCCCAGGAAACCAGCCTCCACTTTCTCTTCCAAGTCCATAGCAGACATCATTAATCAATCAGAGCTCTCTTTCTCAGGAACCGAGGTCCTGGCAGATTGGACAAGCCAGTTGGGGCATAGGAGATGGAGGTATTCTACTTTCTCAGCATCAGCCTGTCTCTCAGGAAGGTGCTCTTGGGGTAAAAATTGCCAAAAATTCTTGGAGCACACCTGCTCCTGGGCTGTGCTGAGGATGAGTCAATCCTCTGTCGGGGAAGGTCCACACAGAGTTTAGAGACCAGAGAGGCCAGCTCGTGTGTAAGGGATGCCTGCAGTCTGGGGTGGGGCTTGGACTCAGACTATTATTGGTCTACCCCAATTGCATCATCTTTAGAAAAACCCTGGCTCCCACTTGTCCTGGCCCAGATGGAAGGCAGCCAATGGGATGTGTGTCCAATAGCAGATGCTGGAGGTCAAAGAATGCTAAATGAACACGACTTGGAGCATCGTCCAAAGAGTGTGCCAAGTCAGCATGATGCAGAGAGAGGGCGACGAGGCATCTTGGCCTTAACTGCATTTCACGACCCGACACTCCTGCTGCGGAGGCCACCAGCTTGCCTGCCTGTCTGTTTTCCTTCTTTATGTTTGTTTGTTTGATTGTTTTGAAGGCAGGGTCTCATATAGTCCCAGTTAGCCTCCAACTTACTATGTAGCCCAAGCAGCCTTGCATTTCCTATTCTCCTGCCTCCACCTCCTAAGAGCTAGGATCACAGGCTGTGCTAACATACCCAGGAACCTGTACATGTCTATCGTACCTAATCTCTTATTTCCTCCAATACTAGACAAGTTCCAGGAGGTGTTCGGTGGCCCCTTTGAACCTGGGAAGATCAGAGGGAGAAAACCTGGGCTGTGAGTACTTCGGACATGGTCCAGGGAGCTTAGGCAGTGAAGGAAGAGCCCTTACTGCCTCCCGGATTTGTCCCCACTGGCTGAAAAATCCTCCCAGTCTTTGCAAAGGTAGAAAGGAAATGTGGGACTGGTGGCATTCACGTTGTGTGTGGCTCTGCCAGTGGGACGTGGGATGCAGTGAGCCACTGAAATGTGTGTGTGTGTGTGTGCATACACACACACAGGGTATACATGCATCTCTGCTTATGTATGTGTGTGTGCATTTTGGAATCTCTGTACCCCTGTTCTGCCTGAGAACCCCTGTTGGGTCATGGCTCTCTGTGTGGACAGGGGCCTGTGGTCTACAGCAGAGGAGGGTCACATCTGGAAGTAGAAGCAAGCTGCAGTCCTGTGTGGAGAGGGCAGGTGTGGATTCTCTCTCTCTCTCTCTCTCTCTCTCTCTCTCTCTCTCTCTCTCTCTCTAATCTATTTCTCCTTCTCTCTCTTTCTTCTATCTATCTATCTATCTATCTATCTATCTATCTATCTATCTATTCTATTTCTCCTTCTCTCTCTTTCTTCTATCTATCTATCTATCTATCTATCTATCTATCTATCTATCTAATCTATTTCTCTCTCTCNTTTCTCTCTCTCTCTCTCTCTCTCTCTCTCTCTCTCTCTCTGTCTCTTTCTCTATCATGTGTCTGTCTGTCTGTCTGTATTTATGTGTGGGTACATGTGCATGGCACACGTAGTGGTCAGAGGACAATTGTGGGAGCTGGTTCTCTCCTTTTACCATGTGGGCTGGGGGACTGAACTCAGGTCATCAGATGCTGTGTCACTGGCTCCAGGACTATACATTTCTTTGGTATGGATCTTAGCAGGGTCCCTCTCCTTCTCACCCAAATGGTCACTTACCCAATCGTAAACTGACTCCAGACAGGCTGCCATACCCCGGAATAACTTTAGTGAGGTTCTTGTCTCTCTCTAGTGACCTTCAATGTGACCCTCTCTCACGTGATACCCATAGGGGCCTTGGTCCTTTCTGTGCTGCTGGCACAGGCTCTTCTTCCTAAGAGAACAGCGCTTGCCTCCACTGACCTTGACTTCACCTTCCCCATACCAACAGGGAGGCTTCGTCCTTGCTGCACTGTCCATTCCGCCAGTCTAAAGTCAGCTTTCAAAGCCAGCAATGTCTCACTGTGGTAGGCACTGGAGAGGCTGTGATACACAGAGTCCCATTTCCATGGCTTATGATGGTGTGGAATGGGCGCCACCCCCACCCCCATCTTCCCGTTTTTCACCCTCCTCAGAGCCCCTTACTACCCGTCTTGCAGCTGTGCCCCCCGGCCTCCAGCAGAGCCTACCGGGCCTGGATGGGTTGACTGGTCAGGACAGTAGCTATTTTAAGAGGCATTTCACCTGGGGTTGGGATGTGCTTGGCTTATTACCCATAAATATCAACTAACGGAAAAGAGCGGCCTCTGGGAGGAGAAATGGATACTTCGGAGGGAGACTACAAGCTGATTTTATCCCGAGGGAGACAGGGAATGGGCTACTTTTGTGCCTGGCTTTTCCAGTGCAGTCCACAGGGCCCCTCGGCGCCATGGCTCTGAGCCATCTGGCGCTATGGTGCTCCCTCTCTTCCAAGTCCCTGGGGATCTTTGAGCTAACAGTTACTTAGATCCCATCCAGGATCCGATAGGGCAGATGGGGCCTGCAGGAAGGAGGTGACTAAGGACCTGGGTAAGGAGGGTCTGTTTTCTGGGACTTCCTGGAGGAAGTGGCTTTTGGAAAGGTACTGTTGCAGAAATAAAAGAGAGGAGGGACATTCTGGGAAAGAACAGCAGATATGAGGTGTGGGGGTCTACCTGAGAGGCCAAGGACCCTGTAGGGTACCCCGAGGCTCATGGAGATATGTGTTGATGGGGTTACATGAGACATATCTAAAGAAATAAGCACCGCACCCCCAAGTTATATAAAGAGGAACCTCCCTGACTTGAGGGGGTGGACCAGGGAAGCTACACAGTCTTTCAAGATTTATCATGAATTGTGAGGCACTTCTAAATTCCTCCCAGCAAACGATGGTCATCACTCCTCTGCTGGTCATTTGGCTCCGCTGACATGTGTGGCCTGTTTGATCCCCAGTCCACGTTCTAAAATTATAGAATCTTGTCAGGGAAAGGGCAGCTCGTCCAACCTTCTGTCCAGCGTGACAGTCCCAGCCAGAGCAACTGACAGATGGCAAGTTGCTGATGCACACATGCTGTCGGGCCGGGCAGCTCACTACCTTCTGGGGCAGCCCTTTCTCTATGGGGAAGCTCTAATTGTTGAGACGTTATTTTCTTTTGTTTAGCCAGAACCTGGCACTGCGATGCCCTTGGTTGAAGGCCTGGCCTCTGGGACACCATAAAGTCAATCTGCCTCACTTCCGCATGACAGATTCCGCCCGGCTGAAGACAGCATGTCCCCCTGGACGCACTATTTCCCTGGCTAACCGACCCAGTTTCTGAAGAGCGTATCAGAAGAAGGGCAGCTCGGGTGGTAGCCCTTGTGACTTGTTTTCGGTGTGATACCCAGATAGCATGATGTCCCCAGAGGTCTTAGAACCAGAAACCAGACTGGACTGGCAATCTCAGTACTGGGTGGACCTCGGCATCCCTAATAGCACCATTCAGATGCCAGGGTGCAGACATTTTTTTCCCTTTTGTTTCCATAGGAAGTGAGAGTCTGTGGATTCATGCTGGGTTAAGAAAAATAAGATTTGATTGAGGAAGAATCCCTGAGAAATCTCCAGTGGGAACGAATGGCCCAGGCGATTCAACATTTCAGAGTACCTCTGTTGCAGTTTCCTCTGAGATCTACATCCAGAACAGCTTTATTCATCAACCAGTAAAAGCAGCACCTATGCAGAAGGACTTCCCATATCACCAGGGTCCTGACCTCAGAGTGCCTGGACCTTCACTGTTGGGTTAAGTCTAGGAGTCTGTACTTTGTATGTAAGTATGTATGTGTTCATATGTGTGTGCAGGTATATATACACATCTGTGTGCACATGGAGGCCATACGTCAAGGGCAGCTGTCTTGTCTTATTGCTGTGTACATTATTATTATTATTTTAAATTAAAGCATGTTTATTTATTTGTTTATTTATTTATTTATTTATTTATTTATTTTGTGTGTGTGTGTGTGTGCATATGTGTCACAGTGCCTGTGTAGAGGAGAGAGGATAACTTATGGGAGGGAGTTGGTTCTCTCCTACTATGTGGGTCCTAGGGATTGAACTCAAGTCATCAGACTTTACAGCAAGCACCTTTACCTGCTGAGCCATCTTGCTGGCCCAAGTCTAGCCATTATGAAACTCAATCTGTGCCTCAAGTATTGGTGGGTCACATTGGTCTTGGGTTCCTCCCTGTCTGTTACTCTGGCACCAACTCCAAGTCTACAGGCAGAAGGTGCATGGCTGTTATGTTTTTCCCTATGCTCAGTGTCCACTGCACTGAAAGAATATTATATATTTTAGCACTCTAATAGATAAAGCTCCATTTCTGCCTGTGCCCTATGTGGTACCCCACAGGCAGGGTGAGGTTGGACACATTCCTGCTGTTGAAGCATTGACTCAAGGTTATGTATTGTAATGAGAGGAGCAGCTAGCCGACCAACAAAAAAACACACTGCTCTTCCATGGTTTAGAACTATGACAAGGGAATTGCTGCTCAGTCATGGGCACATTGGGTATATTCCATCTCCTCTTGCATCTAGGGAGGACCCCACAACTGATCCTCAGCAAATGGAGATGATGGTGGAATTTCTAAGTCCAAGTGGTTAAGCATCACGTAGGAAATCCTGCATCCTGCCTGAGCTCTGATAACCCAACAGGCGACTTGATGGATGTTCTAGGGACAGTAGAGCTCAAGATGGAAGGAACGCGGGTCCCCAAGTTACCACTTGGGGCAGAGTCTCCCAGAAGAGCTGATCGAACATAACATCTACGTTCCCCTTCAGTTGGATAAGGAATAAACCTTATTTGTGTTAAGCCACAATTTAGAGATCAATTGCTAGCATCAATTACCCTAATTAGCATATACCACAGGCTCATTGTCCTGTTCCAAATATTGCTCCTATCCCCCCTTCAAGATCAAATTATATCACATGTCAATTAGGCTTCTAGTTGTAACCATTACTGAACTAGATTCGCTGGGCAACTTAAGTGTGGCTGAGCCGTGCTGGGCTTTGTAAGAGGAGTGAGATGCTGGGCCTGAAAGATGGCTCAGTGGTCAAGGATGACTCCTGCCAAACCTGGTGATCCGAATTGTTGTCCATAGTCCCCAGCTGGTGTAAGCACTGGCATCTTGGCAACACATTGATACCTGGACGCAGGTGTCCAGGTCTCAGGCACACACTAGATGTCACATATGAGGTCTGTACTGCAGACTCCTCCTAGGAAGAACCTCACATCCTAAGTCAATCAAGGTCAGGTACACACTGATCCTGGGGTCCAGGGCTGAGGTAAGCTATGTGAGTCTCTCATACAGAGGGGCTTCAGAAGAAGGGCCGCCTCCTGGACTCTTCCAGAAGGAAAATGTTGCTTCCCATGGTTGTAGCTAAAAAGCTGGTAATATTCTGTTTACTGCTGTGTGACCTTGAGCTAGCGAATTACCTCCTCTAAGTCTTGATTTCTTCCTTGTGAAATTCCTTGGAGGGTTATTGTGCAGATTAGGGCTAATGTGTGGAAAACACAGGGTCCTGCATACTTAGACTCTGGATAAGCAGTGGGGATTGTGATGGGAATTTGATATTGATCAAAATTGTGTGTGTGTGTGTGTGTGTGTGTGTGTGTGTGTGTGTGTGTGTGTGGGCATAGCATGTGGAGGCCTGGGACAACAATGGGTACTCTTCCTCCGAAGCAGCCACCATATGTTTTTGGCACCTGGGACTTGCTGATTAGGCTCAGCTGATTGGCCAATGAGCCCCACAGATCTACCCCAGGGCTCTGCCATCTCTGCCTCCCCAGGGCTGGGATTATTAGCATATACCACACATGTAGATTTTTATGAGCACTGGAAATTGAACTCAAGTCTATAAGTGTTCATGACAAGCACCGGACTGTCTCCCCAGCCCCTGCCTTCCGGTCTTTATGGAGATGGCAGGGTCTCCAGAGGCAGGAGCTCAGGCAGAGGGTGCAGCAATGCCTAGCCATTCGGAGGTAGCTTAGGAGATCCTGCCAACCCACTGGGGGTGGGGCGATGGCAATGGAGAACACTGCCCCATCCTGATGGAGTCCTTGGAAGCCCAGATCAAACAAAACTGCCCTGTCTAATGGAGACCAACTGTTTATTTCACAGGAGCCAACAGAATGGCTGTGTAGTGGCCCAGAGGAGGCAGGTGGAGATGCCCAAGCCCCATGCCTGATTTGGGGACGGCTGCTTGCAAGTCTGGATGCAAGCGAGTGGGTGTAAAGAATGTCAAGCAAGATTCGATTACAATTTTTATTTTGGAAAAACCTTCATCAAAATATGTATATCTAATTAGGACAATTACAGCACAGGAACAAAAAACTGATTAAAAATCAGACACTCCATAAATTATAAGTGTTTTCCTCCAGCTGGGGCACATCTCTGGCTGCTGAGCTGCAAGGCCAATCAATGGAGCCAGGGCTCTGGGAGCAGGAGGGGGAGGAGGCAATACCCCAGGACAGGAAGGAGGGATGCTGAGTGCACACTGGGGGCTCCACACTGCCCAAATGTAGTTCTCAGGCGTGGAGGCTGGTTGATCTGCTTAGAGCAGAAGGAGCAGCTGGGGCCTCCTGGATAAGGGCTCTCTGTCTGGTGGGTGCGGTCTGGCAAGATGCGGATGTGGCTCTACTCAGCAAGTGAGTGCACGTGTATACAGGATGGGCCGATGTGTCAGCTCTTGTACGTGCATACAGGTCCATCAGCATGTGAACATCTGTGCCAACATCTGTGGCACCAGAGAGGATGCCAATAGCTGGACATAAGTGAAATGCATGGCGGCATCTGGATTGGAGCCACAGGCAGTGTGCAGAGCTTGAGCAGGCAGTGGACCTGGGTAGTATGCCCGAGGCTCTGCTGCCATGCCTGCCATGCATACACAGAAGAGGAAGGCTGGCACGTCACCAGGCAAACTGAGCTGTTTTTAAGATAGCCTTAGATGGTGCTGGGGACACGGCGCAGGAAGTAAATGGCTTACTGTGCAGGCACGAGGACTTGGGTTTGTGTTCCTAGCATCCACGGGAAGAGTAAAAAGCCGGGTGCTGCAGCATGCATCGGTGACCCGAGTGCTGGGCACAGCAGAGCCAGGCAGGTTCCTGGAGCTCCCTGGCCAGACGTCTAGCCAAATTGGAGGGCCTTAGGTCCAGTGAGGGACGATTTCTCCAAAATTGAATTGGAGATCGATTGAGGAAGACAGTTGTTTTTAGTTCTGGGCTGCACATATGCGTGCACACACTACATCCCAAGGAAAGGAGGTAGACGGGTTGGAGAGATGGCTCAGCGGTTAAGAGCCCTGGCTGCTCTTGCAGAAAACTGGAGGTCAGTCCCCAGCATCCATCTGAAGCTTCTCACAGCCCACCCATGACTCCAGTTCCAGGGGATCTGATGCCTCTGGCCTCTGCAAGCACCCACACTCAGGTGCAAGTATTATCCCGCTCCACCCGTACCCACATATATTTAAGAGCTAAAACTCAGTGCATAGGTGAAGCCATTTAGCCGTTTTGCAGGTGGTGAAATTGGACCGGAGAGATGTAAAGCCATGTCTTAAGCTTGCCTAGCCAGTAGGGGACCCAGGTACAGAGATGATGTGGCCCCTGAACTTGAGCTAGGTGTCTGGCCCCTCTGATAAGCTTAGTCTCACTCAGAGCACAGCACAAGGCCAGACTTTTAATTAGCAGGCCAAGTTGCTTCTGCTTAGCAACTTGTCAGAAGAGTGGCGTGGGGGAGGGGTGGCTCAGGAGGACATCAGTGAAACGCCTGGACACAAGCCCTGGAAACTCTCTGCTGAAACAGCTGTCTCTTCTGCCTCTAAGGATGGGGTTTTATGTCTGAGCTGGATCCGGCTTTGACACTCGAAGCCCTTTTCATCCCCAGCCAATCCCCTAGGAACCCAAAGCTGGGCCTCAGTCCCTTCACTCTTTCTCCCAGCTCAAACCAAATCCCCGAAAGGCAGCACTCTTGCGGACAGGGCTTCTGCAGTGCACCTGGTATTTGGAAGCTTGGGGGATTACAGTGGTCTCAGATCCCAGAGGCCCTGTTGAGAAAGGTGGGAGGGATGGGTAGAGGCACCTCCAATATGTCCATATCACCTCATTCTGCAGTTCCCAGTTGGCTGGGCTGTACCAAGAGGGGCCACTTGTCTAAGGTGATGCTGGGAGGACCAGGCTGCAGATGTGGGACTGCTAGGTGAGGTATGAACTGAGGTTAGCTTCGGCCACTATATCGCTCATTTCCCTGGGAGGCTTGTTTGGTGTGATCTCGCTGCTGACCTGTTTCCTTGTCTGTACATCAAGATTCCCAGAGAAACTTCCAGAAGTTCCTTCAAGCTAAGACTGCCTGACTCCAGAGCTTCCCAATCTGCCCATGTTTGCATTTTTCTAGAGAAGGGTGGGTTTGGTGTTTGGGTGGGTGTGGGCATTCGGGTGTTTGTGGGCGTTCGAGTGGGTGTGGGTGTTCGGGTGGGTTGGGTGTTCGGGCTGGTTAGGTGTGGGTTTTTGGGTGCGTGTGGGTGTTCGGGTGGGTTGTGTGTGGGTGTTCAGGTGGTTGTGGGTGTTCTGGTGGGTGTGGGTGTTCGGGTGGGTGTCAGGATTGTGACCCCATTAAGTCCCAGGGGTGGACTAGGGGATAAGAGCTGCTTTGCAGGTGTCAGGAAGCACCCCGGGATGTAGCAACCTACTTGTGCGCCATTTTATCTCCCCAGCAGGCCTCTTCCCCACTGTGCTTGACTGGAAGACTTCCTCTAGTGCCATCACATGGAGGGTGTGCTGTGGTGGGGTCACTCATCTGCCCATAGGATGACTACGTCACATGGAGGGTGTGCTGTGGTGGGGTCACTCATCTGACGGTAGAAAGGCTACAGGGTGCTTGACTGAGGAGCTGTGGGTTCCTGGAAGGGGATCACCCTCCTCAGGCTCTCTCCAGCACATCCCAACCCAATGTCCTAAAATAGTAAAACTGAGGGGTAGAGAGGGCATCAGTAAAGGAACAAGAGTCAGTGTGACTCACTGAAGGATAGGCAGTAAGTAGCCCCAGGAGGGAGTCAGACCTCTATATGCGTTGTAAAATTAGTTATTTGTATTTTAATTATGTATCTCTGTATGGGTTTGTGCACACGAATGTGTTATCTCTGGAGGCCAGAAGAGGGTGTTGTTAGATTCCCTGGAATTGGAGTTACAGGTGGTTATGAGCTGCCCAGGTTGGGTGCTGGAAACTGAACTCAGGTCATTTGAAAGAGCGGTGCCTTAGTTGATTTTCTGTGTTGTGACCAAGGCAACTTTTAAAGAAAAAAGTTTATTAGAACTTACAGTTTCAGGGGGTTAGAGTCCATGACCATTGTGGTGGGGAGCATAGAAGCAGGCAGGCAGGGATGGTGCTGGAGCAGTTCCTGGGAGAACCGGGAATGATGTGGGCCTTTGAAGCCCTAAAGCCCGCCCCTAGTGACACACCTCTAACAGCAAGGTCACACCTCCTAATTTTTCCCAAAGAGTTCCACCAACTGGGGGCCAAGAATTCAAATTCATGAGCTAATGGGGGCCATTCTCATTCAGACTTCCAAAGCAGCAAGTGCTTTTAGCCATTGAGCCATCTCTATAGCTTCCCAGACCTCTTGATTCTTAACTTCTGTCCTGAACCCTTATTGGAAAACACCTGTGTTGCTTGATTGGGGATGCAGAGTACAGCTCCTTCTTTCACCCTCCAGTTTTGTTTTAAACCAAAATCCTTAAAATGCTCAGAATCTCCCTCTTAAAGCCTCCTTCACCCTGATTCATCAGTGAATGTCAGTGCCCACACAGTCTCTGTGATCTGAGACTTTGTTATCTAGTCTTCTTTTACTGCAATTATGTCCCACTACCACATGGTGTCACTGTTGGTGATTGATGTGCCGCAGTTTAATGGAGGAGACCAATGGCAGAGCATGCATGGTCTAAGCCACAGTCTAGATGAAAACACACTGGCATATGGTTTCCCCTGAGCATGAAAGTTTCAATTAAAAGAAGCTAGGACCCTCCAGTACCCTTGGAGGGTGCTGCTCTGGGCTAGTGAAATCTAAATGATGACCTTGCAGGCTGCCACCCTCCCCCCCCACACCAGCAACTCCAATGCAAAGAATTTTTAAAATGAATGTATGCATTTTGCTCCAACTCAATAAAGATGACCTTTAAAAAGATAGTTACAAATGACTTCTTACACTGTCTCCTACCCCACATACAAAAGATGCTCAATAGAAGCCAGAGCCATTAAAGTATACTCCACTTTAAATGCCTACTTGCCCTCACCACCTCTAAACTCTGAGACATAATTTCATAGAAATAGCTCTGAACTGTAAGCTCTGAGCCTCTCGACTTCACACCCAGAAATATTTAATATTAAATATAAGGTACCCATTTCTTCTTTTAAAATATCGACATCAGTCTTTCTTTGGGATTTCCCCCAATATTTATTTATTTATTTATTTATCTTTTTTTTGTATATGAGGGAAGGAGTGCCTGCCAGGCATGCCAGTGGAAGTCAGAGGACAACTTGGGAGAGCTGATTCTCTCCTTCCCCACTGTGAGTCCCGGGGATGACACTCCGGTTATCAGACTTGGCAGCAGGTGCCTTTACCCACTGAGTCATCTCACTGACCCCCCCTCCTCAGTTCTTAAAACACTCTTCCCTTTTTAAAGAGCCAGACTCTAGCTTTTAAAAGAGAATTTTAGGTTGATAGCTAAATTACATATAAAATACGGTATTCTCGTAATCTCTCCTCCCACACACACACAACCTTTTGCCTTAACCCACGTTTTTTTTTACAGTCGATGAACCCTCTAAAGCATGATTTTTTTTTCTGACAGAGTAGCAGAGTTAAGCCTAAGAAGACTCTGCATGGCTGCCTTGCACCACAGACTATCCCTGAGCCAAGTATGCTGCCCAAAGAACACAGCACCGCCACTATTCAGTCACTCGATTGCACAGAATGTCACGGCCTCACCTGGGATGTTGTATTAGTCAGGGTTCTCTAGAGGAACAGAGCTTAGATAATGGGTATCTTTTTATATAGAGGAAGAGGAATTGTTAGCCTGGCTTACAGGTTGTGTTCCAGCTAATCCGACAATGACTGCCTATGAACGGAAAGTTCAAGAATCCAGTAATTGTTCAGTCCATGAGGCTGGATGTCTCAGCTGGTCTTCAGAATACACCAGAATCCTGAATAAGTAGGCTGCAATGCCAGCAAAGGGACAGGCTTGCCAGTGAGAGCAGACAGAAAGAGAGAGCTTCCTTCTTTCAAGTCCTCTATATAGGGTGCCAACAGAAGGTGTGGTCCAGATTACAGAGGGAACTTTAAATCCAGATCTCAAAGGATTCAGATTAGTAGTGGATCTTCCCACGTCAGGTGATTTAATTAAGAAAAAATGCCTTACAGATGTGCGACACCATTTTAGTTAATTCCATGCGCAGGCAAGTTGACAACCAGGAATAGCCATCGCAAGTATCATGGGGCCATGTTTGTAAACAAGGATCGACGGCTCAGGTCACTGTGTCTGAACCACACTGGGCCAGAGGAGCCCCTGAGAAAGCCTGAAGAAGGGGCGGCATGTTAGGTAGACAGACACACTGTCACCCCGTGCCAAGGATCATGCCAGTATGCTGCACCAGGCCAGCTCTCCCTGGTGACCGCTTCCCATTTATCATTGAGTGATTTCTGCATCCCAGAGTTCCAAATGTGTTCTTGTTTCACTTCTGTTGCTGGGACAAAAACCCTAACAAAAACGTGACAGTGGGCATCTCTCTCTCTCTCTCTCTCTCTCTCTCTCTCTCTCTCTCTCTCTCTCTGTGTGTGTGTGATTTAGCGGTTTATTATTTGACAGAAGTCAAGGAAGGAACTTAAGCTATCACATCCATGGTTGAGTAGGAAGAGAAGAAATGCATGAATCTTTGCTTGGTTGCTCGCTACTCAGCCTGCCCTCTCTACTCTTAGATGGCTCAGGGCCTCAAACCAGGGAATGGCTCCACCTTCAGTGGGCTGGCTCAGCGAACAATTAAGATTGTAGACATGTCTACAAACAATCCTGATCTCCATAATTCTTCAGATGAGACTCCATTCCCAGGTGACTCTATGTTGTGAGAAGTTAATCGTTAGCATCAAGCATCCGGGGGGGGGGGGGGGGGGTGGGACGGGACGGCACGACTGCAGTCCAATGTACCGTGGTCGCCACAACCTTACCGTTCAATGTTCCCTTGAGGAAGCTTCTGGTTGCTGCGTGGCCTCCTCTACTGGACAGCCAGACACAGGAACATTTCTCACAGTCACACTTATTCTGCTTTCTTGATTTTTTTTTTTTTTTTTTTTTTTTTTGTGGCCCAGAGCCTTCCCAGGGGACTTCAATTCCAGGGCACCTCAGTGTGTGAGTGTGCTGTGTGTGTGCCTTGTGTGCGGCTAAAAGGTTAGGGGTCTGGGTACCTAATCTTCGCCAACATAGGGGTGGCAAGGGAAGGGTGGCCATCTGGCTGTGTGTATTTTCTCCGTGTCTGTGGCATCCTGATTATTATTCTGATCCCAGGCAGAAGCAGCTGCCTGGTGGAGGAGGAAACTGACAGGCCCTGGCAGGTCACGCTGGCTTCTGGGGTTAGAAGGTGACCAGATCCTGGCAGGAAGTTTGGAAAAAGAGGTCGGGGGTACAGAGAGCCAACTGTGAAGGTGTTTGTGTGCACCTCCCCTCCCCTCCAGCCCTCATCTTTCTGTCAGTCCAGCTCTGTAGTTTGTGCTGCTGCTGGTATATGGGCCAGGCCCTTCAGGCCCTCCTGTGTGGGGCAAAGCCCAGCAAGACTGGAGGGAGGGAAGGGACAAAGTCTGGGTTGAAAAACCTCTGCTCTGGTCAATTGTCTGTCCTTACACATACTTTTCAAGCTGCCCAAACTCTGCTCAGCATCCAGGACTGACCCTAGCAGAGAGCTCACACAGGTTCTAGGGGAGAAGGCCTGGTGGGAGATTGCAAACCCTGTCCTTCTTTGACACTAGAGACCCAACTTTGAATCTATAAATGCCATCTAGTCCTTATTCCTCCAACTCCAGTGGGTACAGCTTCCTGTTCCCATGGCTTCTGAGTTCTCACTCGTTCCCTTGGGCTACTCCAGCCTTTCTCCACCCCTACCTTCCATCCTGGGTATAAATGCTTTTCTGTGCGCTTAGAGAATCGTCTTCTGGCTTTCGAGGCTGTAACCCTCCATTCCACTCAGGCCTCTCTCTGCCACAAGCTAGCTGTGTGAACATGAGTGCTGGCGCTCTCTCTCTCTCTCTCTCTCTCTCTCTCTCTCTCTCTTTCTCCTCATTTTCTCTATTCAAGGAAATGGGGGCATTTCTGGTAATCTCTTGATTTCCCCCAAATCTTCAAAACCTCCTGAGGAGGGAGGGGCAGATCTGCTTCCTGGGTGTGACCTCGTGTCCTAAAGGAATCTCCCACCCCATCCATTTCCCATATAGATAGGGTCCTACCCAGGACTGGGAGGAGCAATCTGGCCCTCTTGAGCAGTCAGTATCATGGGTAATTTCTAGACAGGTCTCTCCAAGAAGTAAGGCAAAGAGAAGGACTGGTAAGTACCAAGGAGGGCTGGGCAAAGCCCCCTTAGCCTTCTCCCCCAACACATTTGCCTTCCCCACAACAGGCTCAGACAGCTGTCAGTTAGGAGAGGGGAAGCTACAGGGGGCAGAGCTGTGGGAGGAAGCTTGGGAGAGCTGAGAACAGAGCTGGGGCCTTGTTGGGGTTTGAAATGCCCAAGCTGTTAATCTGAGACTAATCAATGCTAATTTGCACATATCTGGTTGCTAGAGCCGTCATCTATTTCTTGTCAAGATGTCCCAGGGGCCCTCAGCTCTTCCTCATGGCTGCCCACCGGCCACCTCCTCCCCCAGCTCGGCAGGGGGAGACAGCAGACAGGCACTCAGGAAGCCTTTGTGCCCACCCCAGCTGGCACAATTGGGCTGGAAGAGATTCAGGACTCAGAAGGGGAGGAGAGAAGGGGCTGGGGGGCCGGCCAATACAGCCTGGGAGGAGGAGAATTAAGCAAAAGTGCAAATTACCCAAACCCGTGATTAACATTTCTTCCAAATCTGCATGAATATTAAAGCGTAACCCACCCTGGTCCCCACACAATGAATTCTGCATGAATCTTAAGATAAATCGTTTGGATAACTTAGCGGCAGCTGTAGTCCCCTGCCACCAGCTGCTTTCCCAAATCATTTCAAGGCAGGGAAGGGATGAGAAAAAGGGAATGTTGGTAAGGGCCAGGAGGGGCCCAGGATGGGGCCAGGAGGTGCCAATTGTTTAGACTTTGTACTCGGGCACCATGGCTAGGCAGGGTGTCATGTTGAGGGTAAGGGATGGGTTTCACAAAGTCAATGTCTGTTGTCACGAGTTCAATGAACAACTTGAGGGGTGAGTTTTACCAAGTCTGTGCCTGTTCCTCACATGCCATAAGGACTCCTCCCCTGTGTCCCTGCTCTGTTGTGCGCGCACTCTCTCTCTCTTTGAGAAGCAAACCTTCTTGATTGACCCTATGCTGAAGGGTAGGACTTAGTTAGCGAGAGCTTTGTCCCCCCCAATTCCCCCAAGAGACACTTGACAGTACCAGGAGATCTCATGGCTAGGGTGTGGTACTCCTGATGCTGTGGAGCATCCCACAATGCCACCCCCACCCCAACAATAACCCAGCCCCTGCCATCAGAAGCATGAAGCCTGAGAAAGCCAACCCTGGAAGGCAGGGACACAGCTGCTTTGCTGTCCCTGTTTCCCCTGAAGATCTGGTCACCTTCTCCGATGGACAGAATTGAGTCAGTCAAGGTTCTGGATGGGAGCCAGAGACAAGGTTTTGAGTCTGAGTGTGGCAACATCATTATTGCGCTTGTCATCAAGCCAGACAAGGTCCTGCGGGCAGCAGATGGTTCCCACCAAGGGTTCCAGCCTGTGAAGTTTGTTTGTTTACTGTGTGTGTGTGTGTGTGGTATGTATGCACATGTATGTCCAGGTGCATTTGCTTGCGCCTGCATGTGCAGAGGCCAGAGGATGACATCAAGTGTCCTGTCCTACCTACCACTCTCCACCTTATGACTTTGAGATGGTCATTCACTGACTCTAGAGCTGGGTTGGCGGCCAGGAAGCCCCAGCACCGAGTCTGTCTTCATCTGACACAGCACTGAGTTACATCACCTAAGTGCTGGGCCTCAAAACGCAGGCTCTCGTACCTGCACAGCCAGTGCCCCTATGCACTGAGCTGTCTCTCATCCCAGCCAAGGCAGCTGAATGCAGAGGACATTTATAGATTTGCAGCAGAGTTAAGTTAGAGGATCCAAGGAGCAGTAAAAGTCTAAAGGAACAAGGGGAAGGAATGGAAGTACCTGAGCCTGGAGAAAGTTGGCAGGAATCACGGAACCAGAAGAAATAGCCTCTACTAGAAACAAAGAAAGCTCTAGCTAGAGCCCTGGCCTGGCCATGCCTGACTTATAAGGCAGAAAACAAAAGGTCCATTCAACGCTGCCTGTAGGAGAGGGAAGAAAGAAGGGTAAGAGGAAATTAAGGGACAAGTTGAGAGTGACCGGTATGGTCATTGTGGTCAGCGTCATTATGGCTGCTCAAGGAGTGTCCCCAGGAACTACCTAGGACATCAGTAAATACATGAACCAGCGGTTAAAGAAAATCAGCAGGAAAAAAATAGTGATCATAACCATGAGAGGATTAGTACAAAATGCCTTTTAGAAAATTCTAGACTCTTTTTTTTTTTTTTTTTTTTTTTTTGAGAGAAGGTTACATACAATGTTAGGATTCGCTTGGGAACCAATCTCAGAGAGAGCTTCGGGAAGCCAACGGCATGCTGGGATTCAATTTACAAAAACACAGTTGAAGCGCCAATTTACAGACATGCCCCCCGTGTCAAGAGAGAATTGCATGTAGGCTGGAATGTTCAAAGAGGCAGATACCAACCCGGCATGTTGCAAGGCTGGATGCGGACTGGGCGTGAGGTCCCTGGGAGGTTGGGGGAGGGTGACCTACCAGCTTGGTGGCTAGATGTGGTGAGCGTGAGAGGAAGAGGGATTAAGCATGCATCCAAGTTTCTGTCTCAAACAGCTGGGCAGATGTTAGGGCTGCTTCTTGACATAGGAGGAATGGGGTGGGAGCTGGGAAGTGGGTTCAGCTGGGTGCCACTGCCCACATCCACGTCGATAGTCATTTCTTGGGGTTGCTGGCACCTGGGCAGTATCTGGAAGCCGTGTGGTGTGCCTTATCTTTTTCTTCTATGGTCATAGAAGACCCTGCAGGGGTAACTGAGGGAGGGGAGTGTGAATGGTTCTCCCAGAGGCCACTGGACCCGAGGGCTTGCCTCCTGTTTCTGGCTTTAAGCATCATCTTAACAAGAAATAGACAAACAGGAGTGCTTTTCAGCTCAGCAGGGCGAAGGGGGAGTGAATTAAAATCCCATTATAAAAACACCGCAGAGGCTGCTGGCAGCCTCAAGGATGATCATTCAGAACAACCCTCACGCGCCGCCAAAACGCTCCTTGCTGTGACTTGGGCCTCAGTGGTGGCTTTGGAAAGACTTCTGGTGTCAGTTCAACCTGGGTCTCCCACCCAGGAACCTGTGACCTTCACCTCCCTCAGGCTCCTGAACTCTCTTGAACTCCTCCTTCTCCATGATTGGAGGAGCCAGCCTCTGAGGGATACAGCTGAGACTTCTGACCCTGGCTCTGCCTAGCAAGGCTGTGACAGGAATGAGAGCTCAGAGGGCCGGATCAGAGCGGTGAGGATGTTAGATCCTGGCTCTCTCCCTGCCAGGAGGAGGCAGGCCATGGTGGCCAGTGAGCCTTTCCGGTGTCAGCTGTGTCTCTAAGCATTCCCTGTGTCCCCTTGTGAGGCTTTCCTTGCTGGTGTTCCTTATGTCTTGGGTCCCCCAGTCTTGTTTCAACATTGTCAATGGTTCCTTCAGTACAATTCCCTTTCTTTTTTTTTTTTTTTTTGTTTTTTTTTTTTTTTTTTTTTTTTTTTTTTTTTTTTTTTTTTTTTTTTTTTTTTTTTTTTTTTTTTTTTTTTGAGACAGGGTTTCTCTGTGGCTTTGGAGCCTGTCCTGGAACTAGCTCTTGTAGACCAGGCTGGTCTCGAACTCACAGAGATCCGCCTGCCTCTGCCTCCCAAGTGCTGGGATTAAAGGCGTGCACCACCACCGCCCAGCCGATTCCCTTTCATCATGCTTTGCAGGTCTACGACCTTCTACCATGGCCCTGATGCTCCACTCTCGACAGGGGCTGAAGCCATTGCTGAACATGACAGCTAATGGGAAGGTGCTGAATGCAGAGGCAGATCCCTAGGAAACTTGGGTTGTGTGCAGCAGTGGACAGGTGCTCTCAGAGCTACGTGTTTTCCCAGCTCTGCTACTTAATATATAGTTCTGTAGTTATGAGGGACTTACTTCAATGTCTTTAGTTTTTCTCCTCTTAAAATGATGATGATGGTAATGATGGTGATGGTGATGATGATGGTGATGAAGATGATGATGGTGATGAAGATGAAGAAGAAGATGATGATGGAGATGATGGTGATGATGATGGCAATGGTGATAATGATGGTGGTAGTCACGTTTCTACACTCTCCTACTGTTATTATCACCGCCGCCGCTGCTACTACCACCACCATTGCCGCTACCACCACTACCACCGCCACACCACCTTTTCCATTGCCATCCACATCACTTCAGTTTCCTACAACCACCACCACCACCACCCTTATCACTGTAATGCCTGACGCCGCCACCACAACCATCACTACCATTATCGTCATCATTTCCGCCTCCACCACGGGTGTAACCATCACCGCCACCATCGTTTCTGTCACTACAACTTCCAAAGCTGCTACCACCACTGCCATCACAGCCTCTGCCACCACTCTCATCACCAGCACCACAGCCGTCACCACCGCCGCCACCGCCGCCATCATCACCATCGTCACGAATGTCCACCACAAACACTGCTACTATCCCCATCGCTACAACCTCCACTGCGGCAAGCACCCCCACCAACACTGCCGTCATCCCCACTACCATCCCTATGGCTACCACCTCCATCAGCACCATCACCGTTTTCCGCATCCACCACCGTGGCTTTGTCACCGCCGTCACTATGACAGCAACCTCCACCACTGCTATCCCAGCACCGTCACCGTAACCGTTGTCTGCTACTGCTGCTCTCATCCCCGCAACGCTGTCAGTCACCACCACCATCACCACTACCCCATCACCATCACCTTCTTGGTCCCAGCGAAACAGCTCCTCCTATTTGACCATCACCCTTCCAGTCGGATGATGGCACATCAGAGCCCTCAATAGTCTTCGTTCGTAGCTTCTTTATTATGAGACAAAAAAAAAAAAAAAAAAAGATTCTTTCCTACTCCTCAGGATGGGAGCAAAGGGCACGATGAGCTGCAGAAGTGGGATGCGAGGACGAGATGCCTGAATCAAGAAGGCCTTGGATGCTCACCCCTCCTCTCTACCGCCACGCACACCTCCCCCTGCATGATGCGAGCATGGGCACTGAGGGGAGGGGAGCCTCACTGCGGAGGCTCTGCTTCTGCTCTGTGTCTCCCAGCAGGGATAACAAGACTGACCTCAGAAGATGGTTCTGGTCAGACTGAAAAGGAAGTAATGTCAATAAACCCTTGATCCAGGGTGCAGCACGCTGGAAGTGTTCATTCAGCGGTGCTTGCTTGTACTTCATTTTCCCCCTCCTTCTCTCCCTGGTAACCTTGCACCTTTCCTCCACCCCGGTGAAGGAAACCAGACCTTTAATGGGATTTGAGTTTGTGATGTCCAAAGCTCAAACCCCAAACCCCAGCGCATGTGAGACAAGGACCACTTCCCAATAATGTGCCTGACCCCACATCCTGGTAGCTTGGGACTTCCAGGGACATCTCTTCTGTTCTCTCTGCGTCAATTACTCACAGTTGCATAGCAAGCTGCCCTAAAACTTAGAGGCTTAAAGCAGCGCATACTGCCATCTCAGAGTGTCCAGGTTAGGAATCCCAGGAGCTGAGTGACCTCCTTTGGCTCAGGAGCCTCAGGGGGCTGCATGCTGGGGCCATAGCCAGTGTGCAGCTATAGCTAGGGAAGATTCGCCTCTGTGCTCATGTGGTTTCTGGAAGGCTTCAGCAGCGAGAGCGCTGTTGGCTATGATCTACCGGCGGTTCTTTGTGACCAGGGCTTCTCTGTAGGGCAACGCACAGCAGGGCAGCTTGCTTCAGTGACTGATCAGAGTAAGAGTGGGTCAGAGGTCAAGTGCTTTGTGGCTGGATCTTGAGAGTGGCGTTCCGTCATTTTCACCATATCTATTAATTGGAAGGAAGTCATTGCCACTCAAGGGAAGGGATCACACAGCAGCATGAGCCGCAGGCTGGAGGTGGGGGAGCCCTGGGAGCCGTTTGGGAGCTCGCTGCTGTGTACACTTTGACCTTGGGACTAAGGAGAGCAAACATGAACTTCTTGAACTCTCTCTAACGGTAGAAGTTGTTAGTGGTTGTGCAGGGTTTTTTTTTCTTTAGGGGGGCATTATTCAGAATAGCTTAAGACTACAAACAGCCCATCAGTCTACCAACTGACACATGACCAGGAAATGCAGGGCATCCATATTGAGCAATAGTCAAAAGAAATGAGGTGTTGGTAGGCTTCAATGGATCTTGACAACACTGTGCTAAGTAAAAGAAGCCAATCACAATGGACCACAGTTCACAGGGTTCCGTTCATACAAATGCCCATAGCAGGCAAATCTATAGATTAATAGATTAATGACTTCCAGGAGCTGGGGGAAGAGGGACAGTAGGAGTGAATGGTGCCCCGATATGCAAACATGTCTACTCCCTAGCTCCTACGAATGGAGACTTGAACACAAAATTTATTTATTTACGTTTCTTTTTGGAGACAATCTCACATTGTAACTCAGGCTGGCCTGAAGTCACAAGGTGGCCCAGGTTGGCTTCAGACTTGTGGCAACCCTCTTGTCTCAGCATCCCAAATCTTTGCAGATATAACTAAGTTGAAGATTACTAGATGAGGTCATTCTAGATTTAGCGTAAACCTTAAACTTCACATGTGTGTCTTTGATTCTCTGAGGTGCTGGGATCAAACTTAGGGCCTTGGATATGTCAGGGGAGCATTCTGCTGAATCTCCCCCCCCTTCTCTCTCTTGTTCTCTGTCTCCCTTCCTCTTCCTTCTCCTCCTCTCTCTCTCTCTCTCTCTCTCTCTCTCTCTCTCTCTCTCTCCCCCGCTTCTCTCTTCAGAACTGTCGGAGAATCAATGTTTATTATTTTAAGTCCAAACTGGTAGAAATCTATATCAGCCTCCAGAACAGGCTAAAGGATGACACCTTAGGATGCAGGATGTCTTTGTAAGACAGTGACAAATTTCAGGCTGGCTGAGGAGACATCCCAACAACCTCTGCATCATGCACTTGAAATGGCAAATTGTAGGAGAATCTAATGTTATCTCAATAAAACTGCTTCTGAGGAGAAATACAGGGATTTGCCCACGTTCCCCAAAGGCAGGACCCGAGACAGAGCGAGGTGGGGTGTTTGACCAAGCTCTAGGTAATGTCGCACCGCTAAACGGCTTCCTGTGGATAGTGGGGTCCATGATGGGGCATGGGTGATGTGAGCCCCTGTTCATCCTGCTTTCCTGTCTCCCCTTCCCCATGCATCTCCTTGTTTCCTTTGGTGTTTAACATTCTCTCCTCCCACCCCTCAATTGTCTCTGATCAGCTTTCCCTACCGCATTCATCATTCCTTGTATTCTCTTCCATCACCCCTTCCAAACAGTAAACCTCCAGGGGTGGGTTCCATTTCCACACTTCCTCAGATGTCAGGGGAATTGAATGCATGGCAAAATATTTCCGAGGTCTAAATTACACCGACCCCGGAAGGCTGAACTTGCGGTATAATCCAGGTTATGAATTGTAAATCAGACGCCATGCAAAATACTCACAAAAAAATTCAATAAGCTGCTTTTGCTCCCAGCACGGGAAGGCAGGGCCTGGGGAGGCAGAAGGAGGCAGGCTGGGCTTGGAGGAAAGGCAGAGGGGGTGTGGAAGGGGAGCAGAGGGCAGCCAGGCTGTCTTTGGTTCTGCTTGGCCAAGTCTTCTCAGCGCCAGGAGCCATTCATTTACCCAAGGGAGGAGCCAAGAGGTCTCCCCGGCCTTTGCGTGGCATGCCCTTTAAGATGTAACGCAGCCTTGCAAATAAATATGATGTAGCTACCAGCCTGCCTGCTCTAAAGAGGATGTGCCAGTCCCGGAGACAGGGTGGCTTCCCCTCTTTGAACTGAGGGTTCTTTTGTTTGGTCCCATTTCTACAGTACCAAGAAAGTATGGCATGCACGCATTCAGATCTTTGATTTTTTAAAAAGCATGATTGAAACACGATTAATAAAAACTCAGAGACAGAAATTGGGGTCCACTGATCGCTCTTTGGGCTGACGAGGGAGGGGGACTTGATTGGGGGAGGGGGAGGGAAATGGGAGGCGGTGGCGGGGAAGAGACAGAAATCTTTAATAAATAAATAAATTAATTAAAATAAATAAAAGAAAACTAGGAAAAAAAAAGAAATTGGGGTCCAACCTGGTCAGAAAATCAAAGCAACCAGTCTCTGGCTCTTACCTCTATTTCAGTCTGAAATGGCGATCCTGCCTCCAGGAATCTCAGAATGAGACTGAGACTGAGAGCTGTTTCCTCCCTCCCGTTTAATAATCCTCTCTAGGGCTGACATTAAAGGTGTGCATCACTGGGATTAAAGGCATGTGCCACCCGGCTTCTATGGCAAACTAGTGTGGCTCCTGGGATTAAAGGTGTGTGTTACCACTTCCTGATCTGTAAGCTGATCAGCGGGGCTGTTTTACTCTCTGATCTTCACGCAAGCTTTATTTATTAAAGTACAAATGAAATGCCACTACATTTAGTCACTTCATTTTATGCATGAGTATTTTGCCTACATGTATGCATGTTTAACACGTGTGCATTTAGGACCTGCAGAGGTCAGAAGAAGGTATCAGATCTCCTGGGAATACCATGTAGGGTGCTGGTGCCAGGTCTTCTGCAAGAGCAGGAAGTGCTCTTAACCACTGAGCCATCTCCCCAGCCCTGCAGCAGGAGCATATGATCCTTTAGAAATCATGTAGAAAAGCCAGGCACATCAGTGTGTGCCTGTAATCCCAACACTGGAAGTGGCGGAGATGGGAGGGTCCTCGGGGCTCTCTTGCCAGTCAATCTACCTGGACTGATGAGCTCCAGGTTCAGTGAGAGACTCTGCCTCCAAACGTAAGGGAGCGGTAGGGAGAAACAGCAGACGATGGTATCTGGATTCCATGAAAATGGACACACACACACACACTTAAATTCACAAGGTCTATTTATTCCAGGTATCCTCATCAGCCCTTTGGTCTTTTGGCCAATGAAAAGTCCTTGGAAGCCTCTCCCCTCAAAGACTGATGGGAAATAAGAAGTTGGTGGGGACCAACATTCTCCTGCTTGTTCTTGGCCATGAATGTCCATCACATCTAGATAAAGGCCTCTGATTCGATTCATTCCCCATCCACCGAGGCCCACCTGCAGGGCAGCGTAATCTCCGTTAGACTATGGGGCTAAGAGATGAGGCCCTTCCCCTGAGAATGTCTGGTGGTGGCATGTTGGATCCTCCATTCCGGCTTTCCAGGTGCTCAGAAAGTCCTCTGTTATAACGCCTTGGGGGGACTAGCCCAGGGCAGCCCTTTGTGGTGGCAGAACTGTGTGGCTGGCATGAAGAAGGGCAAGGTGGGCTGGAGCTGCCTCTGTTGGTAGTTGCTGTAGGCGGGGCCCAGGGAAGCTTGAATGTTCCTGGTCTATTAATAGTCATGAGGAGGAGGATGTGAAGCCTCCTCTTGAGGTGCTCAGAGTCATTCCAACTAAAAGGCAAGTTTTATATGCTTCTAATGAGGACACCATGACCATCAGAGCAGTGGGAACTCGGGCTGTGCCTGCAGGACCAGCCTTATCTGAGTGGCTTGGTTGGGAAGAGCTTGAGACACACTCTTTCTATGTCTCTGTCTATCTCCCTCTTTTCCTTGGATCCCTCCTCGATCATTCATCTACCCTGGAAACACTTGAATAAGTGAAGAACAAGGAAGTGACCCTGGGCACAGGCAGCTGGGCCCTGTACTATCCAGGGCTCCTTAGCAAGTGTAGAAGGCAGACTCTGAGCTGGCTCTTCTTTGGCCACCACTTTCTGTGGGGCACACCCTGGTGTAACCCTCCCTTTGAAAATAGTCTAGCTTAGTGACTTGCTTCTAACCCAGAGGGCACACAAGGTGATACCATGTCACTTCTATGACTAGGCTGTATCTGATTGCAAGCCCCACCTTGTTGGTAGCTTCTAGGACCTTCCCAACTTGCTTGTAGATTTAAATTTTATTAATTTTTAATTTTTTCTCATGTGTTTGTGTGTGTATGTGTGTTTATGTGCAAAGGCATGTATGTCTGTCCACATGTGCCCATGCACATTTATGCACCTGTGTGGAGGTCCAATGCCAATGTCAGGGGTCTGGACTCTTCAGCAGTCTCTCCCCACATCATCCTCTTAAGTAGGGTCTATCACTTGAACCCAGAACTCATCGTACAGTGAGTTCAGTTCATCAGCCTGCCACGGGGATGCCCTTGTTTCTAGCTTCAAGAATTGGAATTACAGGTGGGCTGTCATGCCCTTCTGGTATTTACTTGGGATCCGGGGATGCGAACTTCAGTCCTCTGGCATGCTGAGTACATGGTGTGTGCAGGAGCTGCTGACCCATCCTTCCTGTCCCCGCTGGTGGGCTTTGATGAATTAAGCTACCACGATGAACGAACCCAGGTGGCCAGGTTCATCCATCCAACAGCCCACAAGGACTGAATCCTGCCAACAACCACGTATACTGGATGTGGCCCAGTCCTAGGCTGAGCCTTATGAAGAGACCCTAGCTCCAGATCAGAAACCTATGAGAGATTCAAAACAGAGGACCCAGTGGAACCATGCCCGGACTCCTGAGACAGATCCTATCTGAGAAGAACAGTGCTTCCCGCTGCCAGGTTTGGGGGTGATTTGTTCCCCCGTGCTGGGTAGTGAACACAGCAAATCATGGAGGGTTCTGATTTTCCATCGCACATCTGCAGGAAGGTTCCAATCAAGCTTGCAGAGAGGATTAATGGAGCGGGTGCCTGCAGGTGTGTGTGGCGGTGTCAGGCATCCAGGAAGCCAGGGAGAGCAGCCTCGTTATTAATTTACATCGTCCTGGTGATAATGACTGCTCTGGGCCAGAGTGCTTAGGACCCCTGCGTGGGCTCGTCCTTAATGCACGCACATTTATGCAGCTCGCTCACTCCACGTCCAGCACCACCCCAGCTGCGGTCAGAATACCAACAAGGTCACATATGGCAGCTTGGTAATAACGTCCCTTACCTCGGTAGAGAGCGCCCCGATGCACAGAACTCACTTTGGTGGTTTTCACTCAACTGGCAAAGCAGGGACAGGCCCTGTCGTTTCCTCAGTTACCTGTGGTGTGTCTCCGGGGAAAATAGAATCCAGTCTTCCACACCCTGGGCGCCCCAGCCTTGTTACTGCCCTGCATGGACCTTGAGCGGACATTGAAACTTAGAGATGGAAGGAATAAAGAAAAAAGTGAGAGAAAGTCTTACACCATGAAAGCCATTTGAAAATCTATAATCCAGTCGCACTCAGCATCTCCAGCGGCGCTCCAAAGCTGGCTCATTGACTATCACTCAATCACCTGCATCCTCTTCTAGCCGCTCTCCTGAGTCCTGTCTCCTTGGATCTGCTGCTCTGGACAGTGCCTGGAACTGGAGTCATATAAAATACACATACATGTATGTGTTGTGCGTTCCCACGTTTGTATGTATATGTGTGCGGGTAGTATATGCAGTGGATACATGTGTGCACCTTTGTGGGCCAGAGGTCAGCTTAAAGCAAGACAGGCTCTCTCACTAAACCTAGAGCACGCTATCATAGCTAGACTGACTGGCCAGCAAGCCCCTGGAGCCCCTGTCTCACCGTCTCCATCCTCCACCACTGGGGCTACAGAGTTAAAAGCATTCATAGCCACACTGTCCCCCCGCCCCCCATGGATGGTAGCCATTCAAACTCAGGTCCTCTTGTTACTGATCTGTTTCTCTAATCTTCCACCCTATTGGTTGAGTCAGGGTCAAGCCTCCAGGATCCGTTTGTCTCTACGTCCTCAGCACTGGGATTACATATGTGCACCATTATGACTGACTTCATACATGTGTGCTGGGGGTTGTCCTCAGGCTCTCGCTCCAAGCACCTATGCACTGAGCCATCTTCCTGGCTAAAGAGACGCTTGGTTGTTATGGTTGACTTGTTCCCAGCGTTTAGTGAAGGGAGGCCAGGGTTAAACATTCCGAAGGGCCTGCACCACCAACGACTGTCGCAGTGCAAATGTTGCTATTGCCATGTGGAGGATCCTAGCTTCTCTTCCTGGCTCTCCCCCATCTCTGGAGTTCCTTCCCATCATCCACCTCATCCTAGCAGTTTGCCCTCCCTTCCTAGAGCTGCTCTTTGCTGCCCCCACCTGGCACAGCCTTCCTAGCTTTGGTAGGAGCCAAGCAACCAGGGGTCAGGTCCTAAAGCTTTCTGACCTACACCATCACCTTCTAGAGTCTCCTCCAGGCTTCTCTCCATCCTCCTGCCCACTGCCTCCTCCTATATGAGGGTTTCTTCAGTTCCTGCTTCCTCTGGCTTCTATGGGGCCCCAAAGGGACAGTGTTGGCCAAGTTGAGTCCCATCTATTCTTGGCGGGAACCTGCCCAAGAAACATGTCCGCCGGACTCCCGCTGTGCCACACTAACCACAGCTGATCCAATTTTTCTTAATTAGTACATTTAATTATTAGTAACATTTCACTTAAGTAGAATTAATTACCCCATCAGCAGCCCGGGCCAACTCTTCCCACGTGAGCTCTTATTGCTATCCCCATATCAAGGCCAGATTTCCCCCCACTCCCCACCCCATCTCTCTGACAGAACTGGCTCCCAGCAAGAGCTCCTGGGAATGAAATCCCCCCTTCTTGCACCTGTGGTGAACTCCAGCCAAAGCATTCAATCAAGCTAGGAATTATGGGTGGATGGGGTGAGCACAGGACAAGGAAAGGGGCTGCCGCCCAAGGTGATTAGCATCCTATTCCCCTAGGCTGAATGAACCCAATTCCTGGACAGCTTCTGCCTCTGGGTTGCACGTTCCAGAGCAGGTGTTCACTCAGGCATAACAGCGAGGGGGGCGGTAGCGGGGTCCAGCCCGACTTCCTCAGTTATCCGCTCTAAGGTGGCCCCGGGGAGGAAGACTAAGGGGTAGAGTCAGTGTGTTTGGGGTTTCCCAGGGCTCCTTCCATTGGATTTGGGCAAGCCACATCCAGGAGCCGGCACACTCCCCGGAGGGCAGGAAATAGTAGAGACTTCAATATCAGGTCAACTTGATTGGGCCTCAATGTGCAGGAGAAGGGGCTTCTGCAGCCAGCCAGTTAGTGTACTGTTTAAACCATTTCCCAGTGTCCCACGGAGTCTGAGCTCCAGGAGAGGCTGAGAACTGCAGATGCCATAGCGGGGAGGATGCATTTCACACCTGCCTCCGGCCAACAAGGGCCAGTCCTTCTGGCTGCGAGTGTTTTTGTCTCATCCTAGCTCTCGACCATTCTTGACTTTGGGCAGGTCACTCAGTCTCTCTCTCAGCCTTGGCTTACTCGGCTGTAAAATGGATAAGGGCCACTTCAGCGGGCTGCAGTCAACCGGGACCATGATTTTTATTGGCAGGTTGATAAAGGTTCTGAGCAGCCCAGGATCAGAGCAGTCTGTTTAATTTTAATTAGCCCCTAACTTGCCTTACTTATTGATGGATTGGTACTTGGGTCTGAAGGAGTTTCACACTCTCCCACCAGCTTGCATCTTTGCTTTTTCTGAACTATTATTATTATTATTATTATTATTATTATTATTAATTTGAGCAACAGGCTCTCACTCAGTTGCTCGGGTTGGTCAGTGCTCAACCTTCCAGCTTCCAATCTGCTTGCTCAGTTATGAAGGATTATCATAGACTCCTCCTGGCTTCTGTTGTGCTCAGTTGGTACGGTGGAAGATGGTGGCGTCTTCATGGCTCCTCCTTTGCCAAAGCAGTCCCATGGATGATGGTGGGGTCCTCATGGCTTCTGCCTTGTGTGGTCAGTACAATGGCCTTACACCTGTGGCCCTCCTGCTTTAGCTTCCCGAGTCCCTGAGATAACAAGGATGCACTAGCCAGGCTCCAATCATATTATAGCAAGAGCCATAGCGGGGCAGAGATGGTTCTGACTGACTTCAGCGCGGAAACACCGAAGTTCACATTCTCAGATCGCAGAGGGATTTTTTGTGTGGTTCTCTTTCCTAAGAAAATGTCTGCAACTGTCTCCTCTCTGCTACCCCTCATGTGGTCGTGTGTAAAGCACCTCTGGGTGCTGGGTGGGAAGGTGCTTGGCTTGGGGGAAATGCTAAGATATGACTTCCTGTTGATTATTCCCCCCCTCCCTCCACCCCTGCCACTACTTCAGCTGGGACAGGTATTGTGATCAGGACCAAAACCTGCATATCACAGCCATGTTGAGAACGGGCGTTATTATGCACTGTGACAATATTTGATGAATTCATATGTGCCTCGGGGAGCCGCCTAAGTAGGTGAATAAAGTGAGAATATTTTCTGTGACAATCAATATCCCTTCAATTGAGGCATCTCTGTAGATCTGACATTTTGAGTTTTCCTTTTGCTTGCCTTGACTGGGTTCACACTTTGTGTAGAGTGCACCCGGCGGCAAGAGGGGCTGGCAGTGTCAGGAGCCAGGCTCATTGGCCCTGCAGCTGGGAGCAGGTCTGTCTGCATGAGACCCCAGCTAGGTGGGGGCTGGTGCCCCTGCACAGTGTTCACCTGGTCCCCGCTGCTAAATGCTTGAGGATCCACATGGCTGTGCTTCTTCAAGCTAAGCACAAGCTGACCAGGGCTTGGTGCTAGTTCTGGAAACCCTGGCCTGGTTCCCAGGATTGCCAGTCACTCAGCCCCGGTCAAAAGCAGAGATCGGGTACATGCGTGTATCCATGGTGTGTGTGTGTGTGTGTGTGTGTGTGTGTGTGTGCGTGTGTGTATGTGTGTGTACACAAAGAGGCCAGAGAATGACTCTGACATTCTTGCCTTTACTCTTTTGAGATAGGGTCTCTCACTAAGTGTAGAGTTCACTAACTTATAACAGTGGGATTGCAGATGTGCACAGCTGTGCCTGGCTTTTCACGTGGATGCTGGGGATCTGCACTCAGGTTATCATGAAAGTGCATCATCCATAGAGCCAACTCTCCAGCCCTCAGGTGACTTAAGATAATCTCTCCTGGCCTCTTAAGGCTGCCCCAGAGTTAAGGTGAAGCCATTTGGCTTGGTTGTCTGTCGGTCCTGTCATTTGCTAGGAGGTGGCGGAAGGTCAGCAACCTTGGAAGAGCTCCGAAAACATTGAAAAAGCATCTTTTGTTACTGTTTACCCATCTGTGGTAATGGAGCTGATAATAATATCAGCCTGTATTGGGTGCCTTGGGTGCCAGACAGGCTTTCCTGGGCTTTGCATGGATCAAGGTCTATAGGCCTCCTATTGACCATGCATTGCCTGTTCTGTAACAGCCCCACATACAGATTAGAAACTGAGACATACTCTATACATTTTAGGTACCATGAGGGTTTGTAAGTCAAGATCCTAGGGGGGAGGGGAGACTGTGGGGGTATTGGCCTTGCTAGCTGGAGGGGCTGCTAAAGTTGCGCATTTGTCAGTTTTCTTATCTGTAAGATAGGATGACCGGTAGGTACCAGGCAGATGCAGTGAGATTTCTCAGTGGTCTCTGTCAAGCCTCCTGCCCTGGCCACAGGATGCTTCTTGGAAATTACTGCTGCTGCTGCAGTTGACAAAACACCTAAGGAATTTAGCCTACGGGATGAAGGAAAGATTTGTGGATGATGTTTAATAAAAACCCAGAGACAGATATTGGGATATCAACCTGAAGGTCAGAAAAGCAAAACAGCCAGTCATTGGCTCTTACTTCTACCTCAGTCCAAAATGGTGATCCTGTGTAGTGATATTTCATTTGTATTTTAATAAATAAAGCTTGCCTGAAGTTCAGAGAGTAAAATAGCCGCACTGATCAGCCTTACAGACCAGGCAGTGGTGACACATGCCTTTAATCCCAGTAGCCACACTAGTTTGCCACAGAAACTGGGCAGTGGCGGTGCATGCCTTTAATTCCAATCTTAGAGAGGAATATAAGATGGGAGGAGTCAGCTCTCACATACAGTCTCATCTGAGATTCCTGGAGACAGGATCACCATTTCAGTAAGGTAAGAGCCAGTGGCTGGCTGTTTTGCTTCTCTGACCTTCAGGTTGAACCCCAATTTCTGTCTCTGGGTTTCTATTAATCGTGCTACAATCCTGCCTCCAGGAATCCTCAGAATGAGACTGTGTCTACGAGCTGTCTATAAGACTGATCAGTGCAGCTGTTTACTCTCTGATCTTCAGGCAAGCGTTCTTTCTTAAAATACAAATGAAATATCACTACAGTTTGACCCATAGTGTCCAAGGATCTAGCCGTGGTTGGATGGTTCCATCACTGCGGATCTGTGGTAAGGCAGACCATAATGGAGGCCAGGAAAAGATGTGGTTGAGTAAGGCTGCCCCACTCATGGTAGGCAAGAAGTAGGGAGACAGAGAGGGAGGTACTGGGGCCAGACAGACCCTTCAAAGGCACATTCATCACCTGCCTTACTAATGACCCATTTCTTTTAACTGAGCCCTATCCCCTACTGGTTCAAGGATTCATCTACAGATGAAGCCAGAGCCCTCAGGCATCCATCACCTTTGAACAGTATTGCCAGCTAGAGTCCAAGCTTTCAACACATGAGCCTTTGGTATTTAGGCCATCGTATTTCTGGTGGTTTGAGTGAAATTGACCTCCGTAGGCTCATAGGGAGTGGCACTATTAGGAGGTGTGGCCTTGTTGGAGGAAGTGTGTCCCTGGGGGACTGGGCTTTGATGCTTCAGAAGCTCAATCCAGACCCAGTGGCTCCCCATCTCTTTCTGGATCCAGATGTAGAACTCTTAGTTTCCTCTCCCGCCCCATGTCTGCCTGCATGCCACCATGCTTCCTGCTGTGACAATAATGGACTGAACCTCTGAACTCTAAGCCGGCTCCAATTAAATGTTTTCCTTTATAAGAGTTGCCATGGTCATGGTGTCTCTTCACAGCCACAGAAACCCTAACTAAGACAGTGTTAACAATCGTTATATTTAGTTTTGGCTGTTGATAATGAGGGCTGTGGAGGACTCACAGGGGCCAGAATGCAGGGAAAAGGATAACGAGGAGGCCATGCTAAGGTGAGTGTCATTTAGCTTTTAATTGTCCATTTGACACAACTAGAGTCACCCGAGAAGAGAGGCTCAGTTGAGGGATTGCCCAGGTCAGATCGGTCTGTGGACATATCCATGGGAAACTGTTTGGCTTGCTCATTGATGGAGCCCACTTATGGCACCACCATCCTCTAGGCAGGTGGTCCTAGGCTGTATAACACAGCTTGCTGAGCCTGAGCCTGTGGGGAAGCCAGCAAGCATCCTTCCTCCATGAAGCTACTTACTTGTCTGCTGAGGGAGTTCTTTGGTCAGAGGCAACACTGAATGAAATAGCAAAGTCTGCCTTCAGATTTCCCAGCTTGAGTTCCCTCAAGTCCTGCCTTGACTTCCCTCAGTGATGAACTATGACCTGGAAGTGTAAGTCCAATAAGCTCTTTCCTCCCAAAGTTACTTTCAACTGGAGTGTTTTTTATCATGCCGTTGGAAAGGAAACTGAGACAGTGAATGTGGATAGGACCAGAGCTGAGAGGAGAGGAGCTGTCTGTCCTTACCTGCGTGTGCATGAAGGGCCTCTGTCAACAGCATAGGGCACATCTGACCCAGAGTGCCACGAGGGAAAAGCTGACCACTGGGCCGTGTCAGCATGACAGGATGTGGCGATAGCCTAGATGTCCTGTTCAGGATGAGTGTGCTCAGAGAGCCTCCAGAAAAAGCAGGAAGGTAGATTGATATTTCCCCGAGGGTAGAGGTGAACATGGGAGTCTCTGTTCAGCACCCACAGTGGTGCAGCTCTGCATTGATCCCTGGGTCACCTGGGGACCACACAGCCACCTGTTTAGCTTGACTTCATCCCCTTGGTCCAGAGGACATGCTCATGAAACAGGGTGGGTTCTGCTCGGAGGGAGTCTGCACTGAGTACCAGATACCTCTAATGGATGGGACAGCAGCATCCTGCAGAAACTGCCTTCAACACTAGATCCCTGCTCCAACAAACACTACGCCCACTTCTGCTCTCTCAGGCGTAGACTCAGGAAGGGTAGCAACCTTTAGAGAAATTAATGAGACTTTTTCCTTGTGTTTGAGCAGCCTAAATGGGCATTGGGTTTCCTTAGGGGCGATACTAGCCTTAGGGAGTACAGAGACCAAAGAAGGCTGCTGAGAAGTTTTCCGTGTCTGGAATACTATTTACTGCCTCAGTAATGGAGACAGAAAATCTTTCTTTAGCCCCCATATTACAGATGAAGATGGTTGGATTTCCCTCACTGGCTCAGACTGGGCTCTTGGTATCAGAGAGGGAGCAGAGACTTCTGTCTGTCCTGGTTCCGGGGTTGTGGGGCAGATAGGGGCTGTTCTTTTCTCCTTGCCTGGGAGGTGGGAGGACCTTTGATACTTGCTTCCAGGTGAGGCAGCTCAAGGGTTGGGGAGCTCTTGTCTAGTTGTGTGTTGAGAGATGGCCACATGTGACAGGCTTAGCGTGTTGAACTGAAGGAGGCCTGAGTCATCCCTGGGTCATCCGTAGTTACCTGTGTTGGCAATAACTGGTGGAACTTGCTAGAAGGGATGCAAGTGACCCTTGACCTTTGGAGAGTAGGAGTGCAAAGCCTTTTGGGCCAGGGATCCATAGGGAAGCTGTAGATCCTTGTGTGTGTACTGGGTCAGGGCTTTGGCACTTGACCAATCCAGAAAAATCCAGTTGTGACAGCTACAGATACAAATGAGTTTGAGGGCTCTGGATGGCAGACATCCTGGGTATCTCAGTGTTTGCCAGCTTGACTCCAGCCTTCTAAACCAAGTAGAAGTCTGCTTGGCATTAGCTCTCGCTGGAAGAGAGATTGGATTGTTTCTACGAATCCCTGGGTTTTGTTGAGAGGGTGTGTGTTGGTTTGACTAAAAAAAGGCTCAACAGCAGAAACAAAGACTGAATTGAGGTGTGAAGTTTTAGACTGACTTCCTCTTTACTACGAGTGTCCCTGCCTGTCACTCGGGAGACCAGGATTTGCTTTCTCAGTGAGGAAGGCAAGTTTTGTTGGGAAACTCAGGAGGGAGAGGCAAACAGATCTCTGCGGGTTTGAGGCCAACTCGGTCTATTTAGTGAGTTTCAGATCATCCTGTGCCCCATAGTGAGTCAAACAAAACAAACTAATAAACAAAAATGACAGAGCCTGCCAATGCCCTATCTTGGAAGGGGAAACCCACTCCTCCTTGGGGATTCATCTGCAGATGTTGACGGGGGAAATATTTTCTTGAATGGTGTAGGCATTGGTAAGGTATACATGCCCCCGTAAGTAAATGTCCACCTGTTTTTCTGTAAATAATACTAACAAAACCCATTGGGTCTCTCTCTCTCTCTCACACACACACACACACACACACACACACACACACACACAAATAGAACGGGGACTGGTTGAGTTGGGAGAGATGGCTCAGAGTTTAAGAACACTTGCCACACAATCATGAAGATTGGAGTTTGGATTCCAACACTTGTGTAACAAGCCAAGCTAAGTGTTCAACACAGGTCTGCAACCCAGGCTCCAAGGGAGGCAGAGACAGAATTGCTAGCTTCCAGCCTAGCTGAGAAAAGTCAAGGCTCAGGCCCAGGGAGAGACCCTGCCTTAAGGACAGAGGCAGAGGACACTGACACACTCTTCCGGCCTCCACATGCACGCTCAGGCGTGTGCACCTGCACACACATGTGCACACACACCATATACTCACACAAATAGGCACATGCATGTATAAATACATATTTATAACAGGAAGACGAATTGGGAAAAAGAAGGAGATTGACAGGAGTGGTACAAGGGAGGGTAAGGGGGAGGGATGCGTGTCTTCAGACTACACTCTGCACGTACATAAAAATGTCATGATGAAACCCATTGTTATGTGTAATTAAGATATGCTAATGAGGGACCCAGAGATTAGTGAAATGGCCTTGAAATAAATTTGACAGTTCACTGTGTTCAGTGAGCATCAACAACAAGAGAATGTAGTTCCAAGCTATTACACAGGTGGGGGTGGGGTGGGTGGGGGTACTGGGTGCCTTACTATGTCTATCTTTTTTTTTTTTTTTATTTTTGAGTGTCAAGAAGAGGGAGATAAAGGGCAGCAGGGTGAGGAAGCAGAGGTCTTACAAATGGCCGTTTTAAATCTTTTATAGCAGCTGGCCTTGAACTCCGGCTGGCTAACCACACAAGCATTCGTGCCCTGTTGCAGCTGAGACACCGACAGAGCCATCATCAAACATCATTTTGCTCTGTGTCTTAGTGAGAAAGGGGGAAAAGAAACCCACAAGCGGCAGAAAGTGATTTCATGGTTTTCAAATAGGATGACGGAAGGAGAGAGGGAGAAACAGTTTGAGGCTGCACTTGGGAGATGCCGCCCCAGGATCTGAGCTCAGAGCAACAGGAGGAGCAAAGCCAAGTTCCATAGAGATGAAGAACTGCCCGTCTGGGCTTTTGCAAAGTGGGGTGGGCATCCCCAGTGAGTCTTGAAGGGAGGAGGCAGGCGTGGCCTCTGGAGATCTCCCACTGTTCTGAGCTGGTGGCCTCTGATTCTGGAAGTAGGAAAAGGCTGCAGCATGTGCTGGCCTCTGAAGCACAGAGCAGCTGGCGTTATGACAGGTGTCAACCATAGTGACAGCCTCCAGGTTCCGCTGCCAAAGCTTTGCTGCCTCTCTACAGCCCCAACTATATTTGACCTTGGAGTGGCTGGTGGGGGGGGGGAAGAAGGTGGTGGAGGAAGAAGAGGATGGTGATGAGGAGGGGGAGGGAGGGAGAAGAAAAGGAAAGGGAGAAGGAGAGGGGAAAGAAGGGAGGGGAAGAGGAAGAAGGAGAAGAGAGGGAAAGGAAAGGGAAAAGGCAAGAAAGAGAGGAGGAGGAGGAAGGGGAGAGGCAAAGGAAGATGGAAGGGAAGGGAAGAGAGAGAGAGAGAGAGAAGAGGAGAAGGGTACAAAGGGGAAGGAGGGAGTAGGAGGAGGAAGAAAGAAGGAAGAGGAAAGGAGGAAGAAGAGGAAGAGGAGAAGAAAGGGAGGAGGGAGAGAGGAGAGAGGAAAAATGAGGTGAGGAGGAAGAGGAGGGGAAGAGCAGGGAAAGGGGGGAGGGAAATCTTTAGAAGCTTTTAGTTCCTGTCTGGCCCCAGTAGCTGCTCAACCCTGGGTTTTTGCCTCCCCTCTGTGAGCACCACCCAGTTCACTCATTGTAGTAGGGGAGCTGAACCTTAGCGGGACTGGGGACCGTGTGATGGTTAATTTCCACTGTCAACTTGGTTGCCCCAGGAAGGACCATGGAGATTTAGTCTTGTACACCTCCGGTTGTGTGTCTGAGAGCATTTCCAGAGAAGATTAGCTGAGCGGGGATGGGGAGTGCAGGGGAGGGGACGACGACCCCGGATACGGATGGCACTGCCTCACAATCTGGAGGCCTGGATGGCATAAGAGAATGCCCTTTAGTGTGGGCATTCTCTCTGCTCCCCACACTATAATGTGAGCTGCTCTGCTCCACCATGATTCCCCACTGTGAGGCTCCGAACCCTCTGAAGCTGGGAGGTTAAACAAAATTTCCTCCTGGAGATTCTGCTGTAGTGACAGGAGGCTCCCCATCACAGCTCAGCAACGCTAGCTCTCTCTCTCTCTCTCTCTCTCTCTCTCTCTCTCTCTCTCTCTCTCTCTCTCTCTGTGTGTGTGTGTGGGGGGGGGGGGGCATTTCTTCTGGTCCCCTTTGCAGGAGGAGTCCCTTTCTGGGGAATCCCTGCCTGGGTCTTGGGGCATGTGGTGTGGGTGTGGAGTCTCTGTGATCTTTCTAGACTCCCCCGCCCCCCACCTGTGAAACGCAGCGAGTGGTTGCACCTGCCTCTCAGGTGAGGCCAAAAGAGCTCGGAGCATGGCCGAATGCAAAGGTCACGGGCCTTGCTTCAGCTCCAGGATTAAACTGCTTTAGGATGCATGAAGAATAGGGCTGTCCAGGCTGCACGGAGCTTGACATCCCTGGTGACCATCCAAGGCCACGCTGGGCAGGCTGGCCACCACTGTGTTGGTCATTTAGGTGTCACTGTGAAAGATTAACTTAAGGAGAGAGGGATTAATTTGGATTTCCAGTCTGAGAGTATACAGTTCATCATGGTGACACGGCCGTGGCTGCATATGACATGGTGTGGGAAGCGTGTGACAACTACTCATTTCATACATGATGCCGAGCAGGAAAGCAGAGAGGCTGTGGCAGGGGCTGGTTAGAACCAGTCAGCCCCCCCCCCCCCCTTTACAGCCCCAGAGTCTGTCAGCTAGGGACCAAGAGTTCAAACGCATGAGCCTGTGGGGGGACATTTTACATTCAGGTCATAGTCGTCGTTCTGCTGGATGCCGGTGTGGAAGGGGAGACGGAAGAAAGGAGGGAAGAAAAGAGGAGGAGGGGACTCCAGAGGGCGTGTCGAGTCTGCTTGGCTCACAGCCCGCTTTGAAGTGTCCCTCCAGGGTCGCATGCCCCATAGTCTGGCCTGTGCACACCTGCAGGAGAAGGGATCACGGGCTCGCTTGCTTCTCACATCTCCTGAAAAGTCAAGGCTTGACTGCCACGAGCAAAATCCACCGCAGAGCGGACCTTCGAGGCTGGGGCTGGAATTCAGATACCGGGAGGAAAAGTTGGAAACGATGGTGGCTCTGACTCATTTCCTTTTTCTGCTGTCATACCAAAGCTAGTTTGTTGGTATATATTCAAAGACTGTTTTGTAATCTCCCCAACGATAGCTTCTCTACACGTTCCTGTTGTTGTAAATTGCTTTGTGATTCCCGAGCCATTTTTTTCGTCCTTTTTTTTTTTTTTTTGAGTCAATTAAAAAAAAAATCCCTCCAGGGACCTCTGCTATGGCATTCCATCCGCACACCCGCATCTCTATGGTTAAGCCTAGCTGTTTCTCTTTTTCCTCTCCAAATGTCCTTTGCGGAAGAGCCGTCTGCCTCATTCCCTTCGCTGAATGTTGGAGATGACCAGGACCCGCCGCCATTAGCAGACAGGGCCCTTGATCTCCCCAGCCCTGCCCCACAGGAGCAGCCTGAGTCCTACAGATCCCCGGTGCCACCTGGGTCCAGGTCTCAGGCCCCTGAGTGCGGATCTGGGCTCAGCAGCCCTCACCCCCTCCAACCTGTTGGCTGCTCTGATCGCCTTGTGACTCTCGCCTCCACCAGGCTCCCCAGCTAATGAGTCAGCCTTGCACGGCCATTTGTTTGTGCTGGTTTCAGACAGACTAATGCTCTTAATGGCATATAATCATTTTTCAGAAGTCATTTGATGCCACTAATCATCTCGGTAATATGCCGCGATGGAACGCATAATGACATTTGGAAGAGGACAAATGGCACCGCGGCTTGTGCCTTCCCCCCACCTCTGATCTATATTTTACCACGCTCTCTCACCTGCTAATGCCATCAAGAGCTGCTAATAAACAGCCGTCTTAAGGATTTCCCTCCCTTTGTGGTTTTCAAGGGTAGCGGGGAGTACCAGCTAAGGACATTTTGCCGGTTCCGCCCCTGGGCAGGCAAGAGGAGGAAGGTAGCTGCCTCCTGCCCAGCAAACCCAGGCTAGGACTCCTCTCATGCAGGGATGATGCTAGTGTCCGAAAAGATGAGGAGGGAGGAGATGTGGGAAGGAGGCCAGAAATGAGTCTGAGAATTCCTAGCTGGGAAGGTTTGCAGCTGATCTCCTGTTGCTGCAAGCTCCAGGAAGAAGGGGGGTTTGGCTGAGAGCTGGGAGCGGGCCTGGGGGACGGAAGATGAGGACAGGGGCAACTTGTCAGGGAGCAGGTCAGCGTCCCACCATGGGACACAAGTGTGGCTGTGAACTCAGGGGAGAAGGCATGGGAGAGGTGACCTAGGCCTTCTGAGCTTCCACAGGCCGGGGGAGGTGACTCAGCTGTCTCCCCTCGCTAATCTGGGAACCTTAAACCCTCAGAATTTCTCAGAGTTGCTGCTTGGAGTTTCTATCCCCAGCTGGTTTGGTTCTATTCAACTTCTAAGCAAATAAAACCAAGACCGCTGACTGACTTCAGTCTGAGGAGGCTACCTGTTGCCGTGGTCCCACCCCCCTCACTGAGTTTACGGTTCTTTATTCCAAACCTTCAGTCACTCATGGGTTTAAATGAAGTGACATTTTGCCCTTAATGTCCCTTGGAGACTGAATGCTAATAAAATGCAACAATTGCAATAAATAGTAATTTATGTCAGGGGACAGCTGGACACTGCTTCAGGAGGCCAGGGGACAGGCCGACCCATGATAGCTGCCTCTCCATGAAATGCAGATCCCATGAAGGGCCTGTTTTCACTCCCAAGTCCCCAGGTTTTAGGGGCAGGTATTCCAGCCTGGAGGGCTGAGTTCTTCTGGCTCTCTCCTCCCCTGCCTTTTCTCTTGGGTCTCCTTGGGTGACGTCAGCATCCTCAGCCCTTATGACTGAGCCTCCTACCCACTGGGTTAACCCATCTACGGTGTAGGGTACACGGTCCAGGACAACAAAAACTGCTAAGGACTCAGAGTGAGTAGATAGAGATCAGGGAGGCAGGACAGAGGAATGGCTGCAGACATCCAGGGGTCATGGGTCTGAGCCCTGGCTCTCTCACTTAGTAAGCACACAGTTTGGGGCAATGAACCACTTTGGAGATCTGTGTGTTCACTTGTAAAAGGCTATTAGAGACACCTTCTTTGTGGGATCGCTGTGAAGATTAAATAAAATAATTCACATGAAGTGCTGAACACAAAGTAGGCCCTCATGCAACATTGATTATTGACATTGCTGCCCCGGGCAGCATGGGTTCCTGCTGGATTTAAGAGAGTCCCTTGGCAGGGAACATGCCAAGTGGAGGAGTGGGGAGGAATTTGGAGGGTAAGGCAGGAGTGTCCGGTGGGGGGTCCTAGTTGAGTTCTTCCCCCACTGGGACCTGCACCCCAGGCTACATCCACCCCCTGTTTCTGTTTCATCAGCACCACACACAGAGATGTGGCCAAAACCCATCTGTTAGCGAATGGCAAAGCCCCCAGCGTCCTTGCCGCTGTTCAATAATTTAGCGTAAGCTGCTGGGTGAGGGCTGACCGGAGTGCTGACATCCATTTTAATAAAGTCCTTTCCACTCCTCCTCAAGCTCAGGGTGAGGGACCAAGGGCTGCAGACCCTGCAGAGCCCAATCCCTCTCCTCCCCTGTTCATGTCGGGAATGGGATGTGGGGGTGCAGGAAGCCATGAATACAGATGTGAGCCTAGGTAGGCAGAGCTGCCCAGACACGCAGCCAGATCAGTCATGAGGTCCAGGCAGGAGCAGCTCTGAGTCTCATCTCCAAGACAGGAGAATTCTCCAGGTCAACAAGGGCAAAATCTACCCTTCCTTGGCTTCCAGACCAGGCTACAGCATAGCATGCCTGAACCTGCAGAGGGCTCCTTTCTGAACCAGAACAGCAGTGGGGATGGCCGTTTCTTATTAGTGATTGTGATGTGTTTGGCATTAGGCAAAGGTCTACTACAGTGACCCTAGAGGAACAACAAGTACCCTTAGGAGCAGGGTGTCGTGGTTTGCACTATAATACTCCCCGCAATAGGACAATGTATTTGAACATTGACCCTCAGCTTGCTGCACTCCGGCGGAAGTTATGAAATCTTTAGGGGAGGAGTTTCGCTGGAGGAAGTACCTCACTGGGGGGTGGGGCTTTGAGAGTTTATGGCCCCACCATATTTTCCATTTATTTTTTTCTTGATCTGCTTCCTATGTGTGGATGAAAATGTGATCGTTTCAGGATGCAGTGAGCCAGCTTCGTGCTCCTGTCATGCCGTGCCTGCTCTTCCAGGATGGATGCTATACCCCAGGAGCTACAAGCCAAAGTACACTCCTTTTCCCTTGACTTTCTTTGGTCATGGTGTTTTATCATCGTAATGGAAAAACAGCAAATACACAGGGTAGTGCTGTTTTATGGGAAAAGAACCTGAGTCATCTCTTGGGTTCCCAAGAAGAACATAGGGTTTTATTTCCCCAGTTCCCATTCCAGGCTCACACCATAGGGGCAAGACTGCCTTTTCCCTCCTAATAGACAAAGAAGAAGCAAACCCAAACCTAACAGATACCTCCTGTCCTGACTAGTTTTATGTCAACTTGGCACAAGCTAGAGCGATCTGAAAGGAGAGAACCACAGTTGAGAAAATGCCTCCCTAAGATCTGGCTGTAATGCATTTTCTTAATTAGTGATTGATGAGGGAGGCCCAGCTCATTGTGAGTGGTGTTATCCCTGGGCTGGTGGTTCTGGGCCCTATAGGAGAACAGGTTGAGCAAGCCACGAGGAGCAAGCCGGTAAGTAGCTCACCTCCATGGCCTCTGTATCAGCTCCTTTCTCCGGGTTCCCGCCCTTCATGAGTTCCTGTCCTCACTGTCTTTGATGGTGAACTGTGTAGACAGCTATGGCTACCTCTTTGGAGTCTCCACATCCTCCAGACTGTTGATATATCTCTTGTGGTTTGAGGATTTACCTAGGTGTAGTCACACCGGATAAGAAGAGGCTGTGAATGGCTGATTGTCCTATCTGGGGACGGCCAGCTTCAGGAATGGAACAGGCCAGGCAATGATGCCAGGACTGTGGCCCCTCCATCACTTAATCACTCTGTTCCTCACCCTGCTTTGGTGGTCCAAGAACAAATGATGGAGACATTGAAGGCAAGGGGAACTACTTTCTCTCTAGGGCTATGACTCCAGGTCTATGTAGTGGAACCTGAATATTTGGTGTTTTTATAGCACACAGGTACTGGAAAACACTTCTCTGGGTCTGGACCACATTCTCACAGGTATTTTTTTTTTTTAAAAAAAATACTTTTATTATTTTTTTTGTGAATTTATATAATGTATTATGAACATATCCATCACCCAGCTCTCCCCACATCCACCCCTCCACTTCATGTCCTGTTTTTTTTAAACAACCAATCAACTGCAATTTGTGCTGTCCATATGCTCTTGGGTGTGGGGCCACCCTCTAGAGTGTGGTTGACCTACCAGGAGCCAAGCCCCTTAAAGACAACTGACTCTCCCTTGTAAGCTGTCAACTGTCCATAGCTCCTCAGTTAAGGGTTAGAGCTCACAAACCCTTTCTCACTCCTTGCTAGAATGCAGACTGGCTTGCTCCTGTCCAGGTCTTACGCAGGGAACCACAGCTCCTCTGGGTTCATGAGTACAGCCTTCTCATCAGGATCAGACGATGAGGTTTTGTTCTGGTCCTCCTCAACTTCTGGTTCTTACAGTCCCCTTTCCATGCCATCTTCTGTAGGAACCGTATCTTAGTGAGAAGACATAAGAAGGAAGGTTCAGGACTCTGAAAGAATGAAACATCCCAGAGTCTCCCTGGCTTGTGGAAGATTACTCACGGGCTAATGTGCCCTAATTCAAGCCATCCACCTTGGCTCAGAAGGCCACAGCAGCAGTGGCATCTTCTGAGGAGAGTGAGGAGTTCAGGACATCTCCAGTCTAGGATGAATGCCTCCCAGGGGACAGATCTCTAAAAGTGTAACATCCGCATCTTTATGCCTGAGTGCTGGCTAATGGGGCTGTGTGATTCATGCCCAGGAAATAATTCATGGTCATGAGACCATCAGGTAAAAAAAGCCAGGGATGTGGGGGTGATGGCAGAGGACTCTGGGATCATGGAGAGCTGTGAGGCTGAGTGGTGGGAGCCTGGCCTGATGAATGGCTTCAGTCAAATGGCAAAATCAAGGGCATAAATTTGCCTCCTGTGATAGGTCAGCTTTGGTTCCAGCAGGCGGCAAAGGTCCAGTTAGTGCCTCGGCCATTAAGCAATATAGACACAGGTAATTTGCTTCACTCTCAGATGCAAAGTTAAACGACTCATCATTATCTTATTAATGAAATCAAGGCTTGAAAATGAAGCTTGCCTGGCATTCTGCCACTGCAGCACTTTCTAGAAGGGTCAGATGGCCATGGCTCCTGCAGCTTAATTTCCCCTCCCATCCCTGGAGCTTCCAAGCTTGCTACAGGTCTCCCTGGGCCCCTGGTGTTCCGAGCCTGGGGAGAGAAACTCAGTGTCCCCTCAGCTAACAATATTTCTTCTAAGTCGGAGTTTCTGATGGGCTCCCAGGGTCCATGGAGTTAACCTCTATAGCCTGAATAGATGAGGTTGAGCCTGGGAGGCAGGCTTTGAGATTGTTCAGTAAGAAGATGAGCCACATTTAGTGGCCATCCCTTGTGGGGTGCATCTCTCTGGGTACTCTTCCCACTCTGGTCCAATTGTTCTCTTGATCTGTGGGTGCCTGTGGGGCTTGGGAAAGAGCTGTGCCCAACTGCAAGTAGGATGGTGCATCCAGGGAATAGTGGCTTAATTTCTTTGTCCTGGAATGAGTGTTCTGTGATGTAGGGCTTTAGGTAGCCTCTCTTTGGCTCTGGGTATTCCATTTTCCTTCAATGGTGGTGGTGGTCTGCTGGGGAATTCTCCTTCCCAGCTATGTTTGTAGACATCAGGGGCAATCCCTGCCCCATCTCTTTCATTTGATTTTATTTTGGTGTTGGGGATCATCCCAGACCCTCGAGACCACCCTTCACCACTGAGCTTCCTCCACAGTAGCCCCTCTCTGTTTTAAGCAGAGGAACACAATCTTTTCCATGTACTTCCAACAGGTGCTCTTGGGTCCCTGTGGTGATCACTGTTAACCTGTTAACTGTTGACCTGACGGGATCCAGGGCATGTGTGTGTGTCGGGGTGGGGAATGACATCTTGATTGCCTTAGTTGAGATGGACAGATCCTTCCTGTGGATGGCACTGTTCTCTAAATAGGGAACCTTAGACTTTATTTATCCTTTGCTGTTGTGGATGGGATGTGACCGGCATCATCAAGCTTTTTATCACCTTCCTTCCTAGGGGGATATTCAGCACTTCACCTGAGGTGGACAGTTGGGCAGTGGCTGGACCTGTGTTCCCAGACTCCCCTCGGAGACAACTGCAGAGTCTTCCCCTAGGCAAAGGAAGTGAGAGGGTGCAGAGGAGTCAACTTCACCCCTCTGGAGTTCAAAAGTCAGTGAGGAAAGAAGTTCACATTTAGACAAACTGAGTCTCCCCCATCTAAAAATGCCTGGGGTGTATGTGGAGTGTTTTGTACTTTAAAGTAATTCAGAATATTTGTATTTACATAATGAGATATCTTGGGGATGAGACCCTAAAACTAACCATGAAATTTATTTATGCTTCCTATCAATCTTCTGCATACAGCCCAAAGGTAATTTTTATACCATATGCTTAGTGATTTTGTGCATGAGGTGAAGTTTCATGGTGTGGAATTTTCCTTTTGTGCATTCACGCAGGTGCTTAAGAAGTTCTTGGTTTGGGAGCACTTGGGACACTGATTTTTATGTTCAGGATGCTCAGCTTGCATTATATAAAAGACCTCATCATTCCTACCAATGTTTCTAAGAAAGCAGCCATGGAGCGCTTCTGGTTTCTACTAAGGCTGTGGATAGGTGTTCTGTGCTGTTGTCTGGCTGTGAAATGTCGCTCATAATCTCATGTATGGAAGACTGTAGTCGGCTGCTTGTTCATTCCTGGCTACCCAGGCCCAAAGTAACCATACTGAAACTATATTAATTGCAGCACTAGCTGGCCTATTAGTTTATGCATATTTCTAGCTAGCTCTTATATCTTAAATTAGCCTATTTTTATTAATCTGTGTATCATCACGTGGTTGTGGCAAACCAGTAAGTTTCTATCAAGCATCTGATATCTGTCTCCTGCAGTGACTACATGCCAACTCTATCCTCCTCTATTTGCTTGGAATTCCTACCTTGCCCTATTCTGTGATGCAATAGACCCAAAGCAGCTTCTTTTATTAACCAATGATATTCACAGCTTACAGAAGGGAAATCCCACATCACCTCCCCTATTCTGTCTAAATAAAAAGGAAGGCTTTAACTTTAACATAGCAAGATTACATACAACAAAGCAGTTATCAAGCAAGAATTATAGTTATAATATTTATAGCTACTTTCTCTTTTATCATAACTAAGGAAAACTATAACTATGTATTCTTCAACTCCATCAAAGACTCCAGAAGGATATAATATTACCTAAGTTAAAAAGGAAGTACATTGTAAGCAACTTCCAAAACTCTAGAATTGACAGAGACATCTCTCTGCCTGGACAGTCACCCAAGTTTTTCTGTAACACAGGAGCATCCATCTTCAGCCTACAGACCCATAGTATCTATTAGACTTTTCCATGAAGCAGGAAATTTCAAAGACAGTTCTACCTATATTGGCAGTTTGTCTGTCACTTTGTTCTGTGTCCTGCAGAATGTATGGCAGACTCTTTCATGAAGCAGGAACCCGGAAGGACTGTCTCACCTTCTTTAGGCAGCTTCAACAGTCATTTTTCTGTGGGTCCTGCATGTCCAGTTCATACAGCATACCATCAAGCAGTCCAGGAAAGAGCAATTTCTTGCTCAAATTGCTAACCAACTCCATAAGGAGCCTCTTCAATGCCCGTCATCCTTTTGAAGTAGATTGGTGGTACCAGGAGCAGATGTGTCTCAGAGTCATAAAAAGTTCTTTGTTCTTAAAACATTTTAAATGCTATATTCTGTAGGTCTTTGAAAGTTTTGAAGATTATCTGTCTAACTGAAATACATATCTATATATCTAGAAAGCATAACTAACATGACTACAAGCTTGGATATTATAGATGACTATCTATTAACCTGTATTTCTTACTTATACATTATATTTTTAAATGAGCTGCACAAACATAATTCCTTAATCAAGAGCAGAAATATAAATATTACAAAATTGACCTTAAATTTGTATCAATAGACCAAGATCCATACCAATGCAAAATATTCATCTCTATAGCATATCCCCCTTTAAATATAAACAAACATTTATAAACAATATTTAAGAATTTGGGTGTAATTCTCTCTAAACTGCTTCCTGCTTTTTGTTGGGTGAAGTATTTTTTGGGGGTGTTTATGAAGTCCTCTCAGGGTGGGTCTTGGTCCATCAAACCACATCAGTCTGGAAGGAATCCACAGGTTACCATCTTCTGTGGAAACAAAAGCAGAACCTCCTTTCCAAGTAACATATCCTTAGACCCAAATTTTGAAGTCAAGATACCTTTAAAGTATATATGTTGGTTGAACTTAGCAGCCCATACAATGAAATATCTCTCTGTACTTAGCTTATTCACAATCAAAAAGTTAAAAGAAAACACAATAATATACATGATCCAGACTCTCTGTATATATTCCATCTTTATGTAGCTTATTTTTCTTTACTCCTTTAATTTATGGCTGTCTGTACTCTGTCTCTTTAAAGACTTTACTTTTAAAAAAAACCCATTTACTTTTTTTTATAATTATTTCTTCTCTTTCCCAATGTACATTTATCCAACACCATGACCCATTTATAGGTCTTTTTTAAATCTGAATTTGTCTTTATTGTATGTGTATCTGTAGTTATTTTTTGACCAGGAGCATTTTTTTTAATGCTATGTGGTCCTGTCTGTTGGCTCCACCCAGTCCAACATGGAGGAGACATGTTCGCTGCCTCTGAGAGCCATGCATGCTGTTCTAGCTCCAGGGTCATGACGGATCTATGTCACCATTGAACAACTAGTAGCATGCTGCTTACAAATCCCATTTAAGTGCTTGGACTCCTGAAAGAATTTGTTCTGGCAGCATGAACCAGGAGGCTGACGTTTCTTTTTTTCTTTACTTTTTTTTTTTTAATTGATTTTCATTGAGCTCTACATGTTTCTCTGCTCCCCTCCCTGCATTTCCCCTCCTCTCTTCAACCCTTCCCCAAGGTCCCCATGCTTCCAATTTACTCAGGAGATCTTGTCTTCTACTTCCCATGTAGCTTAGCTCTATGCTACAGTAAGCCTTCTTTTAAAGGAGCAGTGGCACTCCTGCTTGCCACCAACAAACAGAGCCCATCTGAAAAAAATGTACCTAAACTTTGTTTCTTCTTTTGTGTGTGTGTATCTAGAATTCCTTTCCAAGCTCTCTCAGGTTTTATGTGGATTTAGCTGGCACACATTGGAGCACCATTCTGTAGTTGGAGGCTGCTCATTCTTCCCAGATCTGAAATAACCACACTGAAATTATATTAATTGCAACACCAATTGGCCTATTAGCTTATGCATACTTCCAGCTAGCTCTTATATCTTAGATTAACCCATTTCTATTAATACGTGTATTGCCACGTAGTTGTGGCATACTGGTAAGCTTCCATCAAGCATCTAGAGTCTGTCTCCTGCAGCAGCTATATGGCTTCTCCCTGACTTTGTCTACTCTTTCATCCTCTATCTGCTTGGAATTCCCACCTTGCCCTATTTTGTGCTGCAATAGGCCCCAAACAGCTTCTTTACTAACCAATGGTATTCACAACATACAGAGGGGGATCCCACATTTGAGGACTACTCAGCTGCCAGCTAATAGGCCTCTGGAGGAAGTGATAGGACCCTGAGGGCTCTGACCTCATCTCATGATGGATTCCCAAAGTGATGGAATTAATTATCTGGAAGGGAGGTAAGGTAGGAGGCAGTTAGAGAAAGTGGATCATGGAGATAGGGGTGTCCTTGGGGCTGTATCTTGCCCCGATTCTTTTCTACTATTTTCTATCCACCAATACGTGTAGTGCATGGAGCTGGAGAGATAGGTCAGCAGTTATGAGCACTCATTGCTCTTTCAGTGGACCCAACTTTGGTTCCCAGCACCCACATCAAGAGAATCACAACCACGTGTACCTCCAGCTCCAGGGAATCTGATACCCTCTTCTGGCTTTTGCAGGTACCCACACATATGTGGCATGTACTCTCTCACATATGTGTTAAAATATCTTCTACAAAGTGAAACGAAAGGAAGAGAGACTCAGCACATGCTCCTGCCACAGTGATGCTCTGCCCAGGTGTATGAGACCAGCTGATGATCAACGGAACCCTCTGAAACTGGGAGACAAAATGAATCCTCGGGAGTGGTAAGAAGGCTCAGTGGGTAAAGGAGTTTGCTGCCACCCTGTGACCTGAGTTTGATCCCTGGAACCTGCAAGATGGATGGAGAGAACCAATTCTCCCAAGCTGTCCTCTAACCCCCACATGTGTGCCGTGGTGCACCACATTCCCACAAACAGATAAAAGTAAAACACCGGAAAGGAAATCCTTCTTCCTTTGAGGTGATTCTAGGAGGGTTTCTGTCATTGGTTTCTGCGGTTTGGGGTTTCATTGTTTGTATGTCGCAGTGATAACACGAGTAACAAACACAGCTTCCCACGTTAAGAATTCCCTTCTCTCACGGGAGTGATGCTGTGTCCAGTCACTTGTGATTGAAGTGTTTCTATGATGTGAATGCCCTGAGCTCTCTCTCACACACACACACCTGAGATAGGCAGATAGGTTCTTGATATATAAGGCTAGCTTCCAGGTCTCATAATTTTACTTTTACACTTTTGTGTGTGTGTGTGTGTGTGTGTGTGTGTGTGTAGGTCAGAAGACAGTAGGAGGAGTTGGTTCCCCTTCTGTGATTGGAACTCAGGTGGTCAGGCTAGGCCGCAAGCACCTTAGGCCACTGAGAAATCCTGATGGCCCTTAGCCTCAAATTCTTTCTTTTTGAGACAGGGGCTCACTGTGTCTCCCTGGCTGTCCTGGAACTCACTATGTAGACCAGGCTGGTCTCAAACTCACAGAGATCCACCTGTCTCTGCCTCTTGAGTACTGGGACTCAAGGTGTGTGTACCACTATGCCCAACTTAGCCTCAAACTCTTGATCCTCCTCAACCCCCAAGTGTTGGGATTCCAAGGGTACAACTATTAGAACAGAACCAAACTTCTCCCCATTCTATTCATTTTATTGATCTACAAGATTAATAAAAAAACAAGAAGCAAGATGCCTGGAACTAGGACTATGACATATTTTCATTCCATTTTATGCCAAGAGCTAGGGACTGAAGGCCCTTGTATCTCTCTTCTCCCTCTCCAGGCAATAAGAACCCAGGGGACTTGCTTTCGTGCTTAGAAGGCCCTTCCTCTTATGCAAGCTGCCTTTTGCTTTATCAGTGGGGATGGGACTGAAGACAGATACCTGATGGGAGCTGCGGGCACTGTGGAGCCACGATGGACCTCTGTGATGCTCCTGGCATTGCCCATTTGCCAAGGGTGCCCAGTTACCTGTGGCTACTGACATGGACTGCAAACTCTCCTTACCCAGATGCTTCCCAGGATCTTGGGACCAAGGCCAACCAGACCCAGCTACTGTTGTTGGACAGTTCTGGAGTGCTCAACATTTTCTTGGCCTCAGAAGCAGCTCTCTGTGTCTCAGACAGCCAAGTTTTCCTAGTTAATGTCTCCTTCGGTTCCCTCCTGCTCTTGAAGATTGCTTTGGTTCCGATAAGCTATGCCTGATTTGGAAGGTAAAAAGCGAGAAACAAAGCATAGGAAACCAGAACATTCATTTTTACACATCTTCACCAGAGCCCTGAAGGTTCTTTCTCACCACTCTTTGGAGGGAGGGGGGGAGACAGGGCTTTCCCAATACCTACATGGGCTTTGCTTCGCTCCTTCTGGGCCCTGTCAGGTGGGCTTGATGAGGCCCCCATGGTCAACCTCATAGGACAGCACTGTACACTGCACACGACAGCAAAGCCCTGGACTTTGAGGGGCTCCAAGGAAGAAAGGGAAGCACAAGACCTGAGAAAGGAAATGAAGAAAGGAAGGCAATGAATGGAAAAGAAGCAAAAAGGAGAGGAGAAACAATGAGACAGGAAGGGAAAGAAGAGGGAGGACAGTAGGGACGGATGTGAGGCTGACTCAGCTTACACACCTGCATCTGAAGAATGAACCATTTGTAAATGAAGACACCGAGACTAAGGGAGGTTAGGAACTCCCAAGGTCCCACAGCTGATCAGAGGAGGAACTGGCATATGTGGAGCTACCTATGTTGACTTTAACACCCTATAAGCCAGACAGACAGTGTGGCCAACGGACAGGGTGAGAACCACTCCAAACAGCCCAAATTTAATTTTCCCTGTACATGTCTGGCCTGGCAGGAGTACTTGGTTTACACGATCTCATGGCCTTGGAGAGCCGGCTGAGTTATAGCTACAGGGATGACTATGCATCAGACGGTGCTGGTCAGGGCTCCATTGAATGCAGCTGTTCTGGGGGACGGGTAGCTGTCTTCCTGTTGTCTGCGGGGCTGGACTAAGCAGCTGTCCCTATGCACAGGCTCTTTCCTCTCTTTTCTGAACTCCCCACTTCATGCTCTTCCCCCAGCCTGTCTTACTTTGTAGAAGGCAGGCTGCTCCTGGAGCAGAGGCAATAGCTCAGACAGAGTCCAAACACTGGGCACCTAGAGATGGTCCAGCCTCTAAGGACAGAGAGGGGTTCTTTGGGGTTCTTCTTTCCTCTCCCACCTCACAAGGAAAATGGAGACCTACAAGTCTCAGGAGATCCCGCTCCCTATGGGAAGTGAGCTGGCAAGTTACATGACAGGCACCATTTTGAGACTCACTCCAGCCCTGTCCCATGGTGCCACTTGTGAATCATGTCTGTTAAGTTACCAAGTCTCCATGGAGAATCTGGTGAGCAGACAGCTACACTGTTACTGAGTCATCTCACGGTGTCAGAGAGAGGTACGTCATGGCATTCTGCTTTCTCCGAAGATCAGGGCCTCTGGGCCCAGAGGGCAGCCAGGCTGGGAAGAATGAGATGATCTGGGGTGGCTTCAGAGAGCAAGCAGAGGAGAGCACCAAGAATCATAGCTCGTGGACAGCAAGAGTCTTGTTGGGTCTTTCACAGACTGTTTACTTGATTGTGTGTGTGTGTGTGTGTGTGTGTGTGTGTGTGTGAGCATGCAGGCACATGCGTATCACACACGTAGGGAGGCCAGATGACAACCTCCAGTGTGGTATTAATTTGCTTTCTGTTGCTGTGATAAAACACCATGGCCAAAGAAACTTCTAGAAGGAAGAGTTTACTTTGGTTTATGGTTCCCGAGGAAGAGTCTATAGTGAGAAGGAAGATGGTACATCATGTTTCAAGGGTACAGAGTTCATGACCAGGAAGTCAGTGCAGCCAACGTTTGAAGCAGATGGCCACATCATGTCCACAGCTCTCTCTGTTTTACGCAGTTTAAGACCCAACCCAGGGAATGGTGCCCCTGTTGTTTAGGGTGGGTCTTCTTGTCTTAAAACAATCAAGACAATTCCTTGAGGGCATGGCCAGAGACTAGCCTAATCTAGATCATCTTTCACAGGCAAGGCTAGTCTAATCTAATCTAGATGATCTCTTAAGGGGTGTCTAATCTAATCTAGATAATCTCTTAAGGCATGTCTAATCTATACTAGATAATCTCTCAAGGCATGTCTAATCTATACTAGATAATCTCTCAAAGTGTGTCTAATCTAATTTATATAATCTCTCAAGGCATGTCTAATCTATACTAGATAATCTCTCACAGATATGTCTAATCTAATTTAGATAATCTTTCAAGGCATGTCTAATCTATACTAGATAATCTCTCACAGATATGTCTAATCTAATTTAGATAATCTTTCAAGGCCTGTCTAATCTAATTTAGATAATCTCTCAAGGCAGGTCTATACTAGATAATCTCTCACAGATATGTCTAATCTAATTTAGATAATCTCTTAAGGCGTGTCTAATTTAATCTAGATAATCTCTCACAGGCCCATCTAAAGACTTCTAGGTGATTCTACATCCTGTTGAATTGATAAACATTATTAACCACTACACATACCCAAATGATAAAAATCTCACTTATAAAACTAGGCAAAGTAAGTCACTAATAATATAAACAAAACAAACAAACACGGTAACATTGTAATAAGTTATGTGAATGTGGCCTCTTTTAATCAAAAATACTTTACTCTGCTTCACAAAACCCCTCCTTGGGATGCTGTGGGTCATAGAGTGCCCAAAAGGAAAGATGACAGCAAGGGATGGTACAGGCATTCTGATGTAGCGGTAGGCTGCTGTGTAAGGGTGACTTGAACACAGCACAGTGGTACTTCCACCATACATCAGTGTAACAACTGAGACGGCCGCTGAGTGACGATGGGGGCTACTATATACAGTGGAGACATGCTGGACGAAGGAATTATTCACACTGCAGGCAGGATGGAGTGGGGCGGGGAGGGATTTAACACATCACTCAGACAGCACACAGTTTCAAACTTATAAATGGTATCTTCCTGAAACTTTCCACTTCATATCCTTTTAAAGTACTTTATAAACTTATTTTTATTTTACGTGTATGGGTGTTTACACCTTCATGTAATTTGTGCTCCATGGACTTGCCTCATGCTGTGGAGGCCGGAAGACGGCAATGGATCCCCTAACTCTGCAGTCAGCTACCATATGGGTGCTGGGGACTGAACCTGGGTCCTCTGAAGGAGTTGATATGTGCTCTTAACCACTGAGTCACCTCTCCAGGCCCCAAATATTGCATCTTTTGGCCAGGGTCGTCAACTAACACCTCAGCAAGGAAAATCATGCAAGAGGGGACCACGCTGTACCAGGGTTCCTCTTTGAAAGCACACAAGCCTCCATTCAAAGCCTGCTGTCTACATTCATGGAGCAGTTCCCAGGGACCTGGCCAATCCACCAGCACCAGAAGAAGATCCAAAATAGGACAGACAGGAAGGATCCAATTCTGCCCGTATCTCTATCTGCAAAGGTTAGGGAATGCAGCTCCGAGAAGACCAGGGCTAGTCCCCAAGTGGTGCTTTTGCACTCTCCGCCTCACCCCTGTTGCCTTCACCCCACTTGAGAAGCAGTGTTTGACTTGATAAGTCAGGGTTTGACTTGGCTCCGTGGTGCTGGTTTTATAAAAGGCATCTCACTCACTCGGAGCTATTCAGATTTCAGAAATAAATGCTCTACATTGCTGATCAGAACGCCCGGAGTCAACAGAGCCGGTGACATCTTAAGAAATGCACCCAGTACTTAAGGCTTTCATCTTAATTATACATGTTCAAATCATAGACAGATTTTCTCCTTCTGGTCCTGAATATCAGAGCTGCCAAATCCAATTGAATCATCTTCTTTTAAATGCATTTTTGCAGTGTGTGTTTCGCCGTTTTCCCAATTTCCATTGTAAACGAGCACCGGAATTGTGCTGAGGGCCCTTTTCTCACAGGCTGTATTATTCAACCAGCAAATGAAGAAAGGAAAATGCTGATTGCAAAAGAATTAAAAAACGGTACTGGGCAGCCTCAGGCTTCGGCTAGGGCCAGATGTGGCCAGGCCTGGAATGGTGCTGGAGAAGGTCTGTCCCTTTCTCCCTAGAAGGGATGCATGGAGGAAGGGGTTTCTTTTAGGAGAGCGTGTCCCTTCAGGGATGAGCTTCCAGGGCTGGGCAGGAGGAAGACCTACGGACATCTGCAGTCTGGTCCTGACATCGCTATTGTCATCATAGAAGCCAAACACTTTATTTTATTTATTTATTTATTTATTTATTTATTTATTTATTTATTTTCATGCCTTGGTTTGAATCATCTTGGTGACTTATCCAGACTTTCCTCAGGGAATGCCTTGATTGGCTGCACGTCCACGCCTTTGTCTTCAGTCAAGCCCGTTGTTCTGTCTTCCCTGGGGTTGGGAGATGGCTGGTGCTAGCTAGGGTCCTAGACTTCAGATGGAGACAGTAACTGGCCGTAGAGTTGTCATTCAGAGCCTGTAGTTCTACCAGTTGTCCTTCCGTGTCTCGCTCCCTGTCCTGGCCCAGTTCTCGAGCTCTCTGGCACATGCCCGGGGCTTGGCATTGACTTCAGGCCTCTGTATTCTTCATTCTCACCGGTTTCATGCTTGCTGATTTCACCGAAGACCAAAGCCCAGCGTGATGTCTGAGCCCAGGTCTTCAACCCACTTTCCATGAGGAGAAAAGTGCCTATGGTTCAGAACAGGCTCTGGAGCCCGGCTGCACATAGACCAACTGAGTTGTGTCTCTGTGGTGATTAAGATTGATTAGGTGGCCAGGAAGTCGAATCGCGTGAGACAAGCCTCTGTGAGCTGTCGCCTATGAGGGACTCTCTAGATCAGATTAACTGAGGTGAGGCGGTGCGGTCTCAATGTGGGTGGGTGGCACCATATCGTGGGCTGGGGTCACAGACCACATAAAAAGGAGAATGTGAGCTGAGCATCTGCATTCATCTCTTCGAGTGTCCGACTTCCAAATGTCATGTGACCAGTCTGGCTGCCATGCCTTCCCAGCCCTGAGGGACTGTGTCCTCCTAAACGGTAAGATGAAATAAGTCCGTTCTCTTCTAGGTTGCTTATGGTTAAGAATTTTATACTAGCAACAAAGACAGTTACCAGTACCCCTTAAAACCTTCCCTTGTTGTTACAACTCTGGTTCTCAAGGGGCTCATCCGTAGTATGGGGATGTTACTAACAATTGTCACAGGTGTGTGGTAAGGTTCCAGTGTACCATCTCCATATGAGGGGTCCAGGACACAACCTGTCTCCAGCACTGTTGGATGCTTCCCCTTTTTTTCTGGACTGTTTTTTTTTTTTCCACCTGCAGGAACTTTCCAGCTGGTATCTGTCACTGGGGAACTTGGGAAGCCCCCAGGGATAGGGGTTGGCAGGTGTCGTACTGTTGCCATGATAAAACGCCCTGATAATGAATGGCTTAGAGAAGGAAGGGCTTTTTTGACCTCACAATTCCAGGTTAAAGCCCATCAGCTTCGGGGAATCAGGGAGGCCTGAGTCTGAGAGAGCTGGCCACATCGTGTCCATGCAAGAATAGGGAGAAATGAATGCAGGCGCGCTCATGTACTTGTGCTCAGCTCGATGTCCCTTAAATAGTTCAGGAGCCTAGGGAATGGGGCCTCCTACAGTGGGCTGCTTCTTCTCACATCAGTTAACTTAAGGTAGTCCCCCAGCAGACATATCCACAGGCTAGTTCCATATAGACAGTTCATGATCAAGACACTTTTACTGGGTGATTCTAGGTTGTGTGAAGTTGACAAGCAAAGTTAGCCACCACAGTAGGTACCCGTGTCTACTCTTGTCTTTCTGGGAGTTGCACTCCTGGGCTCCCCAGTGCAATGGAGCCTGGCTGTCCACAGCAGTGATGCTCATTGATGCCCTCTGTTGGCCTTTCTACCTCCCTTTCATGCTTCTGCACATTTTACCAGCCTTGTAAGTCCTCTCTCTGTCTCTGTCCACCCCACCCCTGCCGCATCTGTCTGCCTGTCAAGAGCACCCATTTTACAACAGGCTGAAACTCTGGGACTTTAATGAACTGGCAAACAAGTCTATGTTAAGAAGAAGGGGCTGGAGTTTAGCCAGATGTATACCTCCAGCTGCGTCTGTTTAACCTCCGCCTGGCAGCACCCCAGCCCTACTCTTCCTCATGGATGAACCAAATGATGCTCAGTCCCACAACATTTGAGTTGCTGGGCCAATTTTCCCCACTAAGCCTACTCAAGCAGGTATCGGCCTATCAAGACTACCACGGGGATCTTGCACTATAGAATGTCACAGCAAAAGGGTGACCAATCTTTACGATGATAGTTTTCAGAGTTGTCAGTGACTGTCACCCCACCCCCACCATAGAGCCCTAGCAGAGGCCTGCACATGACAGGTTCAATGTGTCTGTCCAAGGGTTGGATGCAGTAGTCCCGGATGGTCAGGCAGAGTCCTGAAGAACACCCCAAGAACTCACCTAGGGGCAGTGGATTATTGGGTCATGTTTGTAGAGCCCAGTTCAAAATGAAAACAACACACAGTTCTGTTTTAAATGTACGTTTTGAAAATTCCTTCCCTGGGGAACCAATGCATTTGCTGGACTTATTTGCAGAACACCAGTGACAGGTTAGTGACAGGGGTGTGGGTGACCTCAGAGCAGCCATGTTGGAAAGTCTTCACCAGCACAGATGGTGTCTTCCCCATAGCTCCATAGATTCCTTTCTCCATTTATCTTCACCCGCCTGTGTACTCTAGCACCTCCTGAGACCCAGGAGGTCAAGTGGAATTAGAGCAAAATTGCATTAAGATGGCTGGGAGGAGCTGCTGGAATCTCAGGTGACATCTAAGGACTCCACTCACCTACTCTTTCTCTAAGTCCTGATGGATCCTTTAGGGCAGACATGGCTGATCTGATGAAGATGGTGGCCTTTTGTGAAGAGGACTGAGTTCTACAGCAAAGCAGACACAAGCCTTCACCTTTCTTTGTCTTGCTCTCTTGGTCTCTCACAATGCCGTTCTTCGCTGTGAGTTGTCTTTCTGGGACTTCTGGAGATGCTAGTAGGCTTTGTGGGTGCATGGGGAAGGCGGGGCACATCTATCCTGACTTAAGACACCCTGCCTTCCCCAGGGGCAGAACATAGCATCCTCGCTGGAGGGAGAGGAGAGAAAGATGCTGAGAATCCCCCGTGGAGGTGATAACACGGAGGAGGGTCAACACATGGAACTGGGGGGCCCAGTGAACAACCCATACCCCTCCCCTACTTCACAATCTCAGTGTATCGAACCCTATCTGTGGATTTTTATGGGTGTGGGGCCCTGTACTGTTGCACTGTTCTAGTGTCCACAATGCTGGCTTTGGCAGCATGCTGCTGCCCTCCTATGCTCCAGGAGCTGGGGGGCATAGCCTGAGTCTCTCTGGCTACTTGTTGGCTGTTGATGTTTCTTTGAATAGCCAAGATTCCCTGGGTTGTTACTTTTGGCTCAGTGCCCGGGAGATTCAGTTCCTTGGTCTGCGGACAGGCTACAATCCAACACTATTCTTTCTCACTGCCCCCTGCCCCCAGTCTGGGAGCGCTACAAGACCCCACCTTCCTGAGCTCTAGTCCAAGCCTGGGTCTTTTAGGCGAGGCAGTCACTGAGCAAGCTCCCAGTGTCTGCATTGTGTGGGGATGAATAGAAAAAGGTGCTAATAAGACAGAGCGCTAATTAATCTCAGTGAGCTCTGCAGCCTTGCTGTTTTAATGCCGAGAGGAGACGGCATTTGCAGCGTTCTCTCTTCTGCAATTATTTTATCTGCAGCAGAAAGTGTGCAGGTTGCTAATAATTATTAAATCTGATCCCCATTAGCCTCCGAGCTTCAAGTTGCGTGCTCAGCATCTTCTCGGGCCCTCGATCTCTACGCCCGAGTCCAGGTAAAGAGCAGCTGAGAGCCACTTTCCCAGGGGAGCATGGTCCGTACATACCTACTGATACCTCTGGGTGATTGTCTTTTTCTGCCAAGAGTGACTGTTGGTCAAGTTTGCCAGATCTGTATCTCCGAAAGCGAATGTTTGGCAGACCCCGTTCCTGCTGTGTTCACATGGACACCAGAGGGTCCTGGCGCTGGCATAGGTGGTGAGGGGAGAACCAAACCAAAGAAGATTGGAGTAACTCATCAGGCCAGCTGTGTCTGCTTACGAACAACCACCATGCCTGGGCTTGTTGAGTGTTAACCATCTCCGAGGAGAGGGACTGAGGAAGGTCATCGGACCCTCACCTGAGTCTTCAGCCCCTTTCCCAACCAGGTCTCTGCAGCTCCGCCCTAATTTTGAGTGGCCTTGGGGAGGGGTCAGAGTGTGTAGGTCGGCGGAGGTTAACTGAAGGTGGGGTGGCCTCCATCTATGCCATCATGGGGAGGTCGTCATCCATGTCGGATGAGACTTTCTGGTGTGGCTGCTTATACCCTACACATGGTGTGTAAGTAAGCCCAGTACACTCACTGATTCTCCAGGGGTTATCATTGGAATTTTGGTCCATCCCTGCTCCGCGAGAGGAAGTTCTCAGACTACCTGTCTTCTAGTTTAGTCAGGGGCTTACAGGGAGAAGCTGGCACATCTACGGGGTTAACTGATGAGAGTTTTAGTGCAAGGGCTGATCTAGAGGCCTAGGAGGTGACGCGGGCAAGTTCTGTGAACTTGGCGCCCGCACGGCTCTCCTGCAGGCACAGGGCAGGCACCCTTTTCTGGACAGCTAGGGCGACTCCATCATCTTGCCTTTCTATCCCTAGGCATTTGGGAGGAACCTCCCTGGGATGGAGAGGGAGGGAACTTTTAAACATAGCTGAATGGTGGGCCTTCCAGCCCCCTCTCTCAATAGCCCTCACACCCTGCCGCCACTGTACTGCTACCGTAAGCACTCCAGGGCCAGATGCCACAACTAGGGGCAGCTCTTATGTCTCAGAGACCTCAGATAGCGCAAACTAACTGGCCTGCTCCAACTATCTTATCTTGCTCACTCCTTACTGAGAAATCACAGTTAAGGCTCCTGCTCCCAGGTGTCCTCTCCCCTCTCTCTCAAGGCTGATCCCAATGCCTCCAGGGGGTTATGGGTTTTCTTTCTCTCTCCCATCCCTCTCTTCTCCTTTCTCTCCTACTCTCTGTATTTGTAGGTAAAATACCGTCAGTGGTTGCTCTCCTCACTCCTAAGTAATAATAAAGCAAATAAGGTGATATAGAAGTGGGCTGGGGGAAGACTCAGTGGGTAAGAGCCGTTGCTGGACTTTGGCTCACTGTCTGAGGGTATCCATCATGGCAGAGGAGTCAAGTCATGTGACAGGGTTGTGGGCAGCTGGCCGGTCACATGGCATCTGCGGCCAGGAAGTAGAGAAAGAGGAACGCTGGTGCTCAGCTCACCTTCTCCTTTCTATTTGGCCTGTGGAATGGTGCCACCCACATTCAGATGGATCTTCCTGCTTCAATTAACCCCACTAGAGATTCTCTCACAGAGGGTTATCTCCAAGATGAATCTAGATCATGTCAAGTTGATAAGCAGTAGCAACCTCTATGCCATAGTATGAAAAATTTCCATTTTGGCATCCAAGGAAGATATAGATGGCTGAACGTGAGTTGTCCAGACAGTGTATCGCACATCTGTGCTGTGTGCAAAAAAAAAAAATGCCTCAAGGAATCTCATTATAATGCATATTATTTATTTATTTATTTATTTAGTGCATGCGTATGTAGTATACAAATATGTGCACTCATCTGTGCGTTCTTATGTGGAGGCTGGAAATCAATGTCAAGTATCTTCCTCTATCATTGTCCACCTAAGTTTTTGAGACAGAGTTTCTCACTGAACCTAGAGCTCACTGTTTGGGCTAGACTGGCCCCTAGGACCTCACCCTGTCACTTTATCCCCTGCACACACTGTATTGCCTGTCTTTTATGTGGGTGCTGGGGATTTGAACTCAGGTCCTCATGCTTGTTTGACAAGCACTTTACTCCTGAATTCTTTCCCCAGTCTCTAAGATGCAGATTCTGACTCAGGGGTCTGGGTTACCCAGAAATGCTGCATGGAGCATAAGATTCTTAATCTCAGGGTTGTAGGTTTGTGCCCCATGTTGGGCACCATTTTTCGGAGACCAGTTCCGACAAAAATACCACTTACCAGGGTAGGGGCATGGGGATCAGAAAAGTCGTAAAGAAGATGAAGAGGAGAGTAAAAATAATAAAACAAAAACATAGAATAGTATCAGGAGGGAGTTTCAGTGAATATTAAAAGTCATTGCATTTAATTTTCCATACTCTTTTATACCCCAATACAAAAGGGGGAAGAAGGCACCAGAAGACTTCTTTAACATGGTACAAAGGAGCACTTGAACAGTTCAATACTTTGCACCATTAAGCCATTAATCCATTTATTAACATTCTGTTGTTTAGGCAGTGAACCCACCCTAGACCAAGTATCCTGAAGGCAGCCATTCCCAAGGTTAAGCCTCCTATTTCAAAAGAAGGAGCAGAAGTGTGCTTGAATATCCTGACCATTTGCCAGGATGGAGTGGATCTACCTGTACGGGCCATCTTAATGTCAAAAGAACCAACTAATCACATCTTGGGTCAGGATGTAAATCCCTGGTTGTGGTCAACAATTTTGAGCAACCTCTAACTCTTTGACCTTCAGACAAGGTGGAAAAGGCTCACATTTTTGGGCCTCCACAGCCCAACAAGATCTAGGCTGTTAAGTACCTTGTCTCAGGGATGCCGAGTACCTGAGTCAGGCCTCTCTTCTGCTCTTCTCGCATGCCACCCATTCAGTCTAGATTAGTCAGACTGCCCCTACCGTGCCTTACCTCTGACCGGTCCTTCCAGCTGCTTTCCGTCTGCACACTGCTCCAAAGTGCCTTTGACAGCCATCTTTTCTCTCTCCACCACAGGTGAGGGTCTATAAAAGCCTTTTACCATCTGGCCAGAAATCAACTTTCCCAAGAGAGCCTGACCTAGGAAAGCTTTCAAATAAAAGTTTAATTGGCTGCAATTAAGACAAACAAATTGGTCTGACACGGCTGCAATGACCAGTTCCCCGCTCTCGCACCGAAGTCCAGTTCTCCTTTTGCCAGACGAGGTCCTGGGAAGGACTTTTGAAAAGTCTGTAGTCCCTGCTCAGCTTTGGTGGTCTCTGTGGGACCCTGGCTGCTGGCTCCTTTATGGATAAGGGCCGGGGAAGAGATGGGTGAAGAAGATAGCTGTCCTGAACCTCTACTACCTGCCAGTCACAGGACTGAGGTGGGCACTCACTTTGCCTTGCCTTCTCTCTGCAGAGGCATTGGTGGCCTGGCAGTGTGTGCTGGTGAAGCTGGCTTTGAGTGTGTCTGATTCTGAAATCAATACATGGCTTCAAACAGAACTGAGGGGACGAGAGAGAAAATGCATTCCTCTTGGGGACCCAGTTAAGTGTATGGGGTAGGTCATGCTAACAGATTAGTAATTTTAGTTAACAAGATAGATAATATTTTGTCTGTATGTGTATGTGTGCACATTAGTGAGGAAACGTGTGCCATAGCACATGTGTAGCAAGCAGTCAGAGGACCTTGGGTTGATGGTCCTTGCCTTCCATCTTATCTGAGACAAGGCTTCTTGTTAACTGATGGACACATGAGGCTAGCTGGTCTGCAAAGAGTTGGGGATTTTCCAGTCTCCACTATCCAGCTGTTTGTATGTTCTAGGGACCTGAACTCAGGTCCCCACACTTTTGTATCAAGTGCTTTACCCACTGAACCATCCCTCAAGCCTTGGGTAGTTTTTGTTTGTTTGTTTGTTTTTAGAATAAAATGGAGTGCAAAAGAAGAAAACTTCAAATCTGCCTGAAAAGCCATGCAAACTCCTAGCAAGAACGGGATGGCATGAATTGGGTGGGCTGTGTCTGACCCTCACTCACATGTGGACATTTTGCTCATTGGGGTTTTCTTGGGGCCTATTCTATGAAGATGGGGAGAGAGTTTGCCTAGGAAATGGATGTAAACAACTCTTTCCAGAGGCACACAGAGACCTCCTGGCCGGGCAGAGCAGGTCTGAGCAAACCTCAGCTCCCTCTCTCCTCCCGTACACACCTCTGCTTCCCTTAGGTGCCTTTTCCTCCCCTCTCCTCCCTGCCCATTTTCTCCTCTCCCTCCCCTCCTTTCCCTTCTCATCTCATCCTTCCATTCTTCTTCAAGGCTGGTTAAGATGCAGTGACCACATCTTTAGTGTTCCGGAAGTGTGGTGCTGCCGGGTGCTGCTTAGGTGTTGGTGGGGAGGTCTTGGGGAGGTCACAGTGGGTGGGACAGGACCCTGTTATCTGATCCTCGCTTTGCTCTCCCCGCTTCTTGCTTTTCTACAGAGCTGAAGAAAGCTTGCTTCAGTTCCTCCTACCAGCCTCCTGGTTGAACTACAGGGAAGCAGCCATTGAACCTGGGGTAAGATCCCAGGGGAGGCTGTACTGGGGGAGGAGGGAGTCAGAACCTTTGTAGATGTTACTTTGTGATTTCATTTTGATGAGTCAGGTGATGGCACCTTCATAGTGGGAAAAGCACAGTGTTGGGCCTTCTTTCATACTTGAGTGATGATGTCGTTCCTTCCAGAGCTGGGAACAGAGAGGTGAAGACTCAGGGCAGCCCTGTATTCCAGCTTAACTCATCAAGCAGACATGAGGTAGCAGTGGCCCTGGGTTCTGGATTTGCTATGCTGAGAGCACTGGGTGGTGGAAACCAGCACGTATCCCTAGGTCTTCCAGAGTCACCTGATCACCTTTCTTTTCCCAGTTTACACCTGGATGGCCTCTGGGAAGGGTTTCTTGGCCCCTGCAGAGTACCAGTCTGAAGAGCTTCAAGCTTGACCTAGGGAAGTCCTTCTAGGATAGAGTCTTATTCCTGCCGATGGGAGAGGAAAGGACCCTGGCCGCGTGTCCCAGATGTGGTGTGAAGATTATTCAGGCAACTTTGCGAAGGGTTTGGAAGAGTGAAAACGGCCGTCCTTTCTTCTCCAGGCTTCCTCTCGAAGGATGGGGCAGAGAGATCCCCTCACCCGGGGCCCAGATCCTGGATTCTATCCTCCCTGCCTTGCCCTCCTCCTTGATCCCCCTCACACAGACCCAGGGTGGTCTCTCTCTTCTACCTCCTCCTTCAGCAAATCAATTTGAGCCGCGAAAAGAACAAGGCTATCACGGTTAACACCACTCTGCCTGCGAGTCGCTGGGTCTTTGCTATTCATCATTCCTAATTAATTAAAAAGTAATTACTTATGGATCCGACTTTCATTATTTACACCCCCCAGGCTGGAAGGATATTACTTCCCTCTGTCCCTCTGGTTTCCTAAGCTGCACCATTGCCAGCGATTGCACTGCCAAGTGCGGCGAGGTCCAATTACACATGGGCAGCCTTGTCAGGGCATCAGAGTCCACAACAGGTTACCCAGACTGTGGGGAGCTATAGGAAGCTCTGGGAGCCCAGGAGGGACCTTTGAGGTGGTCGAGATGCCCTGGTCAGTCCAACATGGTAAGTTAATCCTCTAGAGATGGGAGCTTTGTGTGTGTGTGTATGTGTGTTTGCATGTGTATGTGCACACACACTCACATACACACATATGTGTTTGCAGGTGCACATATATGCACATGCACATAGAAGCCAGAGGACAACTGCCAGGTGTCATTCCTAAAGAATACTATCCATCTTGTTGTGACCCACAGTTTCTCGTGGGCTTGGAGTGAGCTCATCAAACAGACTAGGTCAGATGGCCAGTGAGCCCCAGGATCCTCCTCTCTCTACTTCCCCATCACTGAGACTATACGTGCATGACCCCATACCCAGCAGTTTTAAGGGGGTTCTGGGGATTGATCTCAGAGTCTCATGCTTGCCAGCAAGCACTTTACTCACTGAGGCAGCACCCCAGCATCCCATCTGCACCTTAAAATCCCCACCCCTAGGTTTCTGGAGCCCTTCACATAGGACAAGCAACGCTGGTGGATACAGAGGCAAAGCTGGGTGGTGCCGACTCTCAGGGGCCCTGCGTATGGCTGTGCAGGTGGTACCGTGTGCCACCACCTGTGTCCCCCACAACCCCCCAGCTTTTCAGCCCTTTCCCCACCACTTAAGTCCTTTTCAACGGCTTTCCTGCCCTCAGGCTTCCTTGTTTAAGGCTCTATTTGTGTCCTCCTGGAGTCTATAAGTGACTCCAGGCTAATTCTTCCTGGGCACTAGGTCTACTCTCCCCTCTGCCCCTGTAATAAAGTTGCCACCTCTGAGGGCATTTGACACCTGAGGCCTCCTCCACTCACTCTCTGGCGTTCAAGCACACTTGGTAAGAGGTTTCTTTGGGCTTCCTTTCCTCGTCCTTAAGGGCGTGCTCTCATTCCGGAGTGGCTGGTGGGGAATCGATGTTGGCAGACTTTCAGTTAATTGCAGTTATTATTGCCAGAGGAGGGGGCCTGGGGCAGGTCGATGGTTTTCTTACATTGGTGGCCGGTGCATTTTGAGCAGCATCGGGGATCCAGCAGTGCAAGCTACCTGAGGGAGGTGTGGGCTGCTATGGATTCCTCCAATCCACAAGCAGTAAAGAGCCCTGAGCAGAAGGCTTTGGGCTCAGGAAGTCCTCAGGCTTTATGTTATGCTCCCCTGAAGCCCCCCTGAAGGTGCTGGGAAATTGGGGGTGGAATTTGGAGTGGTTGGAGGGTCTGATCATCGTGGTCAATTCCTGGCCTCAAGCAGGGACTCTCAGAGGGGAAGCCCTCCTGGGCTCTCTTTGTGACTCTGGCCATATCAGGGAGGCAGCAGCTGTAGCTGTCACAACTACAGCAAATGTGTCTTAGTGCTCCACTGAGTGTACATTAAAGACGATGAGGCCATGCTGAGGCTGGAAAAGGATAGTCTGGGAAGGGGGGGGGGGCAGGATGCAAGATGGGATGATGGGAGGAGGAGGGGTAAACTGTCAAATCACTCCAGGTGATCTGACAGCTCACACTGCGGAGCTGGGAGGGGCTTTACGCTTTGAGAAGCTACTCAGCCCGCAGAAAGCTGAGTCTGCATATTCAGACGGAAGGATGCAACAGCAACCCTGGCAGGGCCAGGGCTCCTCTGCCAACTCCCGAGAAATTCCTCAGGCTTTGCACTGCCTGTCACCCGACAGCAGCTACTCTCTCCCTGCACTTCTGTAAGTGGGGCTCATCTCCCTTCCCATGAACCCGTGCGGTCTTCATTTCGTCCCCCAATCACACTGGACAGTGATGCATTGGGGTACTAATTGTTGCGTTCCTCCCATTCCCGGGGAAAGATCAGAATGTCCAGAGCTATTTGGTGGGGCTTTCTGTATTTCCCACTCTCCCGTCTAGGTGACAGCCTTTGTGTTTACTGTGGGCGTTTGTCCAGATCATGGAAGAAGCTGTGAAGACCAGCCCCCCATCTTCTCTGACCTCTGAGTAGCCTCAGCTCACTGAGGACAGGATGCTCATGCCCAGAGGGTGAGGGGGCAGCACTGAGATCTTTTGGAGGAAGCAAAAACAGGACATCATCTTTGGGTAGGAATGAGAAGGTGGGGCCTTTTGAGCTCCGCAGCCATTAAACACAAGGTGCTCTGTGGATGTGGAATGTGGGGACTGGGGGTTCGGGAACCAAGACTCCACACCTCAGCAGAGTGCAAGACGTTATTGGAAGCTGCCGGATTTTGTGGGATCAGGGTAGACCATAGACTCCCCTGAAGTTGTACTTTGAAAGGATAGCATTCTTTTTCTCCTTCCTACGGCCTGTAGAGGATGCAGGAAGGGAGCCTGACATCAAACAAGATTGCGTTTCTTGCTCACAGGATGGGGCTTGGACTTGGATTGAATTTTTCTTAAAGAAAGTCATGCAAAATTTCTCACACCCTCAAGATGTTAACTGCAAATTTATTCATTGCATAGCACGGGAGGGAGGGGCGAGAAGACTTCATCAAACCAATGGCTTTGCTCTTTCGGGTCCCTCGCTCCTTGCTTCATCTCTTGCCATCTTGTCGAGTGAACGGATATAGTAAAGGGAGGTGGGCAGTGTTGTCTGAGGTTTTCTGTCCCGCCTAGTCTTTGTCCTGCCCAGTTCCCACAGTCATTAAGTCCCAAAGAAATCACACAGAGGTCTACATTAACTATAAACTGATCGGCCCATTAGCTCAGGCTTCTTATTAACTCATAACTTATGTTAGCCCATTATTCTTGTCTATGTTAGCCATGTGGCTTAGTACCTTTTTCTGAAAGGCAGTCACATCTTGCTTGCTCTGTGGCTGGATCAGGACTGCAGAAAGAGCTTTCCTCTTCCCAGAATTCTCCTGTTCTCATCTGCCTGCTTCTACTTCCTGCCTGGCTACTGGCCAATCAGCATTTTATTAAAATACAATTGACAGGGTACAAACCATTGTCCCACAGCAAGGCAGAGTATGGCAGTTTCTGGCTGTGGTGAGGTGTTTAGGACCCTGTGTTGACCGTGCACATGTGCTCAGACATGTGACATGCACGCCTCTCCTAGTTAACATCAGTTGTCAACTTGACACAACCCAGAGTCAACCGAGAGAGTCTCAGCTGGGGCATTGCCTGGATCAGATTGGCCTGTGCAGCATTTCCTTGACTGCTAACTGAAGGAGGAGGGTTCAGCCAGCTGCGGGTAGTGCCCTCCCTAGGCAGGTGAGCCCTGGCTGTGTAGGAAAGCTAGTTGAGCAAGCCAGAAGGACAAGACATTAATCAGCTTTTATCCATGGCATCTGTTTCTGTTTCTGCACCAGTTCCTGCCCTGACTTCCCTCGATGACAGATGTGACCTGGAAGACCAAGCTGAAACAAACCCTCCCCTCCTTGAGTTGCATTTAGTCAAGGTATTTATCACAACAATAGAAAAAAAAATAGGATTCCCTCCTCACTCCCAACAAAACCTAGCCTCATGAGCTACCCAAAGAGCCCTGTTCCTTCCTATACTGCTCTGAGAAGGCTTTCAGTAAACCTCCCTTAATTCAGGTACTGAACACAGGCTGGGGCGGCCCAGGAGCCAGAGTCACACAGGGACTTTCTAATGCACCCCTTTAAAGGACATGGATTCAGCATCTGGCATCCTGCCTGTCAGGTGACACTGGCCACTCTCACTACTTGGCCACAGGGAGTCAGTATATCAAGGCCTTATGCGTGTCCCTCAGAACCTCCAAAGAAAGCATGCCATACCTCTCCTCCATGGGCCCCTCTGAAAACAGTGTGGTCCCAGAGAGAACATCGCCCACTCTGCTCAGCCACAGTTCACCTTCCACCCACTTCCTCACCCGCCTCTTCCTGGGAGTCCCTGTTCTCTAGCAATAAAAACTTGTTGTCTAACCTTGAGAGGCTTGCCAATCTCCCGTGGCTGCGGTTTCCTGTCTCACTACAAGAAGACTCCGTTTGAGTCATCTGATGGAGTCCTAACTGGTTTGCACAGGCCCCTGACTCCACCAGAGCACCCAGTGTTCTAAGAGAAGCCAAACAGAGAGTCTCTGGCAATGAACCTGAGAAGATGCAGCAGTCAGAAGAGCCGAGGTGGGGGCGGGGAGATATGAGTACTTTGCACACTCAGAGGAAGGGTGGATCTGGGGGTGGGTCACTATCTGTGGATCCAGAGATGTGGATGGGCGTCTTTATCCTCTCAGCATCCTGATTAAGGAAACGAGACGTACGGGTTCTCAACCTTCTCAACGTCTACCAATTTAGGCAGAAGGGGTCAGTGGCCTGCAGATCAACTGAAGAGAGACAGTAGCAGGGGAGAAGTCAGGGTTCATTTTGTATGCACCCCGGAGCCCTTGATGAGGAGCTGCTTTATAAATCGCCAGGGTAAAGGTTTATATGCCAGGTTAATGGAGTGGGGCTTAGGGCTTCAGTAGATGGTGTGGAAGAGTCCCACTAGGTTCGTCGATAGACACAACATTTATCCCATTTCCCTAACTCATGTACCGAGGCCTCCACACTCCTAGGGTGAAGGCATTCTGGCCATATATTAGTCACTTCTCCCATTTCTGTGACAAAAAGCAACTTAAGAAAGGAAGGGTTGGTTTTGGCTCCCGGTTTGAGGGTCTACACCATGGTGAGGAAAGCACAGTGACAGGAACATGAGGCGATGGTCACATCACATCCCCAGCCAGGAGACAGGGAGAGATGAACACTGGTGCTAAGTTTGCCTTCTTGTTTTTATTAAGGTCATCCATAGGATGAAGTCTCCTACATCCAAGGGAGGTCTTTTCATCTCAGTTAAACCTGTCTGGAAACACCTTCATAGACATGCCCCAAGGTGTGTCTCCTAGGTGATTCCAAATCCCATAAGTTGACAGTGAAGACTAGCCAGCACAGGAAGCAACTAGGATGAATTGAGGACATAAGGGTGGAGCTCGTGTGAAGGGACTTGTGTCTTAGCAAGAAGACACACCAGAGGATTTGCTGCTCTCTCTGCCACGTGGAGACACATTGGGAAGGTGACTGTCTTAAAGGCGGGAAGAATGCCCTCTGTGCAACACCTGACCTCAGCCTCCAACTCCAGCATCCCGATCTACATACAGCATTTTGTTACACAGCCCGAGCTGACTCATACACTACCCTACCCCATCTGTTTTAAACACGCAGTAGGTACCGAACTGTATTCCTCCAGCCTTGTATGTTGAAGTCTTCACTCCTTTGGACCTGAGAATGTAACTATCTTTGGAGACATAGTCTTGACAGATGTAATCCAGTTAAGATGAGATCATGAGGGTGGGCCCTAATACAATGGGACTAGTGTCTTGAGGAGAAGAAACCAGGATGTGACTACACAGCAAGGGGAGGCCATGTGAGGACACGGAGACGATAGGCGTGTGAAAATTGAGACAGACACTCACTCACCATTCTTAGTAAAAGACCCAGAGTGAAAACGACACACTAATCACAAAGGTTCTGGTGGAAACAGATATTGGGGTTAAAATGAAAGGGTTAACACAGCACAGTCGGGAACACGGAGGAAGATAAATAAGCTGGGTCTGAGACAGCTTTGCTGACTAGGCAAGCAGACACGCAGCAGAAGCAAGATCGGTGTCCACAGACCAGAGGCCCAGCTCCCCATGAAGCCCTGGGAATGTGTGTGAGATCCTGCTGCCTTTTCATGTATTCGTGGTCTAATGCAGGTAATCACAACAGGCTGAACTGTGGGAAGGATGGCTTCTTACAGGAGTTCCCTTCTGCTTCAGGAAAGAGTTCACACCGACCATCCTGTAAGTAAGGAGTTAAGTACTAGGTACCCATACCCATGTCATGGAAGCCGTGGCAGGAGTTAGCATCATGGCGACACTACAAGCTAGTCTTACACTGGTGAGAACAAAGAGCATAGTTTGATCTGCAGCTAGCATGACACCTGCAAGACTGGCCATGGCAAAGCTGGCCAGGGAGTGATGGCTAACAGACAGTTGACATCAGCATCTGGCAGAGGGGAAGTCAGAGGTGGACAGAGCAGAGCGTCAACCACCCCTAACTGGGTGGATGGCATATGGAGAGGGTGTGAGCATCTCCCTGGTTGGTCCAGGGAACCCTACCTGGTACGTGTGGATCCTCCAGGCGCTCAGCCTGTGATAACCCAGAGAATGAATCAGTCTCAACAGAAATTATCTCCATCTTTGTCCAGTTTCTGCCATGAGTTCTACAAAACCCCCTAGTTTTTCCTTTTAGGAGCCCTCCCCACTCTTAGTAGTTTCCCTTTTCCTTAATTTCTCTTGTTTCTTTATTAATTTTAATAAAGCTTGTTTCCCTTTGTTAATTTCCATGGGTGTTCTTGTCTTAAATTTTATCAGTGTTAGATGTTGAACTCAAGGGTTAACTTTAAAAAAAGATTAGTTATTTATTCAGTGTGTATGTGTGCTCGCATGCACATCACATGTTTGCAGTACCTGAAGAGGCCAGCAGAGGGTGTCAGGTCCCCTAGAGCTGGATGGTTGTTACAGGTGGCTGTAAGCTGCCTGATGTGGATGCTGGGAGCTGAACCCAGGCGTAGGGGTTGAATGAGAATGTCTCCCACGGGCTCAAATGTTTGGACACTTGGTCTCCAGTTGGTGGCACTGTTTATAGTGGGTGATTAGAAAGTCCAGTCTTGATGGAGGAAGCATGTCACTGGAGGGCTCTGAGACTTTAAAGGCTCAGCCCCAGCCCATTTGCTCTTTCTCTGGTTCATGTACGAGGCAGAGGTTGTGAGCTCTTGGCTTCCTGTTCCAGTGGCCATGCCTGCTGCTTGCGACCATGATGGCCTCTTAACCCTTTAGAACCATAAGCCCTAGTAAACTCTTTTCTACAAATTACCTTGGCCATGGTTGTTCATCACAGCCGAAGAAATGCAAGGAGTACATTGGGCGGTGCAGCGAGTGCTCTAACCACTAGGCAGTCTCTCCAGGCCTACTCAGGCAGACTTTTGGTGACTGAGTTTCTGGAACCCTAAGTCCCCAAGTCATGTCCACATGGCATGGGCGAGTTCAAGGAGGGACACTTTAGCAGAGCATGCCCGTGCTTCTCCCTGACCCCAGTCTCCAGCCTGCGGAACTGGAAACACAGGCCCACACCTCCATGCAGCTGTACAAGCTGACAGATGCCTCTTTCCTGCAGTTCCCAGCACGGCGGACCACAACAGGGAGGTGCGTCTTGCCCCACAGTCACTTTTTTGTCCGTTTTTGTGACAGGAGCCCCCATTCTCACGTGGTTGTTCAGTGGAAGGGACCCCTCCTTCGAGTCTTGCCACTAGACTTAGAGAAGCATTTGACTAAGGCTGAGCCAGGGATGGGTGGCTCTCACCTTCCCACTGCTGAGGTTGGGTTACAGATGGAGCGCAACCCAAGATGGGCCAACCAGCACTAACAAGTATCAATCCTGGGGCCAGCAAGTTGGTTTGGGGCTCAAGGTGCCTGCTGCCAAGCCTGGTGGACTAAGAAGAGAACCTACTCCTCAAACTTGTCCTCTGACTTCTTCCCACTTGCCCTGGCCCATGTGAGTCCCTCCATATGAAATTAATACAAAATTTAAAAAGTTTTAAGAGTCTCCAATTCTGGGCCTTCGACATTGGAGCAACTTCTTGTGTAACTAGAAGCCGATGGCAGGCTAGTAGAAGGCAATGCTGGGGCTCTGACCCAGGGCTCTGCATGCTAGGCAAGTGTTCTGACATCGGAGCTGCATCTCTAGCCCTGCGTGTCTTTCTTCCCCCTTCATTATCCTCTCTTGTTCCCCCTCCATTTAAATTCCTCTCCACTCGCACACTTCTCTCTTCTACTTTCATGCTACATTTTATGTATATATATATATGTTTAATCTAGATTCCGCATATTAGAGAAAACATGACATCTGTCTTATTTCACTAACTCGATCTCCACTTCCATCCATTTGCCTGCAAATGTCACAGTCCCATCTGTAATTTTCCATTCTTAACCCCAAGAAACCCAGGGACATGCTCAGTCGACTCCTAGGTCCCTGCCTTCAACTCCACCCTGCTCCATGCCTGCAGGATTAGGGGGGGGGGCAGACAAAGATCCAAAACACAACTGAACACTTCTCCACAGAGTGAAATAAAGACCCAAGGCAAGGAAGAAGCCAGAGGGCTAAATATAGGCAGAGAGTGGATCTTGGAGCCCAGTGAGGTGGGAGAGAAAGCCCGGGGTGTCAGCCGTGTGGAAATGGGGGAGAAAGGAGGGAGTTCGCTACAGGGGATGAATGAAATCACTTTCCTAGTTTTTGAGAGATTCTAAACAAGATTTTTTTAAAAAAATTCTTTTTTATTGTTTTTATTGAGCTGTATATTTTTCTCCACTCTCCTCCCTTCCTACTCCATCCCCTTCTAGCCTCTCCCTGATCCCCATGCTCCCAATTTATTCGGGAGATCTTGTCTTTTTCTATTTACCATGTAGATTAGATGCATGTATGTTGTCTAGGTTCTCTGGGCCTGTGAATTGTAGGCTAGTTTTTCTTTGCTTTATGTCTAAAAATCACTTATTAGTGAGTACATATTATATTTGTCTTTCTGCATATGGGTTACCTCACTCAATATGATGTTTTCTAGATCCATTCATTTGCCTGCAAATTTCAAAAGGTCATTCATTATATTTTTCTGCAGTATAGTACTCCATTGTGTAAATGTACCACATCTTCTTTTTCCATTCTTCGGTCGAGGAGCATTTAGGTTGTGTCCAGGTTCTGGCTATGACAAACAAAGCTGCTATGAACATAGTTGAGCACATGTCCTTGTGGTACAATTGAGCATCCTTTGGATATATACCCAAAAGTGGTATTGCTGGGTCTTGAGGTAGGTTCTTTGTATATTTTGGAGATCAGTCCTCTGTCTGATGTGGAGTTGGTGAATATCTTTTCCCATTCTGTGGGCTGCTATTTTTGTCTTATTGACCGTGTCCTTTGCTTTACAGAAGCTTCTCAGTTTCAGTAGGTTCCATTTTTATTAATTGTTTTTCTCAGTGTCTGTGCTACTGGGGTTATATTTAGGAAGGGGTCTCCTGTGCCAGTGCGCTAGATGAGATATGTACCTGCATTTATTCTTGATCAACAAGGCACAAAGTGGCATTTGTTCCTAACTTCGAATCCTAGACTGCATGGGCTTCTTGCTGGGTCCCAGGAAGAAATGGCTCTGTTTGTGCGCCAGACACCCAGTCCTTCACACGGCTTCCTCCTACCAGGTCTGCACCATGCTGCCAGGTCAGGCACCCAGGGTTCACAGAGGGCACAGCTAAGATTGCTTAGCTGAGGGCAGGAAGAGAGAACGGCTGAGGCTAGTGTTGCTCACTCTCCCTCTCTTTCCCTCCCTGCCCCTCTCCACCATGCACATGCACACGTGGGGGTCAGAGGTCAGCCTTCAGGTACTAATTTTTGACCTTTCACCTTGCTGAAGACAGAGTCTCTTCCTCGCTATGTAAGCCAGGCTGGACTGCAACTTCTGTCTGGCCTTTCCGTTTCTCACGGGTAGATGCACCAGGGTTACATGTGTTTGAACCACTGTATGCAGGTTGTACTGGCTCGTGAGGTGAAGAATGCCTCGGAAGAAGGTTGCTTCAGTCACCCACTGAGTTCTCCAAAGGGCCTGCCATTTTCCCATCCGGGCCCTCGAAGCCTGGCCATCCTCCCTGCCTCCAAGGATAAACGCTTTTCCTATGTAGGTAATTCTGTAATATCAGCCCACCTGATTTCAGCCCTGACGTTTTCTCTGCGCCTTTCCTCCGGTTCTATTTCTGGTCTTTATTCAAGCTCTTCCCATTTTTTTTTGTCTCCTTTGAAGGGAAACCCTTCTTTTATGAATACAGACTATAAATGTGAGGTTGGCCCTTTGGAGAAACAAAGAGATCCACAGAAAATCAGAGAAGAATGAAAATTCCCCAGCCCTGCCACCCAGACATGCCCACCACACAGGTGAAGACTGACACTCTCCTGTCACAGACATGACCACACCTACCTCACCAGCGCCGTGGAGGGATGCGCAACCCGGAACTGACCATCAAGTGCGGGAGGAAAAACTTGTATTAGTTACTTCTCTCAGCCTTGTGACTAGAACCACTTAGGGGAAGAGGGATTTATTTTGGCTCGGGGTTTGAGGGGGTACAGTCCGACATGGCAGGGAAGGTGTGGAGGTGTATCTCCGTGATGGCGGGCCCAGGAAGAGATGGTAACAGTCTCAGAACTGGAAGTCAAGGCCTGTTTTGGCCTCATTTCACTAAAAGACCCCAGGCCATATAACAATAATGTAGATATTATAATAATAAGGTCCTCTCCTCAGCACCAACTTCCTCCAGTTGCTCTTTACCTCCTAAAAATTCTATAACCTCCCAAAATAGTGCCACCAGCTGGGGACCCAGTGTTCAAATGCACACGCTCACGGGACACATTTTACGTTTATACCCTCGCAGAGCCCTTGACTGGGCCAGAACTGCTTGCTACTTGGGTTTTGTGCCTCGAGGCAACTCTGCCTGGCTTAGTACCCTTCCTATGGGGACCCTCCAGAGAGCGAAAGTCTTTATTTCCTGTGCAAAGTGGCCTCCGAGTGAGAGATCAAACTTTCAAGAGAGCTGAAAAGCAATTAACTTCACTCAAAGCGAAGGATATTGTTTTGTGCCACTAGACGGATTCTTTTTTTCCCCTAGAAAAATTACGCCCTCAAAATCAACATTTGATTTAGTCTTTGTTCGTTTTAAGAATACTGTGAGGATATGCCCAGGCAACATGGGACCCTGTAAAAAAAAATGATGTAGCTGAAATGATTTGAAGGCTGGATATGGCTTCGCATTGGTTCCTCTGGAAAGCCTGTACCAATTTATGCCTCAGAGCAACGTAGAGGGAAAGCAGAAAGGCCTACTAGGTCTTCACAGCTTTGGCGGTATTGGGAATTATAATTGAAAAACATTCATTTGATGGGGGCAAATATGGATTTTTGACCCATTGCTTTGTGTGAGCTCTTTACATATTGTGGTCCACGTTCCCATGATCTGAGTCCCTCTGCAGTTGAACAGGCAAACAAAGGTTGCTATAACAGGTTTGGGCAAGGCAATAAATACACACCTGTAACCCCAGCAATTGGGTAGTAAGGTTGGAGGATAGTGAGTCTGAAGTAAACTTGGCAGACTGATTACTTTTGGAGTTGCTCTGGGGAAATCCCTAATGCAAGTAAAGGGGAGCACGGAGGCTCAGAGGGAAGAGTGCGTGCTCTTGCAGAGGACCTGAGTTCGTTTCCTGGCACCCATGCTGAGCAGCTAGCTCACTACCATCTGTAACTCAAGCATTTGGTGACCTGACACTCTCTTCTGGCCTCCCTGAGAAACTGCACTCGTATACACACAGGCACAAGCAAATACGTATGCATACACCTTCTTCCTCCCTTCCTCCTCCCCCTTCTCCACCTCCTCCTCCTCTTCCTCCTTTTCTTCACAGCTTAATTTAAGGCAACACTTATTTCAGCTCACAGCGAGGGCTCCTTTAATCATGGTGAGGATCAAGGTGGGAGGCTGGTCACACAGCATCTCCAGTCAAAAGGCAGATTTCTCCTTTTTATGCAATCCGGAAGCCTGACTCAGAGAATAGTGCTGGACTCCTTGAGGGTAAACCTTCCCATTGTAATTAAAGCTACCTAGATAATCCCTCATAGGCAGGCCCAAGAGTCCTGTCTTGTGGGTGATTCTAGATCTGGTCAGGTTGTCAATCAATAGTAATCATCACACTCAGTGAGACCCTTTCTAAACAAACAAACAAAAACAAACAGCGACAACAGTTGTTTCAACAAAAAGATCAGTGTTCCTAGGCTGATGCTATACACCCTGTTTGGGTTCCCGAATTCCGCCCTTTTGGCGCTCATCTGCTAGCAGACCCTTCCCCATTCCGGTTGCCGGTCAGCCGGTCCGAATCATCCATATGTTGCCAACATTCATGTGTATAATGGGAGACAATTCCAAATTGTGCAAGATGCAGAATTTGCTGAGGTTGATCAAAGCCAATATGGAGAATGACTGGAATCACACGTGTGGCGCCTGGCAAGTGGGGACAGCACAGCATTTACAGCCAGTTAACAATTACCGGCGAGAAAATCTACGGGGCTGATGAGATGACAGGCTCTTCAAAAGAGAGAAATTTGGAGTTTAGAGGAGGGAGACAGGCCATTGGAAAACTGATGATGCCTTCAAATACACACACACACACACACACACACACACACACACACACACACATATGTATATATATATTCTTTTTCAAATGTCCTGTTCAGGATTGCAATGCAAAAATCAGACTTGAAATCAAGCCTGCGTTGTGTGGCGCCACCAGACAATCTTGTCAGAGAAATTATGCCCCTCGAATCAACATTTTATTCTTTGTTCATTCGAAGAATTAAAACAGGAGTTGCATTCACAGTCTGCTTTTGTTAAATGGAAGCAAAAACAAACTCTTTCATAATTTGGCATTTCTTTTAAAATATAAGTCACAATCAAGCTTTATATGTCTCCGTCTTTCACATCAACCTGCTGTGTGCCCTTCCTTATTCTAATCCTCACTTTCCTTGGCTAATGATGTTCAGTCTTTATTCCGGTTTGGGTTGTGTGTATGTGTATGTGTATGTGTGTGTGTGTGTGTGTGTGTGTGTGTGTGTGTGAGAGAGAGAGAGAGAGAGAGAGAGAGAGAGAGAGAGAGAGAGAGAGAGAGAGAGAGCGAGCTCAGGGCTCTCTAAAGTCTCAATTTTATTCCCAGAGGCCATAAGAAGGCACATTCCTCATCGACACCCTGGTATCTAGTGGAACATGCAGGATGCTTGGGACACACAAGCATCTCAACTAGAGGCCAGACAGTTTGCCATGACAACCAGCCATGAGCCTGCTCCCATCAATACAGTGGCCCAGTTCCTGCTGGGTTTGGCTCTGCAGCCAGCTAACGCTGACCAAGGCTCCTGTTCACTCTGAGCAGCCTTTGAGAGATTTTTTTTATTAGCCTGGAAGAAGTATGGAAATAGGTCTGGGAGAAACAGCTTCTTTATGCATGAATGGCATCCTTGCTGATAGGTTCGGGGCTGAACCTATCAGACTTCGGCTGAGAGTGAACTCACAGGACTGGAACCTGGAGACCACCTGTTTTTCTGATTCTCTGTGTGCCTCTGCTCCTCTGTGGCCATCTCTGCCCCTGCCCCTCATGTGGCCCTGGCTAATAACCTCCTCTCACCAGTCTGAGGGAGGCTGCTCTAACCCCTGACACAACCTTCCGTGGGTATCGCGTGAGGAAAGGGGACCAAGCACAATTTCATCTTTAACAGGCGTTCCAGCACCATTTCGGTTTGCTTATCATCTACTTCACCATGCCGAACCGCCAAACAGTTCCAGGGACCTATCCACCTGTCTTCACCACTTTCTGTTGCCTTTGAGCCCTTTTAAAATGTGTTTATGCTTTGATTTCCTCACCTCGTTTGAAAGCCGCCTGGGACGCTTTTCCGCATGCAGCATGAGGTGTGCTGTATTAGGCATGGCTGCTATGGCGTCAGATGGAAACAGGCACATGAAACAGGTAAGGCACTCTGGTAAACCTGTCTCACACTCCCTCCTTCCTGACAGGTCAACCGGGTCTTGTACAGCTTTGTCTGACCATGCTGTGGCTGCAGTCGGGTCCCCTACTGAGTCCCAATCAGCCTCAGGCCAACAGTCTAACAGGGTGCATTCTTAGGGTGGCAGCAGCCCCAGAGGGCCAGACCAGCCATGCGAGTTCTCAAAAGGGCTCTGTGGGCCTTGCATTTGGTCAAACCTTATTGGCTACAACCTTCTAAGGGCACTGGAAGTCATCTGCTGGCCTGAGGTAAGGGGATGGTGTGGATGTGTGACCCTGCCTCAGCAAGGAAACAACAGAAACGATTTTTGCCAGCATTGCCTTCACAAGCCGCCTTCCTCCCAAAATTATGGGCATAGGACTGTGTGTGTGTGTGTGCGTGTGCGTGTGCGTGTGTGTGTGTGTGTGTGTGTTTGGGGGCGGGGGAGATACCATAGCATGAGATTTCATGGACAGGCACACCAGAATAAACATAGAACACATATAGCTGTTCCTCTTTGTCTTGTTTTGTTGAACTAGTGAGCTCTGTTAGGGTTCCTTGGCCATATATGAGTGAGGGTTACTGTTAGGAGCATGTCTCCTTCCCGATGGTTACACAGCTGAAGAAAGTATCTCTCGGTCCACCAGCCACCACTATCTACTAGTGTAGATCCTCAGCAAAAGGCAGGGCCTCATGAGGTCCCTTCTCCCTTCGTGGTGGATTGAATGCTAATGGACCCAAATGTACGCTGTCTTGTGCAGGCAGCCATGGCTGGGAACTCACAAGTGTATCCATGTCAGGCCCAGTAGCTAATTTTCTTCAACACTTCACCCTTCCTGTGGCTTTCCTGTTCTTTCCATGCGTTCTTTAATATTTCCCGAGCCTTGAAGGGAGTGGAGTGGCTAAGCACTCAACAGTTACTTATTCTCAACACTTTGGCCAGTTTGGAGTCTCTGCAGTAACCACAGCACCCACTGCAGAAGGACGTGTCTCCAACCAAAGCTGGCAGCAGATCGATGGGCACACGCATAAACATGCAGATATGCAGAAGCTGACCTGACCGGGACACTGGATCTAGTAACACAACAGCAGGTGCTTCCCTGTGAGGGTTTGTGACCCACTTTTGTGTCGTGGGGACAAAGTACCTGAAAGACACAGTTTAAGTAGGGGAAAGATTAAATTTGGTTCACAGTTTTGGAGGTGTCATAGCTGGGAAGGCATGGACCACCTGTGGCAGCAGGAGCGTGAGTCAGGGGCTTTGCACACCATGGCTAACCCGTAAGCAGAGAATAAATTAGAACTAGGGTCTGTCCACCCATAGTGACCTACTTCTGCAAGTCAGGTCTTCTCGGCAGAAATCCCACAGCCTCCAATGTGGCTGCACCAGCTGAGGAGGAATATTCCAGATTCAAACCCTAACAGTGCAGTCACCAGCAACGTTCTGGGGTGGCTTGGCTTCTGGAGGTGATACTCCATCCAAACCAAAACACAGACAGCAGATCTGAGTCCCATACACCCAGGCTTGTGTGTGGGTGGCAGGCCACCATAGATCATCACCTAGCCAGGCGTGAATGCCTATGGTGTGTGCACACACATGCTAACACACACAAACGTGGTTCTGTAGGCAATGGTGAGGCAATACTCTCCCAGGAATGAAAAACTAGTAATAGAGGTAGCTCCCCTCTCTGTGTTCTCCCAGAGGTCTCAGCGCTGTTTGAGCCCTTGCAGGGCAGTCTGAATGTTGGGGGAGGCTAAGCACTGATTACTTTCGCCAGCGAGGCCGCTGTCCTAACCTTCCTTCCCAGCTGTGATCAGCAGCTTCTTGCCTCCTCTCCTCTCTGCCATTTAATAAGGACAGGGCAGGCGCGAGAGGGATGCTGTAAAATCCAATTAACGGCAGCTTCAAAAGGCACGCTCTCCATGTGGCTCCTGCCTCCCACCACTGCAGACAACCGTGGGGCTTGCTTGCTTGCTGGTTCCCACAGGCAGATGCCTGAGAGGAGGCTACTGGGAGCATCCACCACCCTGAGGCAAAAAGGTTTGGAGTCAAGGTTGTTCCATTCCTCTCAAAAGTAGGGTTAGGATCAGAAAGGGTGGGGCTTACGCTGGCTGCCCTTTGGTCCCCTCCCACTTCCATTCTGACCACAATCTGGACTCCCTTGAGGTCCCTACTTGTAACCTCTGGCCTCAAATCAAGGTCGTTCAGGGGTTTGTGAACTCGGTCCCGGATCCATCAGAAAGGAGAGGCGGGGCTTCAATGTAGGCAGATGTTTTTGTTCTCGAGTAGAGATGGGGAAATGCCAGGACGCTGTCGTGCAGATGGGTGGGAGTGGAGAGGGAGCCTGGGGGACTGTGAGCCGGATCAGCGCAGATGGTGCCAGTCGCGCGCAATAGCAGCAGCAGACAGATTTTGATGAAGCGCAATGTAAGCCTTCCACAGCCGGGAGCAGTTCCGATGTTTTCTGACTACTCTCATCCCTCATTGTTTCCTCTCACAGGGGGCCGTGGAATCTTCCAGAACTGGGTCCTCGACATCTGGGGTGACCTCTGTACCCGCTCTGCCCGCCCTCACATCCAGAGGCCATGTGGATCTACCGCTGCTCCAAGCTTTCTTCGTTGCCGCCTGAACTTATTTGGATCCACTACCCGCAGGCGAGCCTGTACCCTCTGCATGCTTCCTCCTGTTTCTTCTCTGCTTCACGGCCAACAGTTGGAAAAACGCGCACAGAGTCTGTGCCACTGAGAAGATGGCTGCCCTTTTGTGTTGACCAAACACCCAGCAAAACAACGGAGAGGGAAGAATGGCTTCTTGGGGCTCATGTCACAAGGTTTCCTTTGTCAAGGCCAGAAGAGCGTAATGGACAGCCAGAAAGCAGAGAGAACGAGCCAGGGCATGGCCAAGGATAATATCCCCTTAAATCTCACCCACAGTGAACTTATTTCCTCTAGCTAGGCCCCACCTCCCAAAGTTCCAGAACCTTCCAAAATGGCATCGCTAGCTGGTGACCAAACACATGAGCCTGTGGAGTCCCAGTTCAGATTTAATTGTAGTGGCAGTCTTTGCTTGATCCTGGGTGAACTGGTGACCTCATCCTAAAAGGTGTCAGGTTTGTGACTCAAGGGACACTGGGAACGATTGTCCCTTTAGTAAGAAGTTTATTAGATAAGTTATTAGTTAGTCACAAATGAACAATCAGCCAACAGCATGGTATAAGCTCTGAGAATTCAGGCCCACGTGCAGAATGTTGTTCCTTTCTTATTGTTTGTCGAAGAGAGGGGAGGTTCTACGGCATGTGATTGATGAGTAGTCCATTGAACTTGCAGGAATCAAGGACTCATCACAGTTGAACCAAAACGAAGGAACTTGACAAAACGGTGTGGCCCTGGCTAACATTCCCAGTGTGGGCCTGAACTCTCCTTAGAACCCCCATCATGCTCCTGCTGTCTGTCCATCTAGGGCGTTAGTGGCGATTCTAACACATCTCTTACACGAAAGGACAATCTGTCTTCGTGTCCCCCTCAAACCCTAAACCCCAAGCCTTCCCATTCCTCACAAAAATGGGTGATGGCAGAGGTAATGCCATGAGACTTTGGGGCTGGCTCCAAAACGGCTTGCCACTCCTGTTCCCATGCACTGGGGCTGCTTTCCAAGAAGCTACACCACCCAGAGGCTGCCATGAGGGGGCGCTCACACAGTAGTTCATGAGCTGAGGCTGCAGGTCAAAGCATCTGCCAGGGAAGGAACACCTCACCAGGAGAGTCTCGTCTCCAGCCCTTGAGCATCTCAACCACTGAATACTCCCAGAGGAATCCCCCAACCCCTAGAGTCAAGGCCTTTCCTACTATGGGCAACTATGGGCAGCCCAAATTCCCAGGGTCGTCTGTGTGCTGGTTAGCTTTTTTTTTTTTCAACTTGACACAAATCTAGGAACATCTGGGAAGACGGAATCTCATTCAAGGACTTATCTCTATCTAATTGGCTTGTGGGCACATCTGTATGGGTGTTTTTTGAGTGACAATTTTTGTGGGAGAGCCCAGCCCACTGAGGGTGCTATAAGAAAAGTAACTGTGTTTGAGCCTGGGAGTAAGGCGGCAAGCAGCGATTTTTCTGCCATCTCTGCTTCAGTTCCTGCCTTGAGTTCCAGCCCTGACTTCCCTCAGTGATGGACTCTAATGTGGAAATCTAAGTCACATAAACCCTTCCTTCCCAAAGCTGCTTTTGGCCATGGTGTTTCTCAGAGCAACAGAGAAATCAACCCAGAACACTGCGAGTATAACAAGATGGTCATTTTAAGCTGCCAAGTTTGGGAGTGGTTTGCTGCCCAGCCGTGGTAACTAGGAGCACATCTGCCTTTGCTTCTCTTGGAGGCTGACACAGAGACACTGAAGTGTCTTATTTCACTGTCTTCCTCATCCGTCCTCCTGTAGGGGACAGCAGGTGGCAGGGAGGGTGGACCTCAGAGGGGAGCCTTCGTGGGATTGCCAGATAAGAACACAGGCTGCCTGGTTAAATTGGAATTTCTGACAGAGTCATTTTCCCTTAGTATGCCCCATTGGGACATGATTATGCTAAACAAGATGCTTGCCACTGAAATCCAGATGTTTCTTGGGATGCTCATTTTTATTCCAAATTCTCATTGATTTTCAAATTCTAGAAAAGATTCTCTGCCCAGGCAGGCTGTATTGCTCTGTCTATTCTAAGTGGCTACAACCAGTGATCGTGTGCAGCCCTTTCTTTCCTCATTGCTGAGACAGAACACCAGACAGAGGCAGCATGAGGGAGGAAGGACCTGTCTGGGCTCATGGTTTGAGGGAATATGGTCCATCCATCAAGATCCTGATAGGGAATAGCTCACTATGGTGATAGGAGCTTGCGGCAGCTGCTTGTAGTTACACAAGGCTGACCAGGAATCAGGGTGGTTGCCCCGAAATCGAGCTGGCCATATCTATTTGCCCCACCTTTATGGTCCTGACAGCTAGGCCTCATGTCAGAAAGGGTCAACCTCCCAAGCATCCCCATCATCTGGGAACAGAATGCAAGCACATGTGCACAAATTGTAACACATCCCGTGAGGGTGTCTACAAACCGTGAAGGACAGTGACAAGTTGAGATGGCTCCTACCTCCTGTCTCCTCCTTTGGGACACACCTCTTGCTGAGGAAGACCTTTGAGGACAGTAGAGCTGGTTCCAGGAGGTGACCGGTCCAGGCGCCCAGCTTCTGTCTACACCTGGAACACAAATGCTCAGGTTGCAGGCTACGTGCTGCAGGCTGCAGGGAAGGCCATGTCGGACGATCACCAAAGGCTTGGAACTTCAAGTTGTCTGCAGCTGCAGCCGGAAGCATAGGTTAGCTTGGCTTGAGGTACAGCTGCTTCTATTCTCTTTAGAGAGAGATAGAGATGCCCATCTGTACCTTTCACCTCTTCATTATCCCCATCAGATTGGCTTGTGGGCCAGAAGCCTGTCTCCTCTGAGACACCCGATTTCCTTGGCTCCTGCCTGCTACAGGAGGGTGAGAGAGGCTCTTTCCCTTTTCCAACCAGCCAACCCTTTCTTCTGGCATTCGGGCTCATTATCCAGTAATGAAACCCAGCTCACTCTCGGCTTCGGAGTCTTCTAAGTAATCATGGCTGGAAGAGTCTCCAGCCTCGCCCTCCATCCCATAGTCCTTACATTGTTTCTTAGTCCCAGCTCATTAGCCTGACAGTAACTACAGGCTGGGCTGTTCCCCCCTCATCCCGCACACCCTGTTCTGGGCTGGATCCCAGGAACCAACAGGAGGAAGGCTACTGAGGGGAGTGTGGCTCGACACTCCCAGTAGCCCCTCTGTGAGCAGCATAAATAGAGGTTTGGGCCATTCATTCATTCATTCATTCATGCATTCATTCATCCATCCAGTACTTAAGGAGTCCCTAGGTCATTGGTACTATCCTATAGCTGGAACTCAGCAGAACCTTGGGAAAGCAAGTGAGAAAATAAACCAAAGGAAAGATTTCATCAGAAACAGCCAGCTCTCCGGATACAGAGGGGAGGCACTGGACCAGGGCGGGCTGCTGAGTGGGCATTAAGACCAACTTTGAACTGAGGGGGTCCTACGACCTCGAAACTTGTGAAATTTTTGTTTCTCTCTGCCTGCAGACCAGAAGAGGGCACCAGATCTCATTACAGATGGTTGTGAGCCACCACGTGGTTGCTGGGAATTGAACTCAGGACTTCCTGAAGACCAGCCAGTGCTCTTAACCTCTGAGCCATCTCTCCAGCCCCTTCTCCCCCCTTTTCTATTCTTACTCTTTCCCTGTCCCTCCCTTAGTCGCTTTGTGTGTGTGGTATCAGTCTATCATGGGCTTCCTTTTACCTGAGATGTTTTTGGAGTGTGAGTTGCAGGGGAATAAGGTCTGGCTGGCTGGTTCTCCCTACTCCACAGCCCCCCCCCCCCATCCTGTCAGGCTAATCAGCTAGGGCTTGAACTCCTCAGACCTACGCAGCCCTCTTCCTCTTGGCCACACGGAAGGCTACACCCCATGGACCAATCACTTCACTAGGGGAAGAAGACCTCCCCCAAACTCTCTCTCTGGCATTCTGTCAGCTCCTCCCCCCTCCCTCTCCTCTATCATGTCACTTGAGGCCGCCTTCAGAGTTTGGGAAACAATGGCTCTGTGTGATCTGCCCACCCCCTCTTCCTGCCAGTACAACTCCTTTGGCAGCATAAACACTGTTGTCTGTGATTGTTCGCAAACTCTTTCCCATCAAGTGAGATTTCTTTATTTATTTACTTATGTTTAAAAAAAGAAGAAGGAAAGGAAGAAACTCAAGATATCAGAGTGGGCTCTGTGTCTTTCTTCTGTCTGAGGCATTTCAGAAGGTTTGCTAAGACGTCCTGACAGCCGGCGAGCCTCCGCAGCTTCAGGTGAGGGCTCGCCAATACCCTCTCCGATCAGGAGTGTGTGGAGGGTGGGCATCTGAGGAAGGGCTAGCCCCCTCCTTTGCTGCCGCCCTGGGCCACATGCAAAGCTGGGCTCAGTTAAGCTCACTCGAGTGGAGTTGAAACGGATCCAACACTTCGCCATCTGGCCCTGGTTGTAAACATGTGTATACAAAGTGAATGTCACTTGAGCTAATTCACGGGGTGGCTGCTTTTGTGCTTTCTTCAGCTGGAGTTGGGGGAGCAGAGTGGTGGTCTCCGAGCACCTCAGGGTATACAGGTGGGTATCTGCACCAGTCAGAGGGATGCTAGGCTACCAAGTTCTGGATGCCAGTCAGGCATCTTGTGCCTACCTTGGAACTGCTGGCAACTTTAATCCAGCTGTCTGCCCATCACGTTTTCCTAAGTGGCTGTTTCCTGTCCAGACTCCTCTTCTCTGTGTTAGGAGATAAACTTGAGACGTTATGGAAACGTTTGGGGGTTTGGGGTTCAAGGGAGAGACTGAGATGGATTGTCATTTGGGGTTAAGAGGTTTATTAGAATCTCTATTAGTACCATAGACAGACAGACAGACGGAACAGACAGACAGCAGCATGGCAGGAGCTCTCAGCTCAGTAGGCAGAGCCGGGTGGGGATCCTTCTGGAGGGTGAAGGTTTTTATGCCATGTCATTTGTGTTTGATCCACAGTATGAGCCTAAAGCCGTGTTATCCCCAATTCCTGGATGACAGGGGGAAGGGAGGGAATTCCAGGGAGGAATCTGTAACTCTGAAGATATAGGCAAAGTGGGGGCACATCTAGTTTAGAGCTGTCCATCATACAGGTGAGGGGGACGTGTCATGGGCCACAGCGGTCTGGTGTCTAGAAGTCTGTCAACCTGAGCCTTATAAACTTCCGAGAAAGGGGTCCGTGATTCTCGTGGAATCGGGCACCTAGGGAGTCTGTTAGGCTTGCCTTTTCCCTTACAGCGACAGGAAGACAGGCTGCAGCAGGTGTTCACGGCTTGATCAGCCAGTAGCACTAAGCCTCTCAGTCACCCTCGAATTGAAAGACCCAGCAGCTCCTTGTGTCGGCCCAGCTGCCTTTCCGCTCTCTTTAGCATCCATTTCCTTGGCTTCAGCTGGCTAGACAGAAGAGCAGGGGTTCACCCTCCTGGGCTGGAGGGACAATTGAACATGGTGCTTTCTGTCTCTTGGGAGCAGAGCAGTGTGAGTCTGAGTGAGTTCTTACAGCCTCCAAAGCCTCAGTTTACCTCCATTCAAATGGAATCATCAGCCTTGAAGTTGCAGTGACACCTCCCTGGACCCCGAGTGAGGACAGGCATGGCACAGGATGCTTAGAATGCCACCCTTGGTCCGGAGAAAAATTGCAGGACGCTGGGTCCTACTGAGGGCAGCATGATTGTTGGTGGTAACTGGAACACACACACATACTCACATTGTATGCCTGCCTCTTCTGTAGCCCAGCTTTGTTCTTCCTCGAAGCCCATCTTGGGTGGCTTTTACTAGGTTCTTTCACCTGGTTTCTGGAGCTTCTCCCTAGCGGGAGAGAGAAGCCAGGCTTCCTACTCATCTAAGTCTGATGGGTTCTTGTCCTTTCTCTCCATCCTTAGGTGCTCACACTGACTTTAGAAGACAAGACCTCCTTTCACTCAGCTTCCTGTCCCTCAATCATGTCCCCTCAACTCCTGCGTCCTCCACTCTTCAAAATCCGCAGCTTTAATTTTCTATTCGTCAGAAGGAAATCTTTCCCCAGCAGCCCCAGGGACACACAAAGAGGGAGGAAGCTAATTAGTTACTGTATTTTCCCCCAGCAGACAGAGAAGAAATTGGCAGGGGATGAGCAGCCCCTCACTCCGCCTCCCGAGTTGCCACTCCGGGAACCAGGGTTCTCTCTGTCTCCAGTGCCCGGGCTTTAGAGGATGTGGGCAGGACTCTGCTGCAACCAGCCGGGCAATGCCACAAGTAGGGTTGTGCCAGGCCCCAGTCCACAGTAGCTGGTTCCTGGTGAGAGGTTCCAAGGGGAAGTCAGCGAGGAGGGGTCCGGAACAAGAACAGAGGACAAGAGGTGAGATGCTTTGGGGAAAGAAGTTAGGAGGAGAGGCCCAATGACTGAGACACAGGGAGCCAACATGAGACCGTTCCACCGTGTGACACTGTGACACTGCCCCACACCAGACACCTAATTAACACCGGTCAGAAAGCAGCAGGAAAAGCCCTTAATCCAGGCTCTATTTGCCCTGCTAATTTAGGTGTGTGTGAGTGTGTACGCGTGTTTTCCTGCCGGGTGGATGTTTATAAAATCTTAATTAGGTTGTGCATATTGGAACAGAAATGGAAATATGTCTTTTTTTCCTTCTTCTTCCCCTGTAATGGTCTCACTTCCCCGGGGGACATTAAAGCTTCGTACACAATATTCTGTGAGTAGGAAGAAGTACTAATGGCCACCGATGATGGGTTTCGGGGGAGGAGGGGACGAGTCTCAGATTCAATCACAGATGGATGGCTGGGAACTTATTTTTTTTTTCCGTTTTAAATCCAAACCTCAAATTGGACTCAAAGCAGCTATTCATAACCTGTCAGGAGAGGCTGGAATTTGACTATCAAACTCATATTGAATGAAATTTTAATAACCTTTAATGTGACAGGTCAGAAGGGGCAGAAGGAATGTTCTGATTGGCACGCGTTCTAGGCGTTCATGTACTTGCTGAGATGAACAAAAGGGACCTGGAGAACACGTTGTCAGGGAGAGCTCCCGGGACCCTTTTCCTGCCTCTCTGTCTCTGCCCATGGTTCGAGTCCCACTCCCCAGACTGAGGTACCCCACAATGCCATTTGTTTTCAGTTCATGTTGTGGGGATAACACTTAGGTGTAGCGCAATGCCTGTTCTACACACTATGCGCCACAGTGTGGTTCGTGAGTCAGACAAGGGCCTGGAGATTGACACACACACACACACACACACACACACACACACACACACACGGAGAGAGAGAGAGAGAGAGACAGGGACAGAGACAGAGAGACAGAGACAGAGAGAAAGAGAGAGAGGGGGGAGTAACACCAAGAACTCTCCAAGAATGCCCCCTTTAGTGTATTGCAGGGCAGCTTATATAGGGTCTCCTTGACTAATGGCCACGCCCTGACTCTCAGCAGCAAGCCCACCAGAAACCATTCCCCTGCCAACAGGAACTCCTGAGGGTCTCCTGCTCAGAGCAGCTGCAAAACAAGTTGTTTGCTCAGAGCAGCTGCAAGCATAGGAAAACAAGCTCTTTACTCTGGGAGGCAGGGGGTCGACAGTCCCCAACACTTAGGGGAGTCAAGAAGGACAAGTAGGCAGGAGACGGGATCCTTGAGTGAAGGCCTCACTCAGGCGGATGACAGCCTGGTGGAATTCGGTCCGTCACTTCTCAGCAGTCTTAAAGCAGGTTAGCCTTCTGAACGTTCTCAAGGGGTTTGGTTTAGGTTAGAGTTATCAGCTCATAGTATATAACCGATGAAGACGATAGACACTGGGCAGATGGGGCAGGGACCCCCCCCCCCAAAGCGGCAGCTCTGAGAATGTCTTAGCTGGAGGCCAGGAGGACGAGACGGCAGCTCTGGCTCCTGGTTCCCTGTCAGTTCTCATCCTGGCCTGGAAGCTGGGTGTGAGGTGATGGTGAAAACTCGGGAGAAGCACCCAGGAGCCTCAGGGTTGGGAAGACTGTTCTCCCCATGTAAGTCTCTCAAACAACCCCCAACAGGTTGTCCCTATTTCCTGGGACCCATGCTGCTACCTAGGAGCTTTGCCTGGTGTCTCTCTGTTACATTTCCATCCATGGATCTCCAATAAACTTCTCTCTGGAACTCACCCTCTGTGGCTTAGGGGTTGTTTAAGGATTTAATTGTTTGTGTGGCATTGGGTGAGTATATACACGTGTATGAAGGTGTCAGAGGAGGCCAGAACTTCCTACGTAACTTTATATTTTCTGATGTGGTAGGGAGCTCAGGGTCCCTTTGTTCCCTCCCACCCAGCTAGCCTTACACCCAAAATAATCACACAGAAATTATATTAATTAAATTACTGCCTGGCCTATTATTTCTAGCCTCTTATTGGCTAACTCTCACATCTTGATTTAACCCATTTCTAATAATTTGTGTATTACCATGAGGTTGTGGCTTACCAGGAAAGATTCAGCATGTCTGACCTGGTGGCTGGCTCCATGGTGGCAATCTCTGACCCTGCTTTCTTCCACCCAGAATTCAGTTCTGTCTACTCCGCCTACCTATTTGCTGCCCCATCAAAAGGAGTTTCTTTATTCTACCAATGAAAGCAATACATAAACAGAAGGACCTTCTACACCACTCTGACGTTACAGACAGTTGTGAAATTCCTTATGTGGGTGCTGGGAACTGAACTCAGGTCTTCTGCGAGAGTAGCAAGTACTCTTAATTGCTGAGCTATCCCTCCAGCACCTGAGAAATTTTTTCTCTTCAAATTCTGTATACAAAACCTCCAAAGTCACTTAGGAGTGACTTCGGTGGCTGTTGAGGTTTTGGGGACCCTAGCCCTCTTGAACTATGTGTACTTGAGGCCTTAAAGAAGGCCTTCATTAGACTCAAACGCACCCCAACTTTTTGGTATCACAACAACCAGGCAATGGCCTCAGTCACATCTGTCCACTTAGTTGTCCTTAAGTTTAAGTCAGCCACTCAGAACTCTCTATAGGCCCCTCCCTACTACCTGCAGCCAAGGGTAGCAGCTGAGAGCCCCTGCCACATGCTGGGGTGAGGTCCTGGAGGTCAGGGGTCATGACGCTTGCTAGTTCCTCCCATTTCACAGCCAGTCACAGCACCCTCCAGTGGGACAGCCCTTCTCACACAAGCAATGCGTCTGTGGGGATGAAGAGCAAGATTGGCCCTGAAATTCTGTGCATCTGTACACTCCTGGGTGAGGCCGAGGAACTGGGAGCAGGAGCAGGGCTGTATTTCAGGTAACCAGTGTCAGTAGTTTAGAGTAGTGATCTTGGAACTGCAAGCTTCAGGCAGCATCACCCAAGGGGACTGCGAGACCCTAGACTGCTGGTCCATCATCATGGTTCCTGACGTGAGGATTCCTTTCCCCGTAAGAGGTAAACAGCATCTACCCCTCCTCACAATGTCCTAGTGACAAACCAAAGTACCATCCCATCACAGTTCATCCTAGGAAACCAACGAGGTCCTTAAGCTCACTTACAGAGGTGAAGGATTGTGGGCAAGACCGTGGGGAACCCCAGAACCACCACACTGGAAGGTCTGCATCTCGCCGGGATGACAGCTCCTCCATCCCTACATAGATAGACCCTCTTTCAGTTAATCCCACTAGCCTGTATACTGTGGCATGAAGCCACATGCCTTTAAGGCAGAATTGCATACAAAAAGGGGCTCGCTCAGGTTGGGGTCCAGAGACTCTCCCCTCCTCCTTGTTTCTATAAGGGAACACCAACACTCTACAGGCCCAGCATGATGGACTCTTGCATGCAGGTACAGCTGCAGCTCATCTGGTGTAGATGGCAGCTGTGTTGCTCCGAGGTCTATGTTCTACCGCAATTGTAACTCAGTAGGTGTGGGTGGAGAAGGGACCTTGCAGGGATCGCGTGCTTGCAGAAGATAACGACCCTCTGGAGATGGCACCTTGAGGATGGCTGGTCCACAGCACCGACACCCGCTCTGAAGATGCTTAGAAATGGATATGGAGACATGCTGGAAAAGCAGGACTGGCTGCAGCGAAGCCTCTTGGCATGCAGGTGTCCTAAACATGCTGCAGGCACCAGAGCAGGAGGAGCTGAAGCTGGGCTTTGGAGATCTGGGTCAGATGCGGACGCATGGAAAGGGAAGGGGGATCCAGATGAGGGACTTTGTCTGAGTTAGAGTTTCTATGGCTGTCATAAAACACTGAGCAAAAGCAAGTTGGGGAGGAGAGGGTTTACTTCAGCCTGTAACTCTCAGACCACACGCTGCTGCTGAGGGAACTCAGGACAGGAACTCACTTAGGGCAGGAACGTGGAGGCAGGAGTTGATGCAGAGGCCATGGGGTGGGGTGATGCTTGCTGGCTTGCTCCCTGTGGCTTATTCAGTCTGCTTTCTTACAGCATCCAGGGCTACCAGCCCACACATGGCACTACCCACATCAATCATCAGGAAAATGCACCTAAGGCTTGCCCACAGGGCAGTCTTATGGGGGCATTGTACTCAGATGTTTCCTTCCTGCAGCAGCTGCTTCCCAAATAATTGACTCGGAGACTTAATAGTATTTATAAATGCTCAGCCAGTAGCTCAGGCTTATTACTAGCTAACTCTCACCCTTAAATTAGCCAATAACTCTTATCTATGTTTAACCACGTGATTTGGTACCTTTTCTTGTTACAGCAATTCTCATCTTGCTCTTCTGTGTTTGCTGGCGATGTTCTCACTTTGCCCTTCCTCTTCCCAGAATTCTCCTAGTTTGGCCACCCTGCCACACTTCCTACCTGGCTACTGGCCAATCAGCATTTTAGTAATCCAATTCAAGTGACAAATCCTGACAGTGTACAAGAGGATCATCCCACAGCAGGGCACTTTCTCAACTGAGGTTCCAACTTCCAAAGCGAGTCTCGCTTGTGTCAAATTGAAATGAGAACTAGGCCGCTGTGGTGGTTTGAAAGAAAATGACCCCCCAAAGGGAGTGGCACTATCAGGAGGTGTGGCTTTGTTGGAGTGGGTGTGGCCTTGTTGGAGGAAGTGTGTCACTATGAAGGTGGACTTTGGTGTCTCATATATGCACAAGCCACACCCCGTGTCTCAGATCACTTTCTGTTGCTTTGGGTCAGGATGTAGGACTCTCAGCTATTTTTCTACCACCATGTCTGCTTGGCACGCCACCATGTCACACCATAACGATAAGGGACTAAACCTCTGAAAACGTAATCCATCCCCAACTAAATACTTTCTTCTTTATAAAAGTTGCCATGGTCATGGTGTCTCTTCACAGCAGTAGAAACTGTAACTAAGACAACTGTACAGCCTGCCAAGGTTGACAAAGACAAGAGTAGTGAGATCAAACTTCTGAGACCTCCACCCCTGGGAGGACTACAAAGCGAAGAGACGCCCATCTCTTGCCAGGATAAAATGCGCGTTCTCACAATACCTGGGGAGTGTCCCCTGGAGGTTCTGACTTAATTGGCTTCAGGTGGGGGCTCAGGCAGTTCCTTACCCCCTCGTTTTATGCTATGGATTAAACTCAGGGCTGTGTACACATCAGGCAAGCTCTCCGCTTCTCAGCCACACTCTCAGCACTTCTGTTTTTTTGAGACAGTGTTTTGCTACACACCCTGTCCTTGAACTGGCACTTCTCCTGCCTCAGGCTCCCAAGTGCTGGAACCCCAGGAGTAACCCCATGCCCCACCCCACTCCCTTCTCTCAGTGAAGCACCTCCAAAGTCAGGGTTGAGCACCACTGACCTAGACTCAAATAGATTACCACTCTCTCCAACTCGATAGGAAGCTGGGTGAAAGACAGCCTCCGCCCTCATCCATTGCACCCTCACCACACAGGGACCCTGAGCGGGTGGCTAAGCACCTGTTCTGTTTGAGAGCAGGACGACCTACTTTCTCTGCCTGTGGCTTCTCTCGCACAGGGGGCCCCTGGGGATGGAGGGGCAGATGGAAATGCCAGAGTGTCTGTGTTGTTGATGCTGCATTTGGGTACCACCCAAGCACTTGTTTCCCTGTCAGATTCCGGATGTGGTATTTAGATAGTCAAATGCTGCCACCAGACATTTACTGGAGAGATCAAAGCTCGTGGCAGCATCCAGAGACATCCTAGGGTTTGGTTGCCAAGAGCTGGCAGTTCTGGGCGTGGGGCAGTGCGGAGCTGCCACGGGGACTCTTTGGGCTTGAAGACAGACTGTGAGGGAGGGTTAGGGGGTGCACCTGGGGGAGCCGGAACGCCCCAGGGTTATGTGCCACCAAGCTCTTCGAGGACATTATTCCCGGTGCCTTTGACTGATAGTTGCTGCCTGTGGTGCTCTCGAGGTCTTTCAGTGTGCAGAGGGTCACCACAGAGGGCAGGCGTGGAAAGCAGTCTTCCTCGGGCAAAACAGAAGCACCTTCCTCAGATCGGCTGTGCCTGGCAGCCCGCCCACCTGCCCACCCACCCTCCTGCCCGCCTACCTGCCTGCCAGAGCTCATCATGCTTTGGCTTGTTAACTGTTGGCATTCCCTCAGGAAGGAATGGGTAGGGAGGGCCACTGAGCCCTCACCTAAGACTCCAGTTGCCCCTTCCAGGCATTCATATGTAATTCTGCCCTAGTTCCACATAGCCTAGGGATCCAGGGAGGTGCAGAATATATAGACTTGGGGAGGTCAGTTGAGAAGGACTCTGTTTACACAGCTACAATGAAGCCATCATCCATGCTGCATGGAGACTCTCCAATTCAGTTGTTCTGGGGTCCCGCACATGTTCCAGCCAGGGGTCCCTCACCTGTGTTCTGTAAGTAAGTCCAATAAACTCATTGGTCCCCCAGGGAGACCTTTGGCTGAATCCTACTATGCTTTATCACTGGGATCTTATGAGGAGGGGTTGGATACTGTGTAAGTCTCTCCAGAGAAGAGACGCTCATAACACCAGGACAGTCACCCCCAGATTCGTCTCACCCAGCTCCACCACGGAGCACAGACACCTGGAAGTGGGTCCAAGGACTTGGGGCTCAATTCTTCTCTTTCTGCCCCTTCCCCATAAGGGAAAGAAGAGAGAGACTGAGTCCACTCCTTAATGTGACCTAGGCGAAGGGTAGACTGCTGCCCAGGCCTCCTGACTCAGGTCTTACATGGTCCTAGGTATCCCTGGTGTGTCTCCTGGAACTGGCAATTTAAGGACAGGAACAGGAAGAGCTAGCCCTGCTAGGCGCACCAGCCTAGGGGCACAAACACAGACGTACCAAGCACAGGTGTCCTTCTGGGAAGTGTCCCTGCTCCCCGTAAACTCTCAGCAGCTGCCCAATGTCACTGGTGTTTATTAACCTTCCCTGCATAGAGCAGAGAACATTGTGTCTCTTTACACAAGCTCAAGAATCTCAATTATTTAGTGTCTCCCACCCCCAGGAGGAGTTGTTATTAACACCACCCGGCTTGGCTTTCTGAGGGAACGGTTTGTCTCATTCTGACAAGGATCTTTGAGAGGGGCCCACACACAGGATCCATTGGAGCTCAGGGTCTGGCCAAGGTGTCTCCTTATTCCCAGACCTCAGTTCTTCCACTGTCTAGGGAAAAGTGAGGCGTCCTCCTCTAATCCCCGACCAGGTCCTGAATTCTGAGAGGCCCTGGGCATCCTCTGAGGACTCCTGCATCCTGAAAGTTTGGTGCTAGACAGTTTGATGTATTTCTAGTTTGCTGTGCTGAGCTGAGTTCTCTCTCTCTCCAGTTGAGAAAGGTGGGGGCAGAGGGATGCTGTCTTGGGCACATGTAGGGGAGGCCTGAGGGGAATGGGGGGTGAGAGAAGGGACGTGTCTTTACAGCAGGTGGGTAGACACCCACGGCTATTTTTTTCTCTTTCCCGTCTGTTCCTAGGAGAATGCAAGTGTGCCAGCCACTCTGTCCCCAGCAGGCAGCCATCAGACACCCTGGAGTCAAGGGGGGAAAGCAGGCAGAGGGATTTGTGGCACGGAGACACTCACTCTACCCCTGTTGGAAATGAAGTCCCAGATGCTGTTCAGGAGGGAGGGGATCCTCCCAGGCATCTCTGAGAGCCCTGAAAGCCTTAGGGTCTCAGGATAAGGAAAAATGGAAAGGGCCTTCCCATAGTCCCCACTTCTGGAAATTTCTCAATGAAGCATTCTATTGTTTGTCTCTCAAGCAAGCAGGGGAGCTCCCACGGTGGTATGAATATACAGAATCTATTTCCATTCTTTAACCCTCCTCACCAGTTCAACCACCCTTCGCCATTCTAACCCACCTCCGCCCTACCCTGGCCAGGTGCAGACCCTCCCCTTCTCCAGAGCCAGCCAGGGGCCTCCATGCTCCACCTCTCCCAAAAGTCAGCCCCAAAGCTGCACCCTCCACATAGCCTGTGTACCTCCCTTTCTACTTCACCCCTCCCCCCCCCGCCCTTTCCACCCACCTCGGAAGGAAGTAATCTTCCTCCTTGGGATTCTCGGAACGCTTTCTCTACTCTGTCATGGTCCCCATCAATTTATCCTCCTCGTCCTGTTTTCCCACCTGCACCCCTTATATCATCTCCAACTTGGCAAGCTCCTCGATGACAGGACTCATACCTCATTCTCCTTTACGGCCACACTGCGCCCAGTACCGCAAATGTTGATTGAATGATAAGAAACCCAACTTGGTGACATTTGGGGGATTCATGTCATCACACCGAGGTCATTCATCTTTGCTTTACGGTTGAAGTTGGGAGCATCTTTGGGGGAAGAGGCAGAGGGTAGAGAGTCTTGTCTTCGGAGTTATCAATCCATCAACGGCCATTTCTGGGCCAGTTACTATGTGATGCTGTTAGGTATCAAGGGGGCAACACACAGGTCAGGGACCGACCAGATGCCACTTGCCACCTCTCAATGTCTTCCTAGTGGACTGACAACTTTTTGCCCGGCAATCCAGCCATACTGGTGAAGAATCTCCTGCCACAGCCATCTTGGTTCTCACGGTCCGTTTTCTTCGCGGACCTCCTTCTTTATTGTCCTGTCCTTAATCAGAGGCATTTCTTTTCATTCTTAGTTTTCTACCTCTCTCTTCATCCTCTGCCTTCTGTGTCATCTATCCAACTTTTGTATTTATAAACATCAAACGCTAAGGCCATATGTCTCTCCCCAGCAATCTTTCATAAACACGGTAAAACAGACTGCCTGAGAGTTTCCGCACACTTCAGGGGAAGGTGGCTCTTCCATCCATCAGGCTTCACTTTGGAGTATTGTCTTTGTCTTAGGATAAATGTCGACGCTGCTACAATGGGGCCGTTGTAAGCTGCAGTTCAGTGATTTAAATAACGCAGTGCCTTTCTTCCGTTCCCAGTATTGGTGGGGCGAATATACATTCTACTACATGGTCCTACCCTCTCCCAGGATTGTGTTCAGAGACCCGGCTAAAGCTGGGTTAGTAGCTCAGATCAACTTGGTGGAGAAGACCAGAAAGAGTGTCCTTGCTCAGATGGCATTGTCGTCTCCAACAGTCCTGTCTTGACGATGCTGATGACCATGTTTCTGCTGTGAGAATATAAGCCCAGCAATCCCAACAGCTACAGATTGCAGGCTGCCAGAGACAGAGTTCTAAAGATGTTTTCCAAGACCCTATCCTTCAGTTTTCCAATCAAACTTCTCCCAAATTTTTGAGGAATTTTTCATTTCCTCTTTAAGGGCCTCACACATTTTCCTAAAGTTATTTTTTTAGGTCGTCATCTGCTTTTTCTGTATTGGGGTGTTCAAATCTTGCTGCTGTAGAGCCACTGGTTTGGGTGGTGGTAGTGTTGCTCTTTGTGTTGTTCAGTGTGTTCTTACCTTGTTGTCTACCCGTCTTTTCCTCCAGTTGGTGTAGCTGTGGTTGTGTCTCTAGTGGTCAGTCCTCCAGTCAGTCCTCGGCTCAGTTGGTTGCTCCTCATAGTGGAGTCGGGGCCACAATTCCGGCACAATGGATGGTGCTCAGAGGCAGAGTGGAGGTTTAGCAGAGGTGCCGGCAGGTCTCCCTTGCCTTCTGGCTCTAATCAAGGTCAGGCATGGGTGCGCAGGTGGGCAGACAGGCAGCCCTTCCTTGCCTGCTGGCTCCTGCTGAGGTCAGAGCCTATTTTTTGTTTGTTTGTTTGTTTTTAAAGCTCTCCAACTCCTTATACTGAAAAGTCCAATCTAACTTCTAACCTATGTATTATTGCAATGGGGGATGCCTAGGCAGATGTAATCAGATGACCTTAAAGTAAGCAGGTTATCTATGTAGACCAGAGTGATCATTCAAGAGCCTTGAGGATAAGGGCAGAGAGTCAGAATCTGATCATGAGAGGCTTCCATGCACCATTGCTGCTTCAGAGACGTAAGGGTCACATAAAAACAGCACAGAAGCCCCTAGCTCCTGAGAGCAAACCCTGCCCATTGACCAGCCAGGAATGAGAACTTTCGTCCTACAAACATAAGGAATCCCAGCCAGTGACCTGAATGAGGGAAGAAGCCCTGATTTTATCCTTTTTGACTTGGAGCTAATCTAACCTCCAGTCTATGGAACAGTTGAAATATGAGGTGTGTGTGTGTGTGTGTGTGTGTGTGTGTGTGCATGAGAAGCCACTATAGTCGTGGGAATTAATTATGATAGCAATAGAAAACCAATGCTGAGTCCTTATACAGCATCTTAGTTTTCGTCTGTGCTTTGCTATTTGTTGGTGACTTGCCTGGCTTAGGTGTTTCAGACTGTACCATGGGATGGCAGATTATTTATGTCTACTCTGCTCTTGTTTGTTCCTTTTCCTGGAGTTGTGCCTTGAATGAGAATGCCCCCTCCAATGGGCTCATATATTTGAACGTTTGGCTCCCAGTTTGTGAAATTGTTTGGGAAGGATTAGGAGGTGTGGCCTTATTGGAGGAGCTGGGTCATTGGGGGTGGGCTGTGAGGTTTCAAAAGCCCACAACATTCCCAGTTAGCTCTCTCCCTGCCTCTGGCTCATGCTTGTGGATCAGATGCAAGCTCGCAGCTACTGCTCCAGCACCATGCCTGCCCGCCTGCTGTTGCCATTCTCCCTGCCGTGATAGTCATGGACTCTCACCTTCTGGATTAAATTCTTTCTTTCTTTCTTTCTTTCTTTCTTTCTTTCTTTCTTTCTTTCTTTCTTCCTTCCTTCCTTCCTTCCTTCCTTCCTTTCTTTCTTTCTTTCTTTCTTTCTTGTAAATTTCCCTGGTCATGGTGTTTTGTCACAGTAATAGAAAGTAACTAAGACATCTGGTGTGCTAATCATGAATGACAGAGACTCAAGATCACATTTAGTCCCAAGACCACACAGAAAGTCTTTCGTGCATCGTGGAGCTACATATACAATTGGCCCAAATGAGCCAGGTGGAATAGAGAGACAAACCACGAATGCATTCAGTGGGAGAGACATTTGCAAAGATCCAGGATGCCAGACTCTTCGTTAAAGGAAGGATCTGAAAAACTGGGACCCGCAATCTACTCTGCGTAGTCCCTGCTGGTGATTCAGTAGGATCCCCGAATCCCACTGTGAGCTCACAACACCCACCTCCTTCTTGTGTGTCTGTTACCGACTTTGGAAGAGGAGCTCCACACGAGTGGAAAAGTTGTGTCTAGTTTGTTCTCTGAGATCAGATCTGACATGTAGCAGTTGGTCAGTGTGTGTTTGTTGCATGAATGAATGATCTAAGCTCCTAAACCACTACCCATGCCCACACGATTCATCTTGTGTGGGAAAAGCAGCCACTATTTCAGCTCAGGGAGATGGACTGAAAAACCTCATCACATTGCAAAAACAAACCAATTTCCTGCTCTGATTTGGAACCTTGATGAGCCCGAAGAGTTGGAGATGTCCTAAAAATAGCTCTGACAAAGCTTAGCTGTGACAACACCATTGCTCCCCCTCTGGCCACCCGTCGGAGGGGCCTGGGACTAATAAATTCAAACCACAGGGCATGCCAATCCCTCAAGACTTCACTCCTGGGGCTAAGATAATAATCCCAGGGTTTTGGCAGGCTTTTCTGGATCTCACTCAGCTTCTCTTGCAAGCGTGAAAGGACAGCCCGTCCCTGCCAAATGGAACCACCTTGGAAAAATTGGCTGGGCTGCAAGCGTCATCCTCCGCAGTCGAGGACTGGCAAGTTCAACTGGTGTCTGTGCAGTGCCAGGCACAGCCTCTGTTAACCCTTTCCTGCACCCCCACACCGAGTGGACATCACTGTGCTCCCCACTGTAGATGGGAAGTGACTTACCTGACCTTACAGGGACAGCAGATGCCACAGAGCTTCAAGGTCAAGCCTGTGACTCAGGCTGGTACTCTTCTTATTAGGTCAAATGGATGGAAGGCTCTAGAATGATTGAAACTGGGTTTTCCCAGGGAGTGAATGGGACAATCTTGGGACAGTGCCTCTGTGTGTGTGTGTGTCCTGGCTCCCAGTGTTTCCCAGTCCCTTCTAGGAGTCTGGGGGTCTGAATGAAAAGGCAGTTGTGATGGCCTAGGAAAGTGGTGGTGTCAGTGCAGATATATGCACGAGAGAAACGGGGACAGATTTCATTCCAAGTCTTGACTAGAATCACATAGAATCATAGCCCCATGGACCCAGGAGTCTTCCCATCATCCTTAGTACCACCACCATGTATTATCAATGATGTTAATTATCTATCAGTAGTAGTCATAATCATCACTACCACTGCAGGATCATTAATATTCAACAATTAATAACATCAATATTTATTAATAATTAATATTAATGGCCATTAATAAGCTGTAGAGATACTTGTCAATTCATCAATAAATATTAATACTAGTATAATATTTATTGCAATAATGAATAATTATCACAAATACTGTCTACCAGGTGTCAATTAACAAACCTAGTATGGGGCCTAGGGAGCTGGCTCAGGCTGAGTTTGGATCTCCAGCACCCAGGTAAAAGGTTGGTGATGTGGCCGGCATCTATAATTCCAACACTGGGAGGTAGAGACAGGAGGATCCCTAGGGCTCAACAGCGCCCCCGTCTGGCTGAAGCAGTGAGCTCCAGGTTCAGTGAGAGAGTTTGTCTCAAAAAATTAAACATAGTGATTGAGGAAGACATCAGTGTCAGCCTGGCCTTCACACATATGTGCACACATGTATCCATACACCCATACACACATGCCCAAATATGTACATGTACTCTTGATATTATTAATGATCAATCATTAGTAATGATAATTATTAATAAATTTAAATTATTAACAAAAAGAATCATGTGTATATGGATGTGTGTGCTTGTGAGAGTTTATGTGCACCACATGCATGTGGCTGCCCATGGAAGCCAGAGGACAGAAGACCTCTGCAGCTGGAGTTCCAGGTGGTGAGCTGCCCGATATGGGTGCTTGAGCCTGAGCCTGAGAGAGCAGTAAGTGCTCTTAACTGCGGAGCCACCTTCTCAGCCCTCCAAAGGAGAAGCAAATGAAAAGACAAAAATAAAACCTACTGTAGGTTTTAGAATTGCCTCCATTGGACAGAGAAGGAAACCGAGTCACAGCTTAGGTTCCTGGGTAAGCGTAGCCTTCAGTAAACAGTGAACCTGGGGAGGGCCTGGCTGGCCGATGCTAGGGCCCATCCTTACATTTACTTTTCAGAACATCTGACAAAGCAGATACCATGCTTTCGTTTGAAGTGCTATATTTATTGTGTGTCCCAGCGTCACTCACTGAGAGTAAGAGGCGGAGTCGGGAGGGCATGGTGCCAGGGGACCCAGGATCAGAGAGTCGCTGACCCCTCAGAGATTGATGGGGGTGTGTGTGATTGCACCAGCAGATGTATTAAAATGCAAATTTTTTTGCCTTGCTTGCTGGTTTATCATCTGACTCGTTATACAATTTGCCAGTTATAGAAGAAAAATTACCATAATGGGGCCCTAGGGGATGGTTGTAAAAAGGAGACCAAACGTTACTTATCAGCCGTTCCACTACAATTACCTCCTGCGTTTGTTCTCTTCCTCCTCGGAAACATGAAGCCGTCGGCGTCAGGGACCGCTCAGAGAGCCTGTGTCTGGGATCTGCTTTCCCCCTCTGCTTCCACCCGGTTCTGCCTGTTGGCTGCTACCTTCCTTCAACAGTGGCCTCCGCAAGGTAGGATGGGAGGACACTTCCAAGCAGGAAGGAGGTCTAGGTGAGGTCCTGGGTGTTTGTGGCCCCCGAGGTTGACAGCACACTCTCTCCCAGGGGAGCATGGTTTGAGGTGGGACAACTGAGTATCAGGACCCAGGTAGGCAACAGGTAGCCAGGCTTTGACAAAAGGGGACAATGGCCATGCCAGGCGTCCCACTCCAATCTCACCCCTGCCCTTACAGTCCTCAGTCCCAGGATAGTTTCTTCTCTTGTATCTGCCAGCCTCTCTCTCTCTCTCTCCCTCCCTCCCTCCCTCCCTCCCTCCCTCCCTCCCTCTCTCTCTCTCTCTCTCTCTCTCTCTCTCTCCTTGGGCTTCCTGCAGCTCCATTCTCTCAGTGTCTGGTCTTGTACTTGGAACATAATAAGCAGGGAATAAATATTTGATGGGTGAATGAAAGTGTGTCTGTGAGCACGCGCCTGTGTGTTTCCAGGTTATTCTAAAGTTGTCATCCCCACAGGCTGACTTCTTTCAGGTCCAGCCAAGTCTTCTCTAAGCCCTAAGGCCGCGGACGCTTCCTCAGGCTCCTAGAACCAGCATATTCTAACAGGCAGGGGAGCAGGTAGCTGCGCTCCGCCAGCTGTCTGTGCATATTGCTTAGATACTTACACTTTCCCAGACCTTCCATGGCCCTGCCATTCTCTTAGAACTCCTTTTGTCTCAGTTCCTGGGGCTCCTCATTTGCCTCTGCCGCGGTATGAAAGGTAAACCCCTCATTGCTTCTGAGTTAAACTTACAAAGGCTGAATTCAAAGGCACTCACCAAGTGCTCAGCCTTGTGCTTAGCAGGGATCTATCTGATACCCCACTTGTCCAGCTCTCTGCGGAGAGAAGGCGCAGACACGGCTCTTGCTTACACAAAACTTCTTAGATGTTATCCTCGAGCTGTAGGAGCCCCGAGGCAGGGGCAGCAGGTAGGTCATTTGATCTCTGCTATCCAACCACATTGGTGTTCAGGCTCTAGGAGGGCAAGCTACCCCAGAGGACTCCCAGGGCAGCCAGAACCTTTGGCTTAAGGAACAGGCACCTAAAGTTTCTTAAGAGGAAGGTGAAGGCATGAAGATGCAATGAAAAAAAATCACAGACCCCTGGTAGAGGGGTCAGGACACCATGGCTGGGGGTGTGGCTGGCTCCATAGTAGAGTCCTTGCCTAGTGTGAATGAAATTTTAGATTCCATCTCTAAAACTACTTAAACTGGGCAGGGTGGCACATGCCTGTAATCCCAGCATGTGGGAGGTGGAAACAGGACAATCAGGAGTTCAAGGCCATCCTTGGTTATTACACAGTTCATTTGAGGTTTGTCTGAGCTACAGGAGAGCATGTGTTTTGTTTGTTCATTTGTTTGTTTTAAAGAATACCAAAGCCCAAAAGCCAAAGACAGCCCACTTCTGTGTTTCCCTGTGAGCTAAAATGATTTCTAGTTTTTCAAAGGGTGGGGACAAAATCTTAAGGACTACCAATCCACATACGTGTCACTGCTATCAAATTTGTATGCAAATAAAGTTTTATTGTCACGCAGTCTTGTATATATTCATGTGTGTTTGGACCAGCTGAGGCAAAGACTCGGGTCCCCTCAAATGTCCTACGTGGATGATTACTGTTGAATAAGACTATACCTTGCCTCTGCCCATCTCCCGATGTGGCCCTGGGGCAACCTGAGCATCCTGGGAAACATTCTTGGCGTTTAGGTTGATTTTCTCTTACCTGAACTCTTAGTTTTTAAAATGAAGAGTGAGAAGCACTGAAGACATTGACTGAGAAGCAGGCAACGAAGGCTTAGGATCGTGTGTGTATGTGTGTGTGTGCACGCATGTGCGTGTGGGTGCATGGGTGTGCGTGGGTGTGTGTATGTGTGCGCTTGCTATCTCCAAATCTCTTGGCTTCTGAAAGCCAAGGCTATCCAGATGTCAGCAGAGAGCCCACATTCTACTTATGTAAAAAGAACCAAAAAAAAAAAAATGACCCTTCCATTGCTCTGTACCCTGAGCCCAGCCGAGGGGGGGGAAAAGGGATGAGCTAGTTTGAGAAGAGCTTCCACATAAATTCTTGAAATCACTTAAGAAAATTTTGCATTTGTGTGCTTGTTCTAAAGTCACTCTCCCAACATTCCAAAGAACTTTGAGATCACGCATGAAGCACCACTCTGCCCGCATCCCAGTTTCTGTCTCTCCCAGTCTCTGCCCACTGGCTCTTTTTGATCCCAGTGGTGTAGGCTTTGTCTCAGGAATCCACAAGAATAGGCGCTGTATGTTTGGAAGGGTCTACCTGTGTGCGACTGTGACCAAATAATCGAAATTCAAGCAGAGCTTCCAGGCCTGGGGCCTGATCCTTCTCTGTGGTGGGGCCATCCTGTGACTGTGGGATGCTGGGTAACAGCACTGCCCTCCCTCAGATGCTAGTAGCACCCACTGGCTCAGGTGAGACAACCAGAAATGTCTCCACACAAAGGGACACAGGTGGGAGATAAGTTGGTCTCTGGTTGAAAACCGATTGTGAAGAGGGACGAGCAAACCTGCCTAATTTTGAATGCATGACTTTTCTCCAAAGATCTCTCTGCTGGCCTCCCGCCCTTGACCTTGGAGTGCTCCGTTCTGTATTAGCCTGCCTGTGCGTCGACTCCTGGGGTGTGCTAAGGCATGTTGACGAGCTGATTAAGGGATCCATATGGCGGAGGGTGAAGGGTCTGACATGGAGGAGACACAGGCTACTGGGGGATTCTGACAGTCCAAACTGTAGACTGTCACAGTCCTGGGCCAGGTGGACTTTCTGGGGGAGGACACAGGGGGTGGCCTCACTTATTTAAAACCTGGAGCTTGACATCAGTGATGGATTTATGTCCTTCAGCCTTCAGATGCTCCAACTCTGCGGCCAGTCCCGCTGCATCTCCGTGTTGCGCTCTGAGCCGTTAATTCTGTAACACCCGTGTTTACCTTTCTTTCCCTCCTGAGCTGGGCAGTCTCCAGGGCAGGGGTGCAGGCAACCAGACTTCACCCCGAAACCAAACACAAACAGGCGACAAGGCAGAAAGGAGACAAGAGAGACTGGACAACTTTAGCTGCATGAGAAAAGATCTAGAACACCGTGTTAGGGGCTGGGGAGAGGGCTCAGTGTGTAAGAGCGCTTGGCATGCGAACACGAGGGCCTGAGTTCAGATTCCCAGCACCTGGGCAACATGCCAGGTGTGGCTGTACGTGTCTGCATCTGCCACACTAGGGGCAGAAACAGGCAGACCCCGGGGGTTTGCTGGCCAGCTGCCCAGCTGAAGTGACAAACCCCAGGTTCAGTGAAAGACCCTGACGTGTGGAACCAAGGTTGGGATCCATAGAGGAGGACACCTGGAGCAAAGAGAGAGTCTAGGGTTGAATGGTTGCTCAGTTTCCACTCATGCCTTGTGGTTGGCATTGGGCCACCCTGGGTAGCCAAGGTTGTGACATTCCTCTATAATCTCTCCATGGTGCCCAAGTAGGAGAGTTCAAGGAGTCACATGTAGGTATGTGGGGGAAGGCCCCTTTCTTAATCTCTCTCTCTCTCTCTCTCACACACACACACACACACACACACACATCACTAGGGAACTACTGAGTTTTGCTCTCCATTCTATGACCAGGTTTTGTGGGTGAGTGTCCCCCGAGTCAAACAACCCCCATCTTGGCAAGTTGAGTTGCACCCGCTTGCAAAAGGATCATCCTCTTTGGACTTGTTGACTGTTAGTTAATATTCCTTAATGGAGGGTTGAGAAGGGTCACAAGTCCCTCACCTGGGTATCCAGTTTCTCCCTGACACCTGTTGTGTGCAACCCTGCTCTAACTGCTTGTAGCCTTGGAAGGGGGCTAGAATATATGAAGGGGGGTTAGAGAGGGGGAGTCCATCAAGCAGCTAAGGTCCATCCTCATCCCTGCTGGGTAAAGGCTTTCCAGGTGTGGCCTGGAAGGGAGAGACACCGATACCCCTGTAAGTAACCCCTTACCTATGCTTTGTGAGGAAGCACAATAAACTCATGGGTTTCTTGGAGGGAGCTTTGGTGACATCATTCCTTCCTTTGTCACTGGGAGAAGGAGTAGACATTGCTTATGTCTCCCCCAGGGAAGGAATTTTACCAATACCAGGTCTTTAACTCTCAGTATATATAACGCTGTGGGCCCCTTCTCAGGTCTCGTGTTAGCACTGAAAGGGTCTTTCCTAGGGAGATGTACCTTTGCCCCGCTGGATGCTGTGGCCAGGTTCTGAAGCAGGAACCGTGGGTGAGCTGGCTATGTGGTTGTGCCAAGGTAAGGTGGGGGCTGCATGATCAGGGAGGTGAGCCTGCTTCTCTACTTCCCTTTAGCCAATACTCATCCCTCCCAAGTGTCCAATTCTACCCAGACTGTAGGTTTTAACAGAAGATTTCCTTCTCACTTGAAATCATTTAAAAAGTACCCTTCAAGATTATGTCTCCATTTCCCTCAAGAAGCCTTCGTGGAGTAGCCATTGACCACTCGAAACAGACCAAGCACCCGGCAGAATTGGGAGAGAGGACAGAGAAAGCAGAAGACAAAGAAAGGGCTTGAGGCCGTGGAGATGGCGCAGCGTGAGGACCTGAGTCTGGATTTCCAGGACCCACGACAAAGTCACAGAGCATGACAAAAGTCTGTCCCCCCAGTGCTGGGAGGTGACAGGTAGATCTCTGGGGGGCTCACTGGCTGGTCAGTGGAATCTATAAACCCCATGTTTAGTGAGAGACCCTGCCTCAGAAAATGAGGTAGAGAGCAATTGAGAAAGACACTCGATGTCAAGCCCAGGCCTCCACATTCACGTGCACGCTGGCATGCACACATGCGCATGCCCACATAAGCATGTTCCGAAAGCTTCTGGTTATCTGGATATGGAGAGACTATGAGCGGCAGGTGTGTCTATAACTGCACGACCACAGGATTAAGAAGGGCTAGCGTGGGTCTAGAAAAGAGATCGTCACTTTACTCAGGGATCCGTGGTGACTTCCTGGTGGAAGTGTCTAGTTGGAGCATGAGGTCCTGGGAGCGATCAAGGAAGGGAGCGGGAGTGTAGCTGGCCCTTCACTGAAGGCGATGGAAGGACAGGGCTCTTTGGAGTCTCAGCACCCTCTCAAGTGATTTCTGGCCCCAGCCACATATCAACATTCTTGTTCTTTCCCGAGAAGTACTGATTCCCATGCAGGGGTCTCCTGAACACCCCAGCCTAGCTCAGCCAGGTGTTGGTGCACAGGGGAAGCCAGGAGCTCAGCATCCAGGATGATTTCCTCTGAGCAGGGCCTATGTTCAGCTTTGCATTTAAAATCTAGTTTCCAGGCAAATGATTTCAGTAAATAAAATTCCCGCACTGGCTCCTTGTCTTGCTCCAGTGAACCCCTGCTTCAGGCAAGGGAGCCCCAGGTGGAAGTCAGATGTAGAGGCCAGAAGGCAGGAGCTGGGCTTCCTGGGCGATGCTAGGACCAGGAGGAATCTCTGAATTATTTGGAAGCAGTTGTTTGGTATTGCTTGTGTATACGAGGCGCATGTGTAGGGGGGTCTAGCAGAAGCTGACGAACTAACTGCTTAAACATGGATGGATATAGAGGCAGAACACATAGAGGAGGCCTTGCTTGAGTGCTGAGGTGTCTGTCTTCTCACCTGCGGTTAAGACAATAGTGTCCACTCCTCGAGAACCCCGACCTTATTAGCTATTAGCGGATTGCCTTTTCATTGTCTCGCTGATAATCCAATTTTAAACTAAGTTCTCGCACTTAGCACCCTGCCAGTATGAGCCCTTTTCTCCACTGTGTAGACCAGGGTACCAAGGCCCGGAGGAGGACAGGGAGAGCCCAGGAGCAGCAGCACTGATACACAAGGTACCCGGAAAGTCCTGAGCTCCCCACTGCTGGGAGAGTCCCCAGTAAATAGAAGCCCTGCTTTAGCTCAGCAGAGGTACGCCCTTGATAGATGATGGTTAGCTTGAATTTTATTGCCTCTGGGCTTCCTGCCCCATTCCTCTTTCCACCAGGCATTCTCAAAGAGCCTCAGTAGAGGTGGGAGGGAGCCCAGAACCACTTGTCCATTCTTGGAGGATGCCCAGAGTGGCTGGGAGGTGGGGGGGGTATAGAAGGACCAGTCTGCGTAGAGGAAATTTCCTACCTCCCAACCCAGCCCAGATTAGAGCCCATTTACATCTTAAAACCCAACTTAGAAAACCACAATCCATCAGCCAGCGATGGTGTAAATTGCTTTGCTAAATATATTTCTGGGTACATGGTAAGTAAAAATATCATGAATTTAATAAGCCTTGGAATTCACATTTTTCCAATCCTAATTAAGTTTCTCCTCCACATCGGACGTGCTCCTTGAGTCGCGTCTGCAAGGTTGGGAGGGGACGGCGTCTCGGGCTGGCTGGTTGAGCCTGACTGGGTACCCCACAGTCAGGGATGTTTCCTTTTCTCAGCAGCTGCGCGTGGCTGTGTAATCAGTCAGTCACCCGCCTGCCTCACCCTGCTTCCTGGGTCTCGGGAAAAGACCACTGCGTTCCTAAGTCATCATCAGGAGTCAAGATTTGAACCCAGCTGTTTCTCTCTCTACTCTGGCTTCTGATGGATGGGAAAAAGTGACACTTCTGGTCCCAGCTTAGCTCTCCTCACCATGGGCATCCTGGACCACTGGTCCCTCGACATCTGATTATATACCACCTGCTCATCCATGAGTCCCCCTGTACTCCCATCATGCACTTTCACACACTGGCTATCAGCATCCCATGCCATGACAGAGACTCCTGGGTGCTGATGGCAGGATGCGGGGCAGTGTTTGTTGCTGTGGTGGTTTTTATTATCTGTTAGCTTGGTTAGATCACAGTGCCCAGATTTTTGGTCAATATTATTCTGGATGTTTCTGTGGAGGATTTATTTTATTTGTGTAAGTGTACACATGCACACACATACAAGTTGTCATCCTATCCCTGAGAGCCAGAGTTGTAGGTGTTTGTAAGATGCCTGATTCATTTTGTGGCCATTGGGATTTGAACTTGGGTCACCTCACGGCAGCAGCCAGTGCTCCAATCAACTTCTTCCTTTTCTCTCCAGCCCTAAGGAGGATGTGTGACTGTTTTTACGTCTTTAACTTTACGTGTATGAGTATTTTGTCTACACATATGCTTATGTACCAGGCCAGAAGAGGATGTTGGATCCCCTGGAACTGGAATTGTAGATGGTCTGAACCATCCTATGGGCTCTAGGAACTGGCTGGAAGAGCAGCCAGTGTTTTTAACCTCTGAGTCATCCCTCCACCCTTAGCTACTTTTTCTTTTTTTTTTTTTTTTTAATGAGATTGACCCCAGAAAACCTTCAGCCTGGGTTAAATCCAAAGCGTTCATGCTCCCTGCCCACCTTCACCCTCTGCCATGGGTTATTCAGGACTTCGGGAGGTCTGTGGCATTCACTGCTCCTTTCGATAGCGAAGCTGTGATCTTCGTGCAGTCCCAGAAAGGCCGGAGTGAAGACTGACTTCCCCAAAGCAAGGAGCCTTTTTTCCATCGAGGGTCATTGCATTGGAACTGCATCTTCCTCATCTCCAGCCTGCCAGCTCCTCCCTCCAACTTATATGAGTCAGTTCCTTGGAACACTCTCTCTGTGCGTACTCAACAGACACATCCTCTTGGTGAACCCCTGTGGAGCACAGCCATGCTAAAGTATGGTACCGGGCTGTCTGCCTTCACAGGTAGCCCACGCATCCCTGGGAAATAAGAACTGCCATTATTTTCTCTCAGAGGAGGACATGGGAGCTCCTGGGGCTGGAGTAACTTTCCTCAGACCTTGGCACAGGGGTGGAAACTGGGAAAGGGTCAGGGAGGGTATGGGTCCCCATCTGGGACAGCTTTTCTTCGCACTATGAAGAAAAGCCTTAAACCCCTGTAGGGTCTTTTGAAGGGCAAACATAGTGTAATCTGGAGGGAATCTGGATGTGCAGGCCACTAGGAGAGAGACAGAGTGAGAACTAAGACCAGAGTGTCTGCAGGCTGCTGGCCCAGGATGCCCACAACTTTCCTGATTGGGATCCCAGGACGGATGGGCCCTTCCAAGTGCCTTAAGTGTTGGTCCAAGATTCTTATCTCATTTCTGGGAGGCTGCGCAGGGGAGGAGTAGAATCTGTCCTGTATTGGTGATGCCCCTGTGTAACTGGGCACAGAACATTAGCTGCACATTATGGAGTTATATTTTGCAGTGTGAAGTATTCCCCAGGTGGCTGAGGTTCCAGATATCAGTGGGCATGCAGCCCCCAAGGGAAGGACAAACCTAGAAGCAGCCCTTGATGGACTTGAGGCAGCTGAGTGCCATTCGAGAGTCCCTAGTCACAGCAAAATGTCTGCCCTAGCCCCTCCTCCAGATCTCCTCTATTCCACGAAAGACACTGGGTAAATGGGGTGACAGAAGGGTTGGAGTGATTGCTCATGGGCCCATTTAGCCTTGGGAGCTAGCCACTAAGGCTACGTGGGTCCAGTCCTTAGTGTCTGTCAAATCCCCCTGGACCCTGAACCCCTAGCTTCCCGCTACTCTGAAGACACCTCCCAGGTTACCCTTACCTCAAAGCAGTTCATGTGTCCTCTGCTCTTGGCTCCATCCCTTCGTTTCCAGCCCTCCAGCATCATCTGCCACATCTCCAGGCTTCTCCTTGAAGCATCTTCCGACTCTCCCTGGAAGAGGTAAGGTATTCTTGTGACTAGGGAGCAACAGTCTCCATCCTGGCCCCGGCTGTTTCCCCATGCTGTGAACTGCTTTCTTGTTGCTACTCCAGAAGAGCTGACAAAAGAAATTTAGTAAAGGTGGGGTTCACTTTGACTCATATTTTGAGGGATGGGAAGTTCATTATGGCTGGGAACTCATGGCTGTAGAAGCTTGAGGCAGCCAATCACAACCCATCCTCAGACAGGAAGCGGAGAGAGGGGAACACTGGTGCTCAACTCACTCATAACCTTATTCAGTCCAGGACCCTGAACCCATGGAGCAGTGCCACCCACATTCATGGTAGATCTTCCCATCTTCATCCTAGCCAGGTGCCGTCTCTGTGCCGTGGTGGGTGGATGGCACAGCAAGGTCCCACAGACCCTTCACAGATGTTGGTTGGGTGGATAACCAACCTCCCTCCAAGTTCTAAACTTGAAGTTCAGGGAAAGTGAATTCCTTAGAATCTCCAAGTTCCCTTGTGGGGTGCAATTGCCTTCTACCTCCTGAGGTTGGCTGGACCTGGTCCCATTTTCCCTGGCTGGCTAAAGGTTAGAGGGGCAAGTGAGAAGGGTACCAGCCTGTGTGTTTCTACTACATCTGATCACGCTGTTCTGGAAACAGCATCAGGTCACTGACCTAGGCAAGAGGGGGGCAGAGGCGTCTGTGTCCTAGCCTGGTGGGAGCTGCACCCCCAAGTGAGCATGAAGGGATCATCGTGGATTGAACCCCCGCAACCTCTGAAGCATTGGTTCTCAACCTTCCTATGGCTGGGACTCTATAATACAGCTCCTTATGTTGTGGGGACCCCCAGTTGTAAAATTATTTTTCTTGCTACTTCATAACTATAATTTTGCTTCTGTTGTGAATCATAATGTAAATACATGATACGCAGGATATCTGCTATTCTGTGACCCCTGTGAAAGGGTCCTTCAACCCCTAAAGGGGTCAAAACCCACAGGTTGAGAACCTCTGCTCTGGAAGGCAGTGTTCATGATCTCTGCAACAGCACGAGACAGCTCAGGGTCTTGCCAGCTTCAAACCCACATTTATCATCTGGACTTCAAGCAGTGAGGCAAAGGGGAAATGCTCACGGTGGCTTCGTGTCTGAGATCTCAGAGCATCATTATTTAGACATGTGGATTTTTGTTGTTGTTTGTTTATTATTTTTTTTTGAGATAGGATTTCTCTGTGTAGCCTTGGCTATCCTGGAACTCGTTCTGTAGACCAGGCTGGCCTCAAACTCACAGAGATCTACCTGCCTCTGCCTTCTGAGTTCTGGGATTAAAGGCGTGCGCCACCACTGCCAGGATATTCTTTTTAAATACGGAGTTTCACATAATACAGGCTAACCTCCGGCTCACAGCTCTGTAACTGGTGACCATGAACTCCTGATCCACCTGCCTCTCTCTACCTCTCCAGCGCAGGGATTACAGGTGTGAGCCACCATATCGGGTTTATACCGTGCTAGGGATTAGGTTTATGCTAGGCAAGCACTGTTCCAACTGAGACACATTTCTGACTTCTCTTCGCTTCTTTTAGTATAATATGCACAAGTTCACACATGCGCTCATACGGAGGCACTCATGGGGCCAGCACTAGGTCAGACTATACCATTCCCCATCCTTCAACCCATCCCACTTCCTCCCCAATGGCTTCCAGTGTCTTGGTGAGCCGCTGGGATCCTCTGACAGAGCCCCGTCTACCCCACTCAGGGAGGATCCTCCTCCCTGCCTGTTTTATCATTACCCCCTGTGCACCTTGTGTTTGAGTCATGCTGGGAGGAAGGAGAAGATTGTCCCGAACCCCAGCCCTCCTCCCAGCCCTGGGGACTTCATATTGAGCACACAGCAACCTCTCTAGGTCAGTCCTGGGCCTCCACTGTTCTTTCTTCTGCCTACCCAGTCTCTAGGGAAGAGACAGCCCTTGCCAAACCAGGGACGTGGGCACTGGACCTCCGGGGGAGGGGCTGCTCCTTCTGGACTTCATATACTCTGTGTGCTGGGGGTGGAGGGTGAAGCCACCGAGCCTGGGCTGAGGCATGTGATCCTACGGCAGGTATATTTTTAGCTTTCTCATTAACCGAGTGCTTTCAAATTAGCCTTCTATTAACCTCAAAGGAAAATGAAAGTGTGTTTTTTTTTCTTCCCAGAGTGAGTCTCTCCTGCAGAATATCAAGGTTTCCATGATTAACGTTTCATGCGCCTCGAAGCTCTAATGAAGTTGGATTCTCTAATATCTAACTTGATGGAATAATTGGTCCATGGTCTCTGTCATGGCAGGGAGGCTGCCAACTGAGAAGGGGCCTTCTTCTCCTCATTACATAGTCCTTTGTTTCTATAGCCTCTTTGATCCCCCAACAGAGCCTTCCACCCCAATACACCCCCATTCTGGAGGGCTTCAAGCAGCCAGAACACCCTCCCTGTCCTAGCTAAGGTGTCATCCATTCCCTTTCCAAATGGGTCACTCCAGACTGACACTTGGCCATCATTGTTTTCGCAAGCACAGTTTTCTCTCGGGGTTGCACACCTGGGTCACACAGGAACCTCTTGACTTTGGCAATGTCCCTTGAAGTGGGCTTAGCACTCGGACTTGGGATTCCAGCTGTAGAGGGGAATAAATAGCTTTGCAATTTCTAGGGGTGTTATGCAATGAATCTGATGAGATTAATTCAATCTCTACCGGCCACCTGAGAGGAAGGCGTGACCTGTCCTGCCAGGGCCACCTGTACAGTGTCAGAGACATCACCAGGTACCCAGAGGGGACTGCAGATAGGAATGGATGTCTGCCAGCAGAAGGAGCAGGCAGCTGGTCCCTGTCACGGAAGGAGACAGTAGAGCTATGCCGGAGGAAACAGTTGCTTGTCCATTGCTCTACCCCAGTGGTTCTCACCTTTCCTAATGATGCAACCTTTTAATACAGTTCCTCATGTTGTGGTGACACCCAACCATAAAATTATTTTTGTTGTTTCATAATTGTAAATTTGCTACTCTTATGTATTTTTGTAGGTGGAGACTGCTTGTTCCTTTTCTGGCCACCCAGACCAGAATAATTACATAGAAACCATATTAATTACAACACTGTTTAGCATATTAGCTTAGGATTCTTATTCAGTAACTCTTATATCTTAAATTAACCCATTTCTATTAATCTGTGTATCATCATGAGGTTGTGGCCTACTGGTAAGGTTCCAGGGCGTCTGTCTCCTTCAGCAGCTACACGGTGTCTCTCTGACTCTGCCCCCCCCTCTCTCTCTATATATATATGTATATATATATATGTATATATATATGTATATATATATATATATTTCAGCCTGGCAATATTCTTCACTGTCATAGGCCCAAGTGGCTTTTTTCATTAACCAATAAAAGCAACACATATACAGAAGAGTATCCCATATCATATTTTAATGGAAATATCTGTGTTTTCCAATGAGATCTTAAGTGACCCCTGTGAAAGGGTCATTATACCCGCTAGGGCTCACCATGTTGAGAACCATTGCTCTTGTCTGTCCTTGGATCATTCATCCACGGTTTAGCCTGTCCTTGAAGCTCTTGTGTAATGGTCCAGCCTTTCCTTGAATCATTTGTTCACTGATCTAGCTTTTCCTTGGATTCTTTATTCACTGGTCTAGTCTATTCTTGTATTGGTCTAGCTTGTCTTTGGATCATTCATTCTTTGACCTAACCTATCCTCAGGTAATTCATCCATTGGTTCAACCTGTCTTTGGATAATTCACTAATTGGCCCCCCCTTACCCTTGTGTCATTCATTCATTGCTCTACTTTGTCCTTGGATCATTCATTCATTAGTCCTGACTATCATTTAATCATTTGTTCATTAGTCTTATCATCCTTGGATTATCCATCTATTGGTCTAGCCTACTCTTGGATCATTGTTTCTCTAGTGTTATTTCAGGTTATTGTCTTGGGTACACATCCATCTTTAGCCAGGCCCCACCAGCGACGCATCCCTTCTACATCCCTTGCCGCTTCACACCTCTGTTGCACGTACAATGCACGCTTTCTTCCTGGTCCACCCAGGGAACGCCTACGTGTCCTGCAAGACCTCTTCCCATCTCTCCTCCGAGAGGCTAAGACAGCTGAGAAGTTCTTTCCCATGTGTCAAGGAATCCCTTCACATTCCTTCCATCTCCCTGTGCTTCGGATCCGGGTTCTATGGATATTCGAACAGAGGAAGAATGCCCTTCTACCCCATGTGTGTGAGTGTGCATTCCCATGCCTGTGGAGGCCAGAGACAACCTCAAGTGCTGTTTCTCAGGACACCATCCACCTCTTTTTTGAGACAGGGTCTTTCTCTCACTTGATCTGTAATAAAATCCCACTAGGCTGGCTGGTCAGTGCCCCCCCCCCATATTCTCCTGTCTCTAGAAGTATAAGTATGCATAATCGTATCTGTGGGGGTTTGTTGTTGTTGTGTTTTTGTTTGTTTGTTTTGCTTGTTTATTTGTTTGTTTTTTAACATAGGTCTGGGGCTTAAACTCAGGTCCTCATGTTTTTGTGTAAGCATCTCCCCAGCCCTCCCTGGAGCTCTTCCATACTAAGGCACACTCCTGACTTGTGTTATTTTGATCAGGTCTGTCATGGTCCTGGACTCTGCAGAGGAGCAGGATGGAGAGCTGCCTGCAGTCAGGTCAGCCCTCTGTGGAGCCCTGGCTGTGGAGGTTGACCCCGCCTTTATAAACCAGAGCCAAATCCATTCCTCCTCTGCTCTTAGTCTTCCTCTGAGCCCCCCCCCCCCCCCCCCCCCCCCCCCC
>NW_026067918.1:7182220-7274321 GCF_014885135.2 Alexandromys fortis | reverse complement strand
CCCCCCCCCCCCCCCCGTGACCTGCTCCTCACCGTCCTCTGCAGCCTTTGTGCTGGGAGAAGGGAGAAAGAGCTTGTCATTGCTTTACGTGACAACCACCCTTAGGTTCAGCATACCACGAGGCTTGTTGCCCTGGTCCTGCACGCAGACCCTCCGTATCTCAGAAGACTGGGCTGAAAGGAGCCACCCTGAAGTCAACTGTTCTTCCTCTGCCCACCGGCTCCCTGCCAGCCCTTACCTCTCTGCACCATTAGTCACTGAGGGAAGGCAGGAATCCAGGCTGGCCTCATTTGGAAAAAGCCTCAAACGCAAAAAGTGTCTTCTTAAAGCCAGGTAGGGGGTAATTAACCACATTTCAAAAGAATTCTTCTGTTTCAAAAGGCTCCATGGCAGGAAGCCCACAATCAGCCTGCTCCCCTGGAGTCCTGACATTGGCGGGGCAGCCAGGCCGGGCAGCTTCCCCACCTCGCTTGCCCCCACCTACGAGTTAAAGATGATTCTTTTTCTTCCTTTCTTTTGGTTTTAATAATCTTTATCACGCCTTCTCTCAGAGGGAAGACGCCTGGCCTGACCCAAGGTCGTTTGTTTCTCAAACATAGTGAATGGAGGTTCGAAAGGACACAGTGGAAACAGAGAGGACGCAACCTGAGTGGGTAGGGGCGGGCTGAAAACTTCTTCCCTCCCGGAAGCCCCCATCATCTTCCTTCTGAAGAGAATCTCTAATATATTCAGGGGCAATGAAACCAGCTAAGACGCTCCCCCTCCACCCCTTTCTGGCTTCCTAAGCAGCAATGTACGGACCACGTCCACCCATAGGATATGGAAAGCCACGTCCAGAGAGAGCAGGCTGGGCAGGTAGTTCCCAGGACAGCAGGTCCTGCTAGAAGGCACGGCTCTTCTCAGAAGCCGTTCTCTCTGTCTTCCTCCTTGCTGCCTGGAAAGCAATGGCTGGTGCTCCCGCAGTCTTGAGTGCCAAGTTAGGGCTTTGCAATAGAAGTTCAAGCCAGGCTAAGTCGAAGCAGAAAGACAGACAGCACCTGAGTACTGGTCGCTGTGGAGTCGCTTCATCAGCCATTAACCCTGCACACCGTGAGGGGAAGAAAGGAGCTCCCTGCCGTCTTGATTAAGCCTCCATTAGTTTGCTCTGAGCCTTGGCCTGGCTAGTAAGCTCTTTGATGCTCATCTTCAAGACAAGCCACACCTGCAGGTCAGTCTGGTCCGTTAGCAAACCTCGGGCTTCTCCTGTCACTGCCTCCTGAACGCTGGGATTACAAGTCCAGCTGTTTAAGGGGCTTCTGGGGACCAAATTTGGGTCCCCGTGCTTGCAAGCCAAGCACTTTATGAACTGAGTCATCTCTGCAACCCCGCCTTCCCGTGTTCGATGTTATTTGCCCACCACAATATAAATGAGTTGAATTGTTGTAAGACCCTCCCTAGCATCCTGTCCCTAAGCCCACCCGGTGGAAAAGCAGCATCTCTAACCACGTAGGTGGTTGCAGATAGGACGGAGCTCCCAAGCTGTCTGTGAGTCAGGCAGCATGCAGGCAAAGGCCCGCTACTCCTCTGAGGAGACGCCACCCACTGGGATCTGGTAGGGACAAACTGGGGAGTTTCTGATTCTTCTCATCTTCCATCTTCTAGGGCAGGAGAGCTGCAGCTAGAGCCCATTTAAAAACCTGCAGTGGCTCCCCGAGCTCTTTCACCTTTCGGTGGTTTTAGTAGTCCACCCTGGGTCCTGGAAAGCAGACTTGAAGCCTCCATTAGGAAGAGCCACATTCTGGGGGTGGCCACTGGAATGTGGCTCTTGGTGGTACTGCAGTTTTGTGGGTTCCTGGTCTTCCTGGATGGACACAGATGTCAAGATCTGTGGGCTTAGTTTGGGACTCTGAAAAAGTAGCCGGTGGTTTTTAATCTATTCATTTATCTTAAATTATCCCCATACCTGATTTTTTCATTCCATAGCCTCTTTTCCTTGGCCCAAGGCTAACTTCTGCCTCCTAGTGGTGGACAGTGGTATCTCCCCTTCCTACCCTGGGGTCTATGGACCCTGGTCTGGGAAATGCTTCTGAGTCCCACCACCATCAGAGGATGTCAGTAAAAGCTGGGAAGCCGGATGCTTCCCGGTGGCTGGTTTCAGAGCAGGTGCCTCATCTGGGGCAGGGGAGACAGGACAGTCAGTCATCCCTCCTGTGCTAGCATGAGGGCGGGAGTCTGGGTCCTCAGCACCCATGTAAGGTACCAGGAAAGTAGCATGTGCCTGCCGCCCTGATGCTAGTGAGACAGAGGCAGGAGGGTCGCAGGGCTTGCTGGCCAGACAGGCTGGCGTAACTGGTGAGTTGCAGGTACAGGGAGAGACCCTCTAAAACAAAACAAATAAACCAAAATGCTGGAACATGACTGAGGAAGATACCCAGTGTTGACTCCTGGCTTCCGTACATATTCACACATGTGTTCAAACTCTGTCATATAAACTAGCATGAACACAGGAAGGAAGGAAGGAAGGAAGGAAGGAAGGAAGGAAGGGAGGGAGGGAGGGAGGGAGGGAGGGGGGAGGGAGGGAGGGAGGGAGGGAGGGAGGAAGGAAGGAAGGAAGGAAGGAAGGAAGGAAGGAAGGAAGGAAGGAAGGAAGGGTGGGTGGGTCTCATATGTATTCAGAGACTGGAGGACAGTGTTTGGTTAACTTCTACCCACATCCCCAGGTCTCACTGTTTCTGCCCAGTCTCACCAGAATGGCCCTCTCTGCTCATGTTTTTCCTTCTGGTTTATATTTTCTGTGCTTTTGAATCATTCCTGGAGGGGACATGCAGCCCCCCTTAGAAATGCTGGAAGGGGCAGAAAAAGGGGAAGAGGAGGGAGAGGGAGGGGGCATATTATCTTAGTGTTCTTCACAAAGGGAAGGGTTTTATAAAATTAAAATGCCGCTAAGAGGCTGGTGACGTGACTTAGTAATGGTACCTGCCACCAAACCTAACGACCTGAGTTCGATTCCTGGGACCCACAATATGGGAGGAGAGAATTGACTCCTAACTTGTTCTTTGATTTCCACAGCATCACACACACACATACACACACATACATACACAAACACACACACACACACACCCCACACACGCATCTGCTGATTATGGTAGGACATTCATGTCATCCAGCATTTGGGAGGCTGAGGCAGGAGAATTGCAAGTTATAGGCCATTTGGGGATCTAGAGTGGAACCATGCATCAAAATAAGAAACAACAAAAAAGTAATAAGTGATAAACCCCAGAGCCACTCAGCAGGAAGGGAAGGGACCCTGGAGATTGTCCGGTGACCCTATTCTCTTGCAGGTGGGGAAACTGAGGCCCAGAGAAGTGTTGAGCCAGCTGGCTCAAGGAAGAGTTGGGGTAGGAATATCAAGGGTCCCAACTCTCAGGCCACTGCTTTGTTTACCTTATGAGTCCCAGGCAGCCTGTGGTCTGTCTGTCTGGAGGCTGGAGGAGAAGTGGACAGCACTGCCCCTCCCCCACACTTCCAGGGCTCGAAGAACATGAAATTCTTTCCCTGGAATCGTCATGGCCCTAAGAATTCTCTGACTTTCCTCTAAGAATGTGCTTTTTTTCAGACTTGACCTTTAAAGATTCATCCAGCCGCACAATTCTTCCATGGGCTCCTGGCCCAGGCTTGGTTTCTGACAAGCGAGGGATCTGGGCTTTTGTGACTGCTGGATAGACAGGCATGTGGCAAAGAGAGTTGGCTTTGGATTGGGGTGGATTCCCCTCTTAGGTGGATGAACTCTCAAGAGAGGTCGGGTAGGACCTAGATGCCAGGGTTGGACCATGTATGAATAAATGTTGGTCTTTCATGCTGTTCCCTGTGGTTCCAGATACCCAAGTCCTGAGCAGAGTAACCAAGCAGAAAGGAAGGCAGTGGACCTCACAGGAGACTTTCTACAGGGGGTGGCAATGGGGTGGGTGTTCCCCACAGACTCAGGGCATTCCTTTCTATTGCATCCTGCCTTGATTAGTAAACAGCTTTAGTGGGTTCTGTGAGGTTCTGGAGGGCATTTAGGGGCAGGTGGTGGTAGCAGTGTGTGTGTGTGTTTGTGCGCGCACATGCATGTGTGTGCATGTCATGCTAGGTTGCACGGGAAGCAGATCTTTCTGGGAGATGATTCCAGGGATCACAGGTAAGGAGTGGGGTAGATGAGGTTTCTGGAAGAGCCACCCCATTCTGTGTGTTCACAGACCGGCCCTGCTGCTCCATCCTTTTGCAGCTGGTGGGGGCCAGAGGAGTGCATGATTCTAGATAGTTCCATCTGAGGGATGAAGAACTGTGAGGTTTGATTACCGCATCTTCAGAGAGAAATTCTCATTTATAGAAAGAGCTCTGGCTGAGCTAGAAGCTGGGGGCATGGGTGAGAATGGTCAAAGCAAGGGCTATATGGGCTACGTACCCAGAGCTATGTAGGCAAGGCACCCGGGGCTATGCAGGAAAGGTTGCGGGCAAGGCACCCACAGCTACAGCAGGAGCAACCCCTCATGGGCACAAAAGGGAGTGAGTGAGAGCAGAGCAGAGAGGAACGGTGAAGGGTACAGCGCAGAGCAGGTTCTGGGTGTCAGGAAAGCCTCAGACAAAACAGGAGCACGAGGCTGTGCATCCTGCACCAGCAAAGGGACCCCAGGAGGTGGGCAGAGGCAGGTGGTGTGGGCTGAGCACAGGGGAGGCATGTCCCGTGCAGCTACGGGCTGAGGTTTCAATGACACAGTTCCATCTCTGGGGAGTGGATCCATAGGGTCACTGAAATCCTGCTCCTCCCTCTTTCCATCCATCCCTCCCCCTTCCTTTCCTTTCTCCCCCCCCCCCATTTCCCCTACTTATTTCTTCTTATTCTAACTAATGTCATGGATCTATTTTTTCATTCCCCACCCATGTTTGTGTAGCCTGGGCCACTGTTTAAGACATTTTTGCTACCAGTGAGAGACAACCTAGAAGCCCCAGCCCCAGGGTAGAGGCAAGAGTGGTCAGGGTCCACCTGGACTGCTGCAGGGTTCACTAGGGGAAAAGGCATGACAGTTTTTAGGGCACTTTTTCCATCTCTGGGCACAGCATGGGACACCCCCCAACCCCAGGAGCAGGTTGGCAGCCAGTGTGAGTCAACATATCCCATCGCCACGATACGGTCTCCACGGATTCCAGAGCTGCCCTGAGGGAGCATGAGTAAGAACATGGTGGCTTGTGGGTGGAGGGATGGCTCAGTGGTGAAGAGCGCTGGCTGCTCTTCCAAAGGACCCAAGTTCAGTTCCCAGCACCCACAAGGCAGCTTACAGCGGTCTGTAACTCCAATTCTAGGGGATCTGATATCCTCATACAAGAATATATGCAGGCAAAACATCCATGCCTTAAAAATAAGTTTTTTGTTGTGTGTGTGTGTGTGTGTGTGTTTAAAGAAAGAATGGTGACTTTTATCTCACTCGGGCGATTTCACCCCAGTGTGGTTCCTCTTGAGGAGTTCAGGAGGATAAACCCTTCCTGCCCATCACGAGCGTCATGGTGTGGCAGTGCCCAGCAGTGCCCAGCAGTGCCATGCAGGCTCTCAGCTGCCACCATAGGCAGGTGAGACGGTGATGGTCCAAGCACAGAAACCCATCGGTCCCTTCCAGTGGCCAGCGCAGAGGAGAGAGCACCCGAGCTCCTTAGATCTGCACTCAGCCAGAGCAGGAAGGAGAGCAGTTTATCTTTCTTGAGTTTTTTTTTTCCACCACCATAACAAAGAAATTTTTGTTGTTGTTGTTTGAAACTAAGTCTCTGCGACTGGAGAGACAGAAGAACAGACTGCATTGGCAGACCTTCACCACTCGGGAGCTAAGAATAGCAACAAAGGCTGGGCTGACTTAGGCATTTCCAGCGACCCTCAATACTGGGGAAAAAAATAAACCAAGGAAAAGGATGGGGAAGTTGCTGGCACCCACATGTCTGGGATCTGTCCTGACTATTGTGTGTGCTCCAGCGCTCGCAGGCATCTTGGTAGGAGCCGAGACGGTAAGCAACCTCACTGAAGCTGGCGGGAGAGCGGCACATGGTAGCTTGCATCCAGACCACGTGGGCTGTTTCCTCCTCTGAGGCCAGAGCAGAGATGTGACATTCATCCTCCAGAGGTGAGGCTTCGTGTTTCTTCTCCTTTTGTGAGCCCCAGGTTTGGGGTTGGAGTAGATGCAAGTGGAGAGGGAACCTGTACCTGTGCATCTGGGATTCCCAGACCACCGAACAGAGGGCTTGGGGCCGCCACAGATGGAAGGTTGGAGTCTGGCCGTGCCCATATTTGTGGTTAGGATGGTCAGTGGGCTTTCTGGTGGGTACTGTGAGGAGGGTGTGAGATTAATGAACAATGGGATGAAGAGAAGGGTCAAGCTGGAGACATGGTTCCGTGAGCAGGAATGCATAGGTACGAGGGCCAGAGTTCAAATTCTCAGCACCTGTATTAAAAAATAATCTGGGGGTACGTGTGCACATGCCTGTAACCCCAGCATTATGGAGGGTAGAGGCAGGAGTCTCTGGGGCTTATTGGCCACTCTCCTAGCTCCAGGTTCCGAAAGAGATTCTGTATCAAGGGAACAGAGGCAGAGCAGACACCTCTCATCCTCTTTTGACCTCTGTGTGAACAGATAAGTGTACCTACACATATGTATGCATACACAATACTATGCATGTACACACATGCTTACACACACAGAGGGGGGAAGGAGGGAGGGAGGGAGGGAGGGAGGAAGAGAGAGAGAGAGAGAGAGAGAGAGAGAGAGAGAGAGAGAGAGAAAGGGGAGCTGAAAGCACTCAGAAGATCCTGAGAGATCAGGTAGGTTGGGATGGGAGCCGTGATGTGTATCCTAAGCCAACAAAAATCAAAAGCACACAATATGCTCAAGGTGGCCCCAGGGCATGAAACGTGGAGCAGATAACTGGAGAAGGGTCTGCGGATGGTGCAAGAGGCTGGTTGTGTGTTGTCCTCCCCTCTGGTGCTCATGTCCGAATGCCGTGAAGACTATGCGAAGGTGGCAAGGCCGGGCTAGGGTATGAGGGGCCTCTTGTTCACACGGAGAGGTGAATCTGGCAAGGATACAGCTTTCTCCCAGGGGATGAGAAGCAGGAATGATGGTGGTAGTTGCAAGGTGGGCCATTCAGTAAGTGTTGGCACACACACAGTAGGCACTAAATAAATGCCTTGGAAATTTATTGCCCTAGAGCCACGATGGCCCGGTAGCAGCCTTGTGCTAGTAGCTTTGGTGTAACGGCTGCTATTCCAGAGAGTTATGGCTGTGATAAAACCTGCCAGGCTGCTGTGCTGCTCCGTTCAGATGAGTGAGGGCTCTCAGGTCCCCGGGCTTGGAGTGTGCTGCGCAGGAGACATGAACTCATCCAGAGATGACCTCGGTGGCCGTCTCCGAATGTAGAGATGAGAGGGTGGGAAAGGAAACCAGGAAGAAGCAGGCTTTCAACAAAGGCATCCTTGAGGAGTGGGCTTCCTTCTCAAGTTGAAGCCCCCTGATGACAATGACCCCTGGGCTCTCTGGCACGTAGGCACGGTGTCCTCATGTCCTCGGACTGGCAAAGAGAAAGGCTTTTACGTGACCTAGCGATGTCTTGATAACCTGTATCAGCCCTTCATACTCCCCAGCCACTGTGTGAGGCCCTCACAGGAATGAATTTGTCTAATCCTGGTGTGCTTACGGTACAGGCGGCAGAGCTAATTACTAATAACAGAGACAACTAAGTCACAGAGGTGGCCAGATCTATGGTCCCCCTTAGGAAGCAAGAGCTTGGTCCTGCCGATCAGGGAAGTTTGTGACGGGGCCCTATGGGAAGGGTCTGGTCACATTAAGGTGTTCATTCTAGAAAAGGGTGGAGCATGGATCTGAGGACAGCAAGACTGGTTGATGGTATACTTCTCCTTTTTAACTCTCAACCTGACACAGCCTAGAGTCCCCCAGGATGAGGGTTTTAGTGAGAAATTGTCTAGAGTGGGTAGGCACAGAGATATGTCTGTGTGTGGGGGGGGGTTGCTTTGACTCTTAATTAGTAAAGGAAGATCCAGCCCACTGTGGGCAGCACCATTCCCTAGGCCGGGCCCCACAACATGTACAAAAGTTAAGAGAGCCACACAGCACACAGCATGGGTGCATTCGTTCCTCTCTGCTCTTGCTGTGGATGTCATGTGACTGGTTCTCTCCAGCTCCTGCCTCTGAGACTTTCCCACAATGGCGGACTGTGTGTACCAGGAGCTAAAATAAAACCCTTTCTTCTCCTGAGTTGTTATTATTATTTGCTCAGGATATTTTTAGCATAGCAACAGAAATGAAACTAAGCAGCGGGCATATTGGTTAAGAAGCTATTGTGGGGGTCCTAGCCTTCCCCAGAGGAGGGCCCTGGTAAACCAGGCCTGCTATTCCTCACAGTGTGTCCTGCCTCCCTGCTTTCTGGTTACTCTCTTTCTGTCTCCCTTTCTCTTTCACCATGCAGACACAATGAGGGTGCTTCTGCCTCGGACGTTTGTACCCAACACCTTCCCCCGGGCTTCTCCATGGCCCTTGGATCTCTGTTCAGCTATCCCTGTCCTGGAAAGGGACTCCCCAAGCACTCTGCGGTAAATAATGCCGTGGCCCCATCAGTCTGCATCCTCCCAGTATGCTCCAGGATAAATGTTAGATTTATCCATCTATTTATTAATCTGTCTCACCCCGCTAGAGTCTAGGTTCCCCAAGGCAGGACCAAAGTCTCTTTTGTTCTCTGCTGCCTTCCTGGAGGGAGATGCTCAAGGACGCAAGGAAAGAATAATGAATCAGAGACGTAACTCACCACGGAGGTGGCTCAGCCTCATGCGCCACGGGCAGGGATGTTTTCGGGGCACAGTTCATCCTACATTCCCACATGCACGGATAAACAACTGAACCTTAGTTCTAAGCACTAAAAGTGAAGAGTGTATTAGCTCTTTTTTGTCGTCGCTCTATAAAGGGGCCATACAGAGGAAGAAGAGTTCATTTTGGTTCACACTTCCAAGGCACAGTTCATTGCGGAGGGGAAGGCATGGCGGTAGGACTGAGGCCACTCATTCACATCTCCGTGGACCAGGAAGCAGCAAACACACAGAAAGCAGGGTCCAGCCATAAGCTTCAGTGTCCAACCAGCCAGTGACTCCCTTTCTGTCTATCTCACAGCTTCCTTGATCTTCCCAAACATTGCCACGAGGGGAGGGCCAGAGTGTTCTGCACATCTGAGCCTGGGGGATGAGGGTGGCATTTCCCATTCAAACCACAGGCCAAGGTATGAATGGGAAGGCTCAGAAATGAATCCTCCCATGGGCGCTGGTGACAGGGATGGTTTGTAGGGCCAGGCAGGCCCATATTGGGTGCGCAGCAGCCCCATCCCCCATCCCTGTGAAGACACAGCGGAAGTCTTTGCCACTCTGTGTTCGGTTCTTTCCTGCAATGACATCCTTCTTCAGTGGAGAGTAATTGGAGCCTCAGGCTGCCTCTCCTTTAGAGTGGAGCTGAGGTTCCGACTGCTCCAGGTGAAGCGCCGGTGATGAGAAACAACGCAGTAGGGGCTTAACACAGACCAAGGAGTCAATGTCTGCTTGACACTCTGGGAGGCACAGCCTCACTGGTGGATCCAACACACCTGAAGAGTGTTTTTCAGGAGGCGCTTAAGTAGTTCAACAATGCCGGCCTCTTAGGGCTTTGGGAAAACTGGATGCAAAGGATGCTTCTTTGCAATTCAGGCTGTTTGGGGGTGGCAGGGCAGCGAGGTGCCAGTGAGTTTCATGGCAGAAAGGGGACATAACAGTAGCTTTGATGCCATAGGCTTAGGGGGCACCCTAGTTACTCACTGCTAGGACAAAAACGCCACCCCCTGCACCCTCAGCAAAGCAACATAAGGGAGAGAAAGCTATTTGGCCTTGTAGTTAGAGGGGATGCAGTCCACGGTGGCCAGGAAAATGTTGGAAGTAAGATAATAACGAATTCAAGAGACCAGCAAAAGCAAAACCGTTTAAAATACTCAACATCACAAGGAAAGAACCCAGGTCAGAGAAAATGCAGAAACGGCCAGAGACGATGGATTTAAAATTCCTTTGGCCTTGAGGAATTCCATTGCACCCACCCTAAACACCTGATCTCATTGGCCTGAGTCACAAAACCTCATCCAGGGAACCGTTTGGGGCTTAGCACTGCCCCGGATTTCCAACGCTGGAAACAGCCATGTGCAGACCATCTGTAACTTTTAGAGTCCCAAGTTTAGCAGCTGCCTGTTAGGGGAGAGAGAGGCCTAGCGCCTCTGGTTTGTCCGTAACTCCAGGGGACTCCAAGTCCCTTATATTGAAAGCGGACCGTAGCAATCTATTTCTTACGAAGGTACGGCGGCAACGGGATGTTGCATCCGTGGTCAGGAAGTGGAGAACAAGGCAGGCTGCTCCTTTTATTTTCTCCTTTGCATCCAATCCAGGGCCCCAGCCTTGGTTAGGGTAGCACTTCTCACCTCACTCAACCTACTCTAGAAAGCCCCCTGCAGACTCAGCCAGGGTCTGTTTCCATGGTGATTCTACATCCTGTTATATTGACAATCAATGTTAATTATCACAGGGTATGGGGTAGCAGCTTTCCAGAGTGACTTTCCTCTTATCTGGCCACCAAATGCTTCAAAGGGACTTAGTCCTTGGATGGTCTCTCAAGCTGGAGGGCTTTATGGAGATGTGGTCCCATGGCAGCTATGGTACGGAATAAAGTTCTCTTGGAATAGACCATGCGGTGCTCAGCGACTCTCTGGGTGGTCTACTTTGCATTTTATTGCAGTGTTAAACATCGTGTCCAGAAGCAACCTGGGAAGGAAAGGGCGCAACTCAGTTTACAGTTGTAGCCCACCACAGAGGGGAGTCAGGGCAAGAATTGAATGAAGCCGATGTGGTAAAGAACCACTGTTTACCGGCTTGCCCCTCTTAGCTCATTCAGTCTTTCTTAGACCACTTTGGACCACCTGCCTAGGGTCCCGCCTCCCACAATGGGTTCAGTCATCAGCAGTGAAGAAAATGGTCTACAGATGTGCCCACAGGCCAACGGGATGGAGGCATTTTCTCAGCGGAGGCCTCTTCTTCCCAGACGACCTAGCTGTGTCAAGTTGACAAAAAACCCAGCCAGCATACTGGGCAAAGGGTAAGTGTCCAGAGAATCATTACCCACAGTTGGCTTTGGGTTTGGGTGGGTTTGGGGAGTTTTGTGGATGTGCTTGGCTCTCGTTCTCTCCACTGAACTTCAGGTGTTGGCTGAGAGACCTCTGCTGAGCCGTAAGGAGAGCTACAGGAAGAGGCAGAAAGGTGAACTCTTGACAGTCTTTGTGTCCCGATGGGAGCTCCCATGCTTTAACGTTTAGCTTTCCTAACCGCCCTTTGAGATAGCTGCTATTACCCCAGTCTCCTCGATGACTAAACTGTGGATTTGAGAGGTCCCGACTTGATTTTCTCAGCCCACGCAGGTAGAACATGGCAGGATCGGGCTTTGAGTTTATGCCACCTGCCTTCTCGGTACCCACGTGTGCAACTTCTGTCAAATTATTGCTGTGTTGCTGGCGTCTGTAGGCGTGTGACCTGGGGGTGTGAGTAGGTGGCTTAAGGAGAGTTCTTTTGGGTGGATGTGGTAATAATGTTGATTAGATGTTTCTGCTCTGCAATTTCTTCCTTTGGAGGAAAAAAAACACTCCAAGACTATATCTCTAGTTTTCATTTGATTTTTTTTTTCCTGTTTATGCTCAGTCCTAAGAGTTTCAGGATTTTAGGAGGATGGAAGGGAAATGTGCACTCAGGAGGGAATGTTCCAGGCTCACTGACTGTAGGCTATACTCCTTTGAGACACCGACAACTGCAGCCAGAGGTGTTGATGACCGTGGGCCCATCATTCAAGGTATGAGAACTTGTCATGCACCAATGTTCTCTGAATTGAAACAGCCCCTCCTACCGGCAGGCTCCTGAAGACCCAGAAAGATAAAGAAGATGTACAAGGCTCAGGAAGAAAGTGATTCACAGGTATCAGGAAGTTCCTGAATCTTACAAGGCTCACAAGGCCCTTCCCTGAGGTTCTGTAGGTGGTAATGCCACCTAGGATTAGAGATTTGCCGGTCTATTGAGTTGCCCATGAGTCCCTCAGGGAGCTCCAGGGATGCAGCTTTTCTGAGTTGCTGGGTATCCCGTCAAAAATCACTGGGCAGTTAAGAAGGCATCCAAAGCTTCTTATATTCAAGGGGGAAAATAAATATAAACCAACCCAAATGATCCAGATGTTGTAACTGATAAGGAATTCAACATCATTATAAGTATGTTCAACATTTTTATGGGATTTTGTATGCCTATAGGAGATATATGCAAAGTAGGGAATCCCGTTAAAGAGAGAGGGACTACTGAAAAGGGCCTGGGTATGTGGCTCAGCCGATAAGGGCACTTGCTATGCCAGCATGAGGATCTGAGTTTGAATCCCAAGAACCCATGTAAAGTTGGTTGATGTAGCATCCATCTGTAATCTTTGTGCTCTTACAGAGAGATGGGGGCTGTCTTAGTTAAGCTTTTTATTGCTGTGAAGAGACACCATGACCACGGCAACTCCTATAAAGGAAAATTTTTAATTGGGACTGGCTGGCTTGCAGTTTCAGAGGTTTTAGTCCATTATCACCATGGTAGGAAGCGTGGTGGCACACAGGCAGACATGGTGCTGGAAAAGGAGCCGAGAGACAGAGGGAGGGTGAGAGACTGGGCCTGGCTTGAGCATTTGAAACCCCAAAGTCCACCTCCAGTGACACACGTTCTCCAACAATGTCACATTGCTAGGTAGCGTCTCTGTTAAGTAGCATCAAACCACCACAGTGGAAGAGAAAAGAATCTCCAGAGGCTCGCAGGCCAGCCAGGTATATGACAAGTTCAATAGCAAACTGTCCCTGTCTCAGAGAAGGTGGAAGGTGAGGATTGACACTTGAGGCTGTCCTCTGACTTTGACATGCACACTGTGACAGGGTCACACCCATACTCACACCCATGGATGCTCTCACACACACGCACATGAAATCATACACACGTTTGTTTTAACCCACAAAGATTGAATAAAAACCCTATTTACAGTAGTATTGAGACTGATAAGGGGACTCTCCTGTGTGGTTTGAATGAGAACGACCCCCAGAGGTTCATATATTAGAAAGCACGGGTCTCCGGATGGTGGCTGTTTGTGGAGGATTAGGGGGTGTGAACTTGCTGGAGAAGGTTGTCCTCGAGATGGAATCTGCATTTTCACAAGGTTCACGTCATTTTGAGTTAGCTCTCTCTGCCTTCTGTTTGTGGATCGAGCTCTCAGATGTTCCTGTTGCCATGCCTTGCTCTGCCATCGTGGACTCGAATCCTCTGAAACCATAAGCCCCAGTTAAAGATCCTTTCCATTTTAAGTTGCCTTGGTCATGATTTTGCCACAGCGTTAGAGAAGTAACTATGGCACCTCCTTTCTCTGAAGCACTGAGCAGGTATCAACTGGGGAAACACTACTAAAGTCATCATTGGTGTGAATAAGACTAGTCTTGTAATCATGCTTTCTGTTCATTCTCCTGCAGATAAGCAAAGATGCTGGAGGGCTGGGGCAATCGGACTCCTTAATTGGCAGCTGCTGGACTTTCTCTTATTGCCCTGGCTTCTTCCTTAAGCTGAAGGGCTGTCAGGCAAGCAGCCAGCTGAGCTATCCTCATGCCAAGATTGTTCTTCTGAACAGACACTCAAGAAAATCAAAGAACAATTGTGTCTAATTACTCTGGCTCCTTTAGGTGCAGCCCCGGTCATGATTGCTTCCTGCGGTGTATTGGACACTTTGGTAATGCAAGCCACAATGAACTCTGCGTGACCCTGCATCCATTGCCTTCTAGACTGGAGTGAGAGGCATCTCCTTTGGTGGCCTAGCGGGACTGCTGTGACTGGTACCAAAGACACAGTTCTGTGATTGGTGCAAATCCAAACCCTCATTTACATATCAGGTTTTCTGTGATCGAATCAGAAAGAACTTTTCCGTGTATGTCAAACAAATCATTCGGCTCACTTAGGTGGACAGGAGACACAGTCCTGTCTCTTCCAGTTTGCAATCTTAAGCCCGATAAAACACCTCTGGAGTGGTCTTTCCTTGCCTCTCTTTAGTGGTGCTGCTAATCTGAGGATGAAGAACGGGACAGCAGAGACAGCAGAGGCAGCAGAGTGGCACCGATGACAAGCACAGTGGAGTGGCAGCCTCGGTGACAGCCGAGCAGCCTCGGTGACGGGGCCTGGCTGATGGACAACTAAAGAAACATCCGCTAAACATTTGGGGGAAGTGGCCAGGGCAGGAGCACGGATGGCGGCAGAAACAGAGAAGATGAATTGCCAAGGTTGGAGGAGGAGAGAAGGCTCTAAAGGGAACAAGAAGAGAGGACACAGGCCAGGGCTGCTCGAAGATTCCACAGTGCCGTCACGCTTCCAGGGTCACAGACCTCAGACTTCCCAGGCCTGGAAGCTTTCAAGGTAGTTTGCCGTGAGGTGCTGAGGAATCCTGATGCCTGGGTCGGCTTTGGAAGATGCAACAGGACCTGATGCCAAGGACAAAGGAATCTCGATTTCCCGTACCTTCACAAGAGCTGGAGCATTTGTTCAGTTAGACAGGTGGCTAAGGGTCCTGCTAGCCAAAGCCTGCGCAAGAGCTGTGATACCAGGCACCATCCTCCCTTACTGCGCCTGCCTTCCCAGTGCTGCCCTCTGCTGGCAGACACCCTGGGATGTAGAAGCTTGCCCAGCACTAACACCTGAGAGCTTCCCCGGGCTAACCCACAGTTTGTAGGTAGAGCAAAAGGACCCCACCCCCCTGATTATGAAGGAAAGCATTCTCTTTCTCTGCATCGTATTTTCAGCACTATGGTCAATGGTAACAGAGTTGTTGAACACTGGAAATGAATCACAAGTTAATTTTATTTCATTTGAGTGAGTTAAAATTGATACCCCATCGCTATTGTATTGGGTGGTGCGGTTCAACACCGGAAATGTACATGACCTAAATGAAAGAATGAAAGCAATTCCTTGAATTGCTTGGTGATTGATTGGAGACAGAAGAAGAAAAGACAGTTAATTTGAAGATAGCTCAATATAAATTATCCACCGAGAAGAGTAGAGAAAAGATAGTGTTAAAAAAAAAAGAACACAGCCTCATAAATCAACAAGACTAAATAAAGCCATTGTAGAGACCATATTGGTGGTTCTCCAGAAGAAGGGAAGGAGAGACCCCAAGAGATCATGTGTGGGTCCATCACAATCAAAGAAGGAAAAATCCAAAAATAGTGAGAGACTTCCTAAGTGGTCAGAGAACTGTGATGACTTCTCACTGGGGAGGAAGGGGGCTGGAAGACATTGGAACACGGATTCACGAGGAACTGAGAGAAAGATTGTCTGCCACCCAGAATTCTAGACCCAGCTAAACTATTCTTCAAAAATAAATGGAGGGGCTGGAGAGATGGCTCAGCTCTTAAGGGAGCTTGCTCTTCTTGCAGAGTGAGTTCAGATCCTGGCACCCACGGTGGGCACCTCACAGCTACCTGTTGCTCCAGCTCCTTCATGTGGATTCTATGAAGTTGGCTCTTACACGCACTTACCCAGACTCAGGTACGTATGCATACACAGATAACTAAAGCTAATTTTGAATATTTTAAAAAATAAATGACAACAAACATCAATCTTCTTGGGATTTCATAACAAAATACGATGGATCTGTGAATTAAGCAGCACAAGTTTTTATCATAGATCTTGAATCTTGAAAACTTCTGGAGTGGGTGAGGTCTATCGAGGGGGCTTGCTTCCTGGCTTGTTGATGGGCGCCGTCTCATGGTTCCCTCTCATGGCTTTTTCTACTTTTGTGCTTTGTGCGCATGTGTGGGTGTGGTGGGGAGAGAGTCCCTCTTCTACAGCCATAACTCCTGTCAGAGCAGGACCTTATACAATGGCCTTACTTAACCTTCTTTCCCTCTTCAACGCCCAATCATCAAGTGAAGTCCCATGGTGTCTGGGTTTAGGGCTTCAACATGGAAGCTTTGAAGGCTTACGGTACACCCATGGCAGGAATTACTTTGTCGAAGGATCAGTAATTCCTTATACTAGTGAGGGTTTTGTTGTGTGTGTGTGTGTGTGTGTGTGTGTGTGTGTGTTTTTATTTTTATTTTTTTTTTTATTGCGGCCAAATAGCTCACAAAATGCACCTTAAAGGAGGAAGGGTTTTTCTTGACTTACAGTTCTTGGGGCTACAGCCCATCACAGTGGGGAAGGCACAGTGACAGCAGCATGATGTGGCTGGTTGTCACATGCGTCCCCAGTCCTGAAGGAGAGATGGGAAGAGTACAGGAAGCAGGCTGGGCTACCTAATCTCAAGGCCCGCCCACACTTCTGTAAGTTCCCCAGCTTTCCAGAACAGCTGCTCAGGAACCAAGTGTTCAGACACAGCCTGTGGAGACCATTTTACGTGCAAACTACCGTAGCTTCTGTAGATAAAACCATCAGATGCTTTCCAAGAGAAATGAAAATTGTGTAATAGTTTTTATGATGTATTTTAGAATTCTGGAAATAATTATTTTGTAAATAAATAAATGAAGAGCTATGTCCATGGCTCCAATGTTATGAAGATGGAAATTATCCTTTCATCATAGTTTCAGCTCAGTCCTTTTAAAAATATTTAAAAAAAAAGAGGAAAAGAAATTGGGGGCCATTGAGATGGCTCAGTGGATAGAGGTGTCTGTGGCCAAGCCTGATGACCTGAGTTCGATTCCTGGAACTCCCATGGTGGAGGAAAACAAATGACTTCCGAAAGTTGTCCTCTGCACATGCACCAGGATATATGTGCATATGCACACATGCACACACACGCATGTGTGCACACAAATGAATAAGTATAATTTTAAAAATTTAAAATAATTAAAAGATAATTTTTTTTCAGATTTTTATTTTATTTATAATTTGGGACTATGCTTCTCAAATTTGTATGGAGTCAGGTGCAATTGCGTTCTACTGAGAACTTGCTTCTTGGCTTGTAGGTGGCTGCCTGTACCTATAATCATAGCACTCAGGAATCTGAGGCGGGAGGACTGGGAATTGAAGACCAGCCGGAGCTCTGCATCTTCAAAAGCAAAAACAATAAGGGCGGAAAACCAAAGAGCTCATGGCTACAGTAACCCACCGATCTAAGGAAAATATGAAGAGACGCACACTTCCTAACCTCACGGCCCACCGTGAAGTCACAGAAGCAGCGAAGCGTTGCCGTCGTAACAGACAAATTGGTCACCGAGACAGAATAGTGAGGTCAGAAACAGCTCTACAACTCCTACGATCAGTTGGGCTTTGACAACAACGCCAGAACATTTGAGCAGGGAAAGGAAAATCTTAACAAACGTTGTTAGAACAAGCGGTGTCCGCATGGGAATGGAGGAAGCCCCACACAGCACACAAGGAAATTAATATGGGATACACGGTGGACTCAGGTACTAAAAGCTCGCGTTAAGAGGCTTTTAGGGAAATAAAAGAAAGAGGCTTCTGTAGTTTAAAAAGGGTAGGGATTTTTCTAGACAGGAACCAAAAAGTAATAACTGTAAAACAAAACAATTACAAATTAGACTTCTTCAAAATTAAAAACACATCCAACAATCTGATTAGGAAAATGAAATAGCAAGCCATGAACTGGGAGGAAATGTGAGCAGAGCGCCTGTCTGATGGAGGACTTGGGTTTGGAACATGTAGTGGGTGCGATAATACGACTAGTGACCTTTGGGTACAATGAGAAGACAAATTCGAAGATGTATCATACAAAGAGAAGCTTGTGAATGGCCAGTACACACATTCAAATCTACATTTTATAGTAATTAGATAAATGCAAATTAGAACTCACAATGCAATATTATACCCACTAGAAGGGCTAAAATGGAAAGACCGACAATGCCAAGTGTTGACAAGAATATGGAGCAAACATAAGTAGCATGCATTACTCAGGCGAGCGTAGAACAGTAGCATAGAACATTACAGCCAATTCATAAAAATATTTTTATTCTTTGTATTCGCATATACGTGTATGTGTGTTTGCATGTTTACATGTATGTGGGTGTGTGTGCATGAGTATGTAGAAACCTGAGGCTGACATTAGGAGTCTACTTTAAAGACTTGCCACTTTAGTTGTGGAGGCAGGGTCTCTGGCTGAACGCTAGTCTAGCTAGTATAGCGAGCCAGCTTGCCCTGGGCTCCCCCATCTCTCTGTTTTCTGAGTGCTAGGAGCCAGCATGCCTACCCAGCCTTCCTATGAGTGCTGGAGACCTGCCCTCTGGTCTTCACACTTGTGCGGTAGATACCTTATTCACGGAGCATGTACCCTAGTCCAGTTTCTAAAAGCATTTGATGGTGTCTCCAAAAGATATTTGTACGCTCAGTCAGGAGTACATCACTAGGTGGGTTTTCAAGAGTCATGAACACAAAATGTTGTATGTGATTATTTGCAGCTGCTCTGTCCATAATTACCCAAACTGAAGAGACCACAGATGTCCATCACAGAAGGGTAGACACACATGCACTTTAGGCAGAACGATGTGAGGAAAAGAACAGATAGGATGCATTCTAAAGGGGGATTTGGTAGGAGCCTGGAGCGATGGCACAGGGGCTAAGAGCTCATACTTCTCTTGCAGAGGACCTAAGTTCAGTTCCCAGCATCCACACCAGCTGGCTCATAGCCACCTGTAACTCCGTTCCAGGGAATCTGCTGCTTCTGGCCTTGGTCGCCACCTCCACTCGCTTGTACACACTTATCCACAGTCATGCACATCATAAAATAAATCTTTTAAAGTGGGTGATTTATTAAATTGACCAGCTTGATAGGGACCGAGGAATCCAACAATGGCCATCTACATGCTAGAGAGGCTGAGAACCCAATAACTGCCCAGCCTACAAGAATAGATGCCCCAGCTGGTACCAAAGGCCGGGAGCCCTGGAGGGTTCCCAGGGAGACAATGACATTGATGTCACGTTGGAAGGACAGAGTCGCTGAGTCTGGTGTAACCAGATGCTGGCAGCAGTTGCAATAGACACACTGTCCCAGAAAGGCAAAGACAGGCAGGGTGTGCACTGTTTTTGAGTTGGACTTCTTTATATCTGAGCTGTCCCTCGTAAGGTGCTGCCACTTGGAAGGAGTCTTAGTCAATTCTCTCTGGAAACTCCCTCACTCACACACTAAGAGTTGTGTCTTTTAGGTCCTTCTACATCCTGTCAACTTGACTATCAACCATCACAAAAAACCCTAAAGGAGCCCACCGTAGAAGACTAGTGTGGACAGCAAGGAGGCTGGAGGCACGTGGAAGGGCAGATGACCTCACTGCAGTTACTCAAAGCGAACAGAAGAGATTCTGTGCTGAAAGCGTATGTGCTGTGTGGTTCTGCTTAAATGCGTTTTATTATACAACAGGTGAAAACAATCCTGCGGTGTATAATGGACTCATTTATAACAGGATATATAATACATAACATACATATATAAACTCATATATAATATAACACACACACATACAACTCACGTATAACATGATAAGGACTACCTAACGGAAGGGACACCCTTTTCCTGGGAGCGACACTGCAGACAGTGGAGCTATCCCATATTGTAGTAAAGCATTGGTTGATGTGAACCCCTCCATCCATCAAAACTAGAGCGTGAAGATTTGTGGTTTCCAATGTCTGCACACTTTGACTAAAGCTACAAAGGAATGAAATGGAAGGATGTCAACTGGGAGAAAGAATGATGTCACCGTGGGGGTCACATGACAAGTACACAGGGGTTTGCTATGCTCTCTGCTTATTTGTGTACGGTGGCCATTTCTTATAATAAAAAAGTGAGGGGGGAAACACATTATGATTTCACATGCTATGGCTCATGGCCTTGGAAATAATCAGAGCGACACCTTCCCCGAATGAAGACAGCGAGCCACTGGTGCTGGCTTTCTTCTGCCCCCTTGGCCGTTTGTATTCTCCTGCAAGGACTGTGATACCCAGCGGCACCTTGCCAAGGTTCACCTGAAAATGGCACAGCCCTGGGCTTCGTTGTCGTTTGGAGCTGAGGTTCGTGGGTACTGGGGACGCAGGGCTCTGATAATTTGTCCAGGCTGCCTCTGACAGTTTTGAATGGTGACTTCCTCAAGGTGACCACCTTGGTTGTCAGCAGAGCCAGTCTCTAGCCTAGACGATGGGAGCAGTCAAGGGAGGGTGGGAGTAAGGCTGGGAGGCTAGACTGCCAAACCCAGGCGACTGCTTTCTGCTCCGTGGCTCCTGCTCTCGAAGTGTATCCCCAGAGCACACGATGAAAAGCAGCATCCTCCACCCCCAGGACATTCCCTCGATCTTCTCTTACATCTTATATTCCCCTCTGCTTTTCTCAACAGCCACCACTGGAGTTGGGAAGACTTTCATTTCCTTCCCACAGGACAACAGCCCCCACCATGTCACCCCAGAAGTCCCAGAACTGCGGCAGAGGGGAAGGATATTTTGTGGTGGTTCAGCAGTGTGGCAGTGCCTTCCCCGGGCTATGGACTTCTTTATGAAATTCAAATGTATGCAGAGAGACCAAGAGTGCACTGCAAACCCTTCCAGGGTAGAAAAAAAAAAAAAAACCAAGCCCGCATTCCAAGCAAAGAATGAAAGAGAGAGGCTTGAGAGGCTGCCAAGAAATATTCTGCCTGTACCCCAGTGAACTCCGTCCAATATCAGCTTAAGTAATGCTGAGAGGCCATCTCACTCTTTCAAGTCTTCAGCTGTCCTGCTCCACGTCTGTCTGCAGCTCGGCAGCACGCTTCCTGTCCTGCCTGCATAGCAGCCTGCACCGAGATGAGACTAAGGTCTTTCCAACAGGCAGGGCTCGCCCCGTGGGAGGCGGCTTAATTTTCTGTGACTTTGAAAGAAAAAAAATACAAATTCAAAACATGTAGCAGAGACGCCCAAATCCATGCACAAATGATTAAATTAACTCCCAATGACTTATTGTCAGATTCATAGATCAAAGCATCCCTCAACTGCCATTATGGAAACTTCTCATCGTAGATGGCAATTAGCACAGACACACTCCCCCCAAACTGTCAGTGTGCAAAGAACTGTGGCGTGTTCAGTGCTAAATGGGGCATTCGGACCACGCCTCTTTCCCCAAGACTCGGGATCTTCAAGGAAGGAGTAGAAAGATTTTTCAGGGCAGCATCAAGGCAACGGTAGCCAGAGGTGGTTGGTAACCTCAGGGAAATGGTAGCCAGAGGTGGTTGGTAACCTCAGGGAAATGGTAGCCAGAGGTGGTTGGTATCATCAAGGGAATGGTATATTCCAGACACAACAGGACAGGTGCACCTATGAACTCATGAAGATTGACAGCATGTACAAGACCTGCACAAGCTGAAGCCAGATGAAAAGACCAGCATGGAGAGGGTGGGTAGACACGAAATCCTCACTGGCTGAGGAGCTGCTGGCATTTGTTAGCTGCCGGGAGAGGAAGACTCAGTTTTCTGTAATGATGCGACCCTTGGTAGGATGACCATACATCAGGACGGGGCCTACTTTAGACCAGCTGGGCAACATAAGCTAGATTTGGTGGGGAAAGAAGAAAGAAGACAAAGAAGAAGAGGAAGAAGAAGAAGAGGAAAAGGAGGAAGGAGAGGAGAAGGATAAGGAGCCGGAGGAGGAAGGAGAAGGGAAGAAGGAAGGGGAGGGGGAAGAGGAAGGGAGGGGAGGAGGAACAGGATGGGGATGAGGGGGAGGCGGGACAGAAAGAAGGTAAGGAGAAGGAGAAGAGGAGGAGGTGAAGGAAGAGTAAGAAGAAGGAGAAATCTCATGTTGGGTGGATGAGATGGGAGGGCAGTAATGGGAAGAGCTGGGGAAGAGGGGATGAATTAAAAAAAGAATACGGAACTTGCACCTGCACCTCTGGGCCCACACCGTACCCCTGCCATCCCCCCCGGGAACCATTTAGCACATGGTTAGCCCTTGAGGTATTTTCTATTTTTGTCCTTTGAGGTAAGAGTGGGGTGACTCTGGGAAAGGCGCGGGGAGAAAGCTGGTGGACAGACACTCTTCCAAAGGACCCCTGCACCCCTGCGGCTATTTTCATCCCAAGCTGTGCTATGCAGAGGTTGGAGGGACAGCTGCCTTCCTAGGTTTGCCTGTGCGGAGGGAGAGCCAATTTATCCTGCCTGCCACACTAAGAGGATCCTTATCCACATTATCAGCAAAGAGAGCAGGAAGAAGCTGGCCAGGGTGAGCAGGCCACCGAGCAGACAGCCTTTTATTGTGCCAAACTCTTTCTTTAATTTCTGTGACAGGGTAATACAGAGTCTCAGGCCGTGACCTTTTCTCAGGCCATTATAGAAGTCAAATCTGGTTCTGTCAGGAGGCATCACCAGCCGGCTTCATCATCACTCTACGTGGAAGGTGACCCTGCGCAGCACCGGATACAGACAGATGGGCCCAGCCCCACTTCTGCCCAGGCAGCACACAAGAGCCTCAACAGATGGCAGAAGATGCTGGAATGTAGATCCACAGGTCGCCTGAACCACATCACTCTGCGGAGGGCTGGGGAGGGGGCAGACAACGTGTCTCCGTCCATCTTCTGTGGCTATCACAGAATAAACGAGGCTGAGCAATGCATAAAGAAAAGAGGTTTGCTTAATTTCAAGCTGCTGGAGGCTGGGATTCCTTAGACTGGGTGGACATGTGGGATCCACTTCTCTTGGGGACCCCTGCTGCTTCAGTCCTTGGTGGAAAGTGGGACATGAGGGGCAGCCTTGCTTTAGGCCAACTGGCTCTCTGCTCATCAGTCAGTCCCTTCAGAATGAGAGCTTACTTACTCTAGAAAGACCCGAGTCCACCTGTGAGGGCTCCACCCCGTGATACACAGTCTGCCCAGGAGACCCTGGCTTGCCTCCACACTGGAGAACAATCTTCTTTGTGAGCTTTGGTGGTCAAACAGCATCTGAAGCGCAGTACAGACAGAAGGACAGTGGCAGAAAACTAGCACTGGAGCTGGGGAGATGGCACATAAAAACTCCCAAGAGAAAGCCTTGGCATAGTGGCACGCACTAGTAACCGCAGTCCTGGGAAGTTGGAAACAGGCACGTTGCCGGCCAGCCAGCCTCGCCTAAATGGTGAGTTCCAGGGTAGTGAAATACCGTCTCAATAAACAAGGTAGATGATACCCAAGGGACAACGCCTAAGACTGACCTCTGGCCTTTGCATGCATGTGTACACATCTTCAACACACACACACACACACCTGCACAGGCGTGTGCACGCGGCTAGATTGGATTGGTGGATAAAACGGTTATGCATCAAGCATTAGTTCTTCTGTTGGGTCCCTGATTACCTTGTGTGGCAGAGGGTACAGATTAGTGGACCTCAGGGAGGCCTTGAACTTGGTGTTTATCTGGGACTTTGGGAGCCCTCTAAGGAAGAGAAACAGGAAGACCTGCCTTGTCTGAGGTTCCAGACCCCACCAATGACTGAGCTGTCTAGGAGTCCAGGCTTCAACCCAGTGTTGATACCAGACCCATTGTACAATGAAACCTGGCAGGGAGACGGGGCAGGGGAGAAGATGGTGGTGGCCTCATTCCAGGAGTTCCATCTTTGGAGGTTGCACCCTAGAGACCTTGCAAAGCCCTGAGGCACCTCCCTTAATAGGTGAATGTGCCTTAGGTGTCTGAGCCCAGAGGTCATCAGTCATGTGTCACAGTCCCTGGGGCTCAGTAAGGGGCGCTGCTAGCTCTGGTCATGCTTCCTTGGGATAGGTAGGACCTGGGGAAGACGGGGACTGCTAATGCTACAGAACATAGCCCCAAGGAGATCAGGTGCCAGTCAGGCAGCCATGCTCCAACCACAGCTCTGGAACTCATCCTCTCAGGGATGCTGGGGAGCCAAGCTCTCTCCTCACCTTCAGCAGCAGCAGGAAGAACCTGCTACCTGGGAGGTCCCATGACAGGCATTTTATGTACCTTGCATTCCTGTGGCCATTTGTGCCCTTATCACCCCGTGTCACGGATGGGGAAGCCATACGACGAGGACGCTATGTCTCTAGGATCACTCTGGACTCCTGATGTTGGGTCACTAGTTTCTTCACAGATTCAATTCAATTTTTTTCAGAGTCTGAGGAAACAGGGCTGAGCCTGGGCTCTTTCCAGGGCACAACCAAGGGGTGAGACCACCTCATTGCTCAGCACTGCTGTGTTAATATTCAAACCTGCAGATTTCTGGAACATTCTGGAGGGTGCTTAATCTTTCTGGAAATTTTCTAGTTATTTTTTTCTTCTGTTCCTCAGGCAATAGTAATATGGGGAATCTGGCCATGGCAGTCAAGGCCATGGCATGTCACAAACCTGGGGTGGCTCCAGTTCCGCATCCACGGAGGGAACTCTTTAGGCTGTTGACTTCCAAGTAAGTGGGCATCCCAGGAAGGTCCCCACGGTGGCCATGTATGGACACGAATTTGTGTCTGGATGTGTGTGAATCTCTGAGTGAATGAATTCTCGGAGGCATGTGAGTCTCTGTATATTCCTGTGTGGGTGTGAGTTTGTGTGACTGTGTCTGTGTTCATGTGTTAGTGTGAATGTATGACTCTGTGTGTATATGCATGGTCTTGAATGTGTGTATGCATGTCTTCAGTATGTGTGTCAGTGTATATCATGCTGGTGTCTGTGAGTGTGCATCTCTAGGTGTGTGTGTGTTTGTGTATGTGTGAATATGTCTGAGTGGTAGTGAGAGTCTTGTGTGTGTGTGTGTTTGGTATGTGACAGATTGTGTGTGAGTTTCCGGGTAGGAAGACGAAGGTGAGTCTTTGGGGGTGTGTCTGTGTGACGTGTGTAAGGGTATTGTTGAGTGTGAGTCCCTGGTTATAAATGTGAATCTGTGAGTGTGTAGGTATGTGTTGAGTGTGAGTCCAGGGATGGGGTGTCTGTGTGCATTAGTGCGAGTGTTGGTGTGTAAATATGTGGGTAGTGCCTATAAGATAGTACGAGTGTGAGTCTGTGTGTGTGTGTCTGGGTGTGTGTATTTTAGTTTGTCAGTCCGTGATGACAAGAATCCGTGTGTGTGCCCTATGTGAGAGGTTAGGGAGCTGCACTTACAGGCAGGCATCCGCGGAGACGCTAAGGTGTTCCGTGTGGAGTTATCGCTAGCTTGTGAAGAAGCTACTGAAGTCAGGATTGACTTGAGGATGAGTAGTGGTGACAGACAAACGGTGGGGGGGTGGAGGGACGCTAGCAACTGAAGCGTTGGGCCACTGATTGGGGAGGAAGGCAGGGGAGCTGGGCGGCCGTGTTCACCTGGAGGCCGGCAGGGGGCGCTATGCGATACAGGTAACGGTGGCTTCGAGGCCTCTAGACGCCCGCTGACCCTGCTAGGGAGGAAGGCCAGGGCATCCAAGGCCCAGCAAGGGGACTTGTAGGGAGCAAAAGGATTGTAGGAAGCCCAGGTCACAGAAACCCGAGAGACGGCCCCTAACAGGGCCCAGTTTCTGGTAGAAACTTACGGGGGCGGTGGCCTTTGTCCTCCCCTTCACCAGGGCTAACACGGCCCCCCAAAACAGGGACATCCTGGTCCTTTCCTTCCAGCCTTCTGTCCTCGTGTCTGCTGATTAGCCTTGCAGTTAGGGACTCTTGTCTGGCTTTGTTCTTCTAAATAACAGCATTACTGCGGGGGTGTTGCCCCTTCCGCCAAGTGCTTTCTCACTCAGAGCTGCCCCCCCCCCCACCTCTCTGGCAGATCTGCTGTCCTAATCCTGGTTTCTGGCATCAGAGTGGTTGCCATGGGGACCTCACCATTTCGCATGTTGATGATGGGTTCAGTGGGACAGGAATGTGAGGAAAGGGGGAAGGTGAGGGGGCGGAGGGGAGGAAACAGGACTCTCAGGCTATTCCCAGGCGGGAGGCTTGGGAGGTGGCCAGGAAGAAGTAGGTAAGATTGCTCGAGTTTCCTGGGCTGGGAGCAAAGTAGTGCCAGCTGGTGGCTTGATGCAACAGAGTCCTAGACCTCTATAATCGCCCCAAGTGCAAAATCAAGGTTCAAGCAGGGTTGGTTCCTGCAGGAGGCTCCCGCGGAGGACACCCGCGGAGGACTCCCGCAGAGGACTCCCATTTCCACTTCCTTCTCCGTAGCTGTCATTCCTTGACTTGGAGACACAGCACTCTACTCTCTGCCTCTGCCTCCACTGGGTCTTCTGTCTCCACCTTTATCCCTTTGCTATCTCTTGTAAGGACACTCGTCAGGTGTCTGGGGAGGTGGCTCAGCAGCTAGGAGTGCTTGCTCCACAAGCATAAAGGCCTGGGTTCAAATCCCTGGCTCCCACATGAAAAGCTGTAAGTTCAATGCTGAGGAGGTGAAGACAGAGAGATCCAGGAACTGGTGGTGACAGACTCTGTCTCGTGAATGAGTGCATGTGTGTGTGTGTGTACATGTGTGAAACATCCTTCAGAGTTTAGGGCCTTCCCTGGATCTATGATGATCTCATTAATTTTATGTCTGGGTCCCCTTTTTTCCAGATGAGGCCACTTCTCCAGGTTACAGTGGGTCGAAGCTTGGTCACATCTGTTTGACAACAACCTTGCTGTGATTTGGATCTGAAATATCTCCCACAGGCTGACCTGTTCTTAACACCCTGTTCCCTGTTCCTGGTGGTCCTGCTTTGGGAGGCAGGACCTAGCCGGAGGAAGTGGATTGCTACTGGGCCTTTAAGGGATATAGCCTGTTCTACATACATCCTGTCCCCTACTTCCTAATGTGCCAAGAAGTGAGGAGGGGTCACTTTGTACTCCCACAGCTGGGAGCCACCACATCTTCCCTGCTGTGATGGGTTGATGCCTTTAAAACTGTCATCTCCAAATAAAGTCTCTATTAAGCTGTTTCTCTCAGGTGACCCATCACGATGGAACGAGTGGCTAACACTCAACAGATTCGCCCTGAGCCTCAGGGCCAGGGAAGGAGGCTCTGGGCAGATTCGCCTCAGCCCTCACAGGGCCACCTGCTCATGTGTCTCCAGGCTACATCGGGCCAGCTGTATGCACATCTGTGCAAGCAGGTGGGCTGAGTGGGCATCTGGCCTTGCTGCCTGCTAACTGTGAGACCAGGAGAAGTGGCTGACCCTGTTTGTGGAGGTTTCTGAGCCGTAGGTCCAAGATGAAAACGGTTCCCTCACTGAAGGGCTGTTGCGGGCAGCAGAGAGGCTCAGCTCTTTCTGCAAGGCTCAGGACACCATGCTGTGTGAGCACTGGCTGTCACTGCTGCGACTCTTAATGAGGTCCTACTTGCCACTCTTCCCAGGGAAAGAAACTGCTCTGTAGAAACATCTGGGAGGAGAACGGGTGGAGGGAGACCTCAGTCTCACCCCTGGGGAACTGGAAGGTCTAGACCCACCCCACCATGCAGCCTCCTTCTCAAGGCCTTTTAAATATTTTAAAAAGTGTGTGTGTATGTGTTCGTGTGAGTGTAGGCATGCGCACAGCATGAGTGTGGAAGAAGGCAGTTCTCTCCTTCCATCGTGGGTTCTAGGACTCGAACCTGGGTCCTCAGGTTTGCACACCAGTGCTTTGTGTCTGCTGAGCCATCTTGCTAGCCCCTCTTTATCAAGATTCAATCCCACATCATTCGCATAAAAATTTCCCTTCATCTTTGGAAAACTAGACAGGTCGACGACTTTTCCCTAATAGGCCGTTCCCCCAAGGAATTATTACCCCTTTTTTAGTGCAAAGAACTGCCTTTCCTCTGGCGTTTGGGGGGTCGTCAAATATCTGATGACATCACAGGGACAATGAACACACCATTGCCTGTTTGTGTTCAAATGTCCTCTGTGACAAACAGAAAGTGGGATCCTTACGTGAGCTCTTTTTAGGAAATTCTCTCACTTACGAAATGAAGTCTGGGAGCCCCTGTCCTGGGGCTCACTGAACAACTGTAAACATGTAATCTCACTCTGTTCTCATTTCGCAGGCAATGATGGTGAGCATCCTGAAGTGGACAACTGGCCATAGTCACGTGACTGGGAGATGGCGTCAGGCTCTTCTAGACAAGCCTGTGTCAGGATGTCACTGGGGCTGGCAGGGTGACTGCATTCTCTTGCTTTCTGTGTGGCCTAGAGTAGTGGGTGTTTTTTTTTTGTTTGTTTGTTTTTGTTTTTTCAAGCAGTACCCAGGATTAAGATCTCCCCACACCAGGAGGCCCTCTGCCGAAACTTACTGATTTGGTCCTGTGTGCCTCACACCGAGGCTCTAGGCTGTGCCCGGTTAGCCGAATGCTACCACAGAGCAGTTTTCGGGCTCCCTGTCCTTACTGTCCCCTACAGCCAAAGCCTTCACAGGACTGAGACCATTGGATTTCCCCTCTCGCCCTGCCTGCCTGATGCTTCTAGAAGGAGTCTTCCTCACACCCCCGGCAGAATGCTCACACTTTACAACAGCCTTCCAACCGAAGCGAGACTGTGGTAGCTTCCTCTTTAGGTGTTCTGTGGGTACTGACCTCAAACAAAACCCCTTCTCCCCACTGCCTTGTGGATGCTGATGGTTCTCTTGAATGCAACAGGTCCTCAGGCTCAGGTTGGACCCGGGCTCCCCCTTCCTCCCCAGAGTAAGTTTCAGGTACAGCATCACAGGTAATCTTGGGGATCACTCCTGTAACCATCGCCGGCCTCTCACCTTGCAGGGGGAAGAGACTGGGGTCCTAAAGCAAAGGTGCTCCCTGACTCTGAAGCTTAACCATCAATAGGTGACTCACCTGGGCCGCCTGTGTGGCCTCTGGTCTATTTATTCTCTTAGTGGGGGTGGGGGTGGAGTTTGGGAGGGCTGCTTTGCCTGTGAATTCGGTCGGTCAATATTCGAAGGCACTTACTGAAGGCGAGCCACATCGATGAAGAAGCAAACGGATAAATAGCCCTGCCCTGATGGAGTGCACGGTCTAGAAGGAGACGGGAGATGGACACTAAATCGCAGGTGCACAAGGGAAGAAATTACAGGTTGGAAGGAGATAAGTGCCCCGAGGAGAGAAAACGCAGGCAGAAAATTGAGATTAGGAGTGCTTGGAGGGGGAGAAATGGGTCACAACAGAATGGCCAGGGAACCTAGGATGGTCTCATCTCTCACAAAAGCATCCTGTGGAGTTGTAAAGAGACGTATCCCTCCCCGTACTTTGGTGGCTTCAGCCCCTGGTTGATTACAGAAGATAGCTCTTTTGAGACATCCCTAATGACAGTAAGACAGTCATACTAAAGCCTCCCTGAACACAGGCTGTCCCTGGAGACAGGGCAGAACCTGGGGAACCGATAGCCAGCTCTCCAAGCAAGTAAAGTTGTGTCCCTGAGTGGGATTTGTGACACACACACACACACACACACACACACACACACACACACACCAGAGCGCGCCCCACCACAGAAAGGCACACCAAGGGTGATCATAAACATGTGTACAAAGGGGTTGCTGGATGTCTGCCAGTGTTGGGAGCTGTGTGTATACTCTGAAAGGCCGTTCCCTCTCTTCCTGAAAATGGTTTCCTCACTTGACCTCCAGGGCCCCAGAGGCTCATAGGTCACCTCCTCCTACCCTTTCTGTGCTGCTGACTTCACTTGTTTCCCACCCACCCCCCCCGTCCTGCTGCCCACCCGAGTCTGCAGATGTAGGAGAGGCTCAGGACTCTGTCCTTCCGTGGCTTATCTGCCAGCTCTGCAAGCGCCCATTCATTCTCGAGCCTTTAAACACCATTTGGAAGCTGAAGACTCTTAAAGTTTTATCTCTAGCTTGGACTTTGCGTTGGGTCCAGACTCATATATCCAACTGCCTGCTTGAAATCGCCACTGAGAGGGCTGGGAGGTAGTGGCAGCTGTGAATACAGTTCGCTCACATGCCCTGTGATGGGGACCACAGTGATCAATACTCTGCCGTCTCCAACTGGTCCTGCCCTAGTGGCACTGAGAACAGTGCATCCTGGGCTTCTCAGGGAGAGGATGGAGGGATGCAGGCAGGCCAGGTCTCTTCCAGCAGCTTAAAGGATGTCCCTAAAGGGGAGATTTTGACTCCAGAACTCCAAACTGGTTCACTAAATCATTCTCCATGCGCTTCTCTGTCAGGAGCCCAAGAGGCTGAGAACCCAAGAGTCCGTGAGGCCCTAGAAATAGGGCTGCTTCTTCCCCACACCCAATCCTGTCTGCCTGCACCTCCAGCCATCCATCAACACTGTGGAATAGCCACCAAATGCCTGGCAGAAACTGCTTAAGGAAGGAAGGGCTTGTTTTGATTCTGGGTTTGTTTTGATTCCCGGTTTGAGGGCACAGTCCACAGCAGAAGGGGAGCCATTGAACTGACAGCTCAAGGCAGCTGGATCAGCAGTCAGGAAGTTCCAGGACACGATGGTACAGATAGTACATAGCTCATCTTTTCCTTTTTATGAATCCAGGGAACCCAGTTCATGCGGTGGTGCTGCCCACATCGAAGCTGGGTTAAACCTAGCAAATGCCCTCACAGACACGCCCAGAGGCACGTCTCCCAGGCAAGTCCAAATCTACTCAAGTTACTAGTGAATACTGAGGGGCTGGAGAGGTAACTCAGGGGTTTAAAGCGCTTGCTGCCCTTCCAGAGAACTTTTGGATCCCAGCATCCACGCGGAATGACTCACAGTTGCTTGTAACTTCAACTGCTGGGAATCCCATGCCTTCTTCTGGCCTCTGTGGGCACCCTCTGCCCACATACACACACATACATATGAATAAATGTAAAAATAAAATCTTAAAAATTTACCAACTTAACTTCTTTTTTTTTTTTTTTTAAAAAAAGTGAATATTGACAGTCACACAGTGGCCCCTCATGTTTTGCCTGTCCAAAATGGATCTAGTCAGCAAGGCCTTTCTCTCAGGAAGCCTCTATCTACCTTGCTCTTTGACATATGGAGATAAATGCCAATGCTTAGGGGAAAACATTAGCGTCACTCTGAAGCCCACGTCTATTCTCCAAGACCACTGTGGCAGCAATCTTCGTGGCTCCTAGGCTAGAAGCTGACCAGAGGATGGCTGTTCTTATATGGTTCCCCCACAGTCCAGCTCTTGCCGTCTCCCACCATGCTAACGGCATATCCCTCGGGCTATATTCCTGCTGTCCTTCAGTCCTGCCCTCTCCTGTGCTAGGGATCCCTTTAGACTCCAAGATTCTACTCTGTTGCCCTCTGGTTCCAAGTCACTCAATGCAAAACCCACCCAAGTCCACAACCTCTTCCCTCTCTTCCCTTCTCCAGTCTTCCAAGCACACCTGCTCACGGCCAGAGCCCACCTAGGACTCACCATTTCCTCTCTCACCTCCTCTCACCTCTTGTCCACCTGTAAAGTTCTTCCCTTTCCTTCCAGGCTTTGCCAGCTGCCTCCTCGACTGCCTCAAAACCAGCCCACACCGGGAATCTTATTTTTCCCAGGCGACTTGGATATGGGTTCTGATTTGTCGTTGCTATTTTTTGGTAGCGGGAGGCAGGCTTTTTCTATGAAGCCCAGGATGGCTGGAGCTCACAATCCTCCTGCCTCAACTTCAAGAGCACTGAGATCACCAGGGCAACTAGCTGGTTCTGTTGGTGCCCATCCCGGGAATGGCAGTTCCCTGGAGGCAGCATGCTGCTCTCTCCTCATCTCCACCCCATGCCTGCACAGGGAAGGTTCTTGGTAAATGTTTGCTGAACGAGTGGATAGTGAAGGCACCCATCGGTGCATAATGGTATTCGATAAATACTGACTATAAAATTTTGACTGTTTATATTTCATAAAATTCAGGAACTTGCCAAGCAGAGAAGGGAAAAAAATCCTCTAATCTCATTGTTGAGCTTCTCCAGATTGGCTTCTGAAAAAGACAAAAATAATATATGCAGACAGAAAAATCCCTGTAAGTACTGGAAGGCACAGAAGAAACAAAGAACCCTTTACCATCACCTCTGACATGCCCTTGGGCTCGCCCAAGGGGGCACTGGCTCTCGGGGGCCACCCATTTCTCGGTGGCACTGATGCTGGTGCAGCTGCTGAGGGACCCCAGTTTTAGAACCACAGATAGAATGCTGCTTCTTTAAGATGTTACCCCTTCAGCCACCGCCACTCCCCTTCCTAAGTCCTCCGTAGCCCCCACCCCATCCCAATTATACATTTCCTTGTGCTTAGTGATGATCTTGGCGTTTAGTAGACGAATGTGCTTGTCCATCGTCATCCATTAGTGGGTAAAACAGTGGCAATGATGACGGGCAGGTGCAAAGAGGTGGTCCATCTCCCCTCTAGAAGGAATAGAGCAATATTGGTGAATGTAAGTAAATCCCTTGTTCTACAAGAGACTTTCAGGATCAAAATTGGCAGAGGCCACCATTAGTTCAGCGCTGGTGTGCCCGATGACATTCGTGAGCATGTCTTTGTTTATAATCCCAGTGCCTGGATTATAAATAATAAGTAAATGAATGAAAACAGCCAGCTTCCCAGGTCCACTAGTTCTTTATCCTCATATTTGCGCAACTGTGACTTCAAATATCCAGGAGAAAGACGTCTGTACCGAAGATGCTGGCATCCTCTCACTGGCCTCTCCCAGGCCAGTGCAGAGCCACAGTGCTTCACATAGACTGACCCCGGGCCAGGCGTTATAAACAGTCTGTAAAGATTTAAAGGAAACACAAGGATGTGTACAGGTCCCATGCAAATCCCATACCTTTTTACACAAGGGACGTAAGCAGTAATACAAAGGGGACCTGAGCATGGAATGCAAAACGGTTTGAACATGGTGACCAAGATACTTGAACATCATACGTAATGGTTCGAGCATCATTGCACGAGGGACTTGGATGTCCCTGTGGTAGTGACTTTAGCACTGATATGCAAACGACTTAAATTTTTTACATACTTGATTTGAACACTAGTACATAAGGAGTTTGAACATTGGTGCATAAGGGACTTGACCATTGGTACACACTCACTTCAACTTTGTTACAGAGCATACTTGGGCACTGGTTGACAAAGCACTTGAGCATTAGTCCATAAGGACTTGAACATTGTACATAAGGGTCCATGAAGGAATGCGATTCTGAATTGTACACAAAGGATGTGAACACTGGTTTAGATGGGGCTCGCTCCTGAGTTTGTACGGGAATGAGCAACAATACATAAACATCGAATGGACCCCTCTACTGTGGGCACTCAAGGATGACTGTATACAGTTGTCCTGCTTAGGTTGTTTTCTCCTTCCCTGGATGTAGAGGGAACAGTTCATCTCAGTGTCCGTATGGGGCAGCCATCTCTTCTCAGGATGGGAAACTGGGATCCTTCAAGAAATTGTGCCTGATTTCACTTCCTCGGGATGATTGACAAGGTCCCAGGAAATTCTGAGCCTCTTCCAGCACCTTTAGAGAACACCTGTGAAGAAAGACACTGTAACTTCTCATATAAAATCGTGAGAAGAAAGATGGGAGGGGAGGGCCCATGGACAGGATTATTCCCATTAAATACAAAGCAGAAAGTAACATGAAGATCAGAGGGAGGCTGAAAAGAAGAAGACAACAAAGCAGAGCGGCAGAGAGCCAGGAAGGGAGGAAGTGGGGAAAGAAAACGAGGAAGGAGGAGGAGGAGGAGGAGGAGGAGGGAATTGTCTGCATGGACAATGGGTTCCCCTCTTCCCGGGCATCTGCAGGCTACCTGCCAAATCAATTGATTACATCTGTAGTCAGAGTTGCCTTTTTATTTCACACCAATTTTCACAGGCGGTGTAAGATAAAAATGGAAGAGACGAAGTGAATGGGAAAGATGATTGAATGTTGATGTAAAAGGAAAGGGTGCAAGGAAGGGGGGGGGGACAGTGGACATGCAGCTACAGGGACAGTGGCAGTCCGGAGTTTGAGTCATGTGGCTTTCCTCTGTCTCATGACTGGTGTGTGTGAGTGTGTGAGTGTGTGTGTGTGTGAACCTTGAGAACCTGTGTCTTCTATTCCTAGGAGTCTGCTGGTGACAATCCTTCTTTGCTGCCAGCAAGGCTATAGACCGCCTCCAGGGTAGCACTGGGGTCCCTTGGGACCCCTGATTCAGGGGTTTAAGGGCTTGTTGAGCACCGAGGATCTCAGACTCAAGCTGTCTGAGGATTTACTGTGTGCTATATCCTCAGTTTCTTCTCCTCTTGGAGCCTCAGTCTCCCCACCTGGAGTGTGGTGAGAGTCACCCACTTGGCCTTGGTGCTGGAATGTTTGAGACCTGTGTTATGAATGGCCAGGGCTGTAAGTAGGCTTCTCAGTCTCAGCAAGCACTACACATGTAAAGAAATGACCATTGTGGACCAGCTTAGATGAATGCCCAGGGAGGTGGTTTACTACTGTTCCCTGGCAGGGTCTTTCACCCAGTCATCCATCTGAGCCATCTTCAAAGGCCAGTGGCAACCCTAGGGCTTTATTTCAGGTCTAGGGTTGTCATCTCAGCAACTTTGTGGAGGAGCCATTGAAAAGTTCTTCTGCAAAAAACAAGTTTCCAGGGTTGTGGATGCTTCTAGCTCTGCTTCTGTCATTCTATGCCCCTCTTGGCTCCTGTGACAGATATCCTGACCCCCACAACCACCCTCTAGCTAAAACATTCAGAAGTAAACAGTGGTCCAACTGGAAACCCAGCTCCCCAACAAGGGTAGCAATAGCGGACTGCAAATTTCTCAACTCCCCAGTTACATTTCCTGCCACCCAGCCTTATAATCACCCTTGTCTGTAAGTGGGGCAGGAGCCCCAGTCCTTTCTGGAGATCCCCTTCCCCCTCTTGCAGGTGCTTCTCCCAAATAAGCACATGCTAATGTCGAATCTGTTATTCCTTGTCATCAGGGCCTCCCATCAAAGGGGCTAATATTTTTGGTACCAAAACATCCAGGAGCCAGGGATCAAGTTCCTTAAGAAAAACCCTTCCTGACATGCCCCTCTCCTCCCTTGCCAATCCCAACTCTATCTTCCCCTTTCACTTCCCTGAGTGACTCCAACAGTGACCTTCTCCATGGCTTTCCTGGTTCACACCACTGGCTAGTTTATCACGGATTGAGTCAGATCTCTTCCCTCCTGGAGTTTCTCTTTGTTCTTCTCTATCCATCAGATGGACCCCGTGCTGAGTGAGCGAGGCTCCTCCAACTGCCGTAAAGGTAGGTATTGATGTGTCTGGGTGGAGACCCCTTCAATTCGCTTCTCAGCTTCTCTCAGGAGGACCATCAGGTGGTGGGGACACCCCTTCCGCTTGTCCTGCCTGTCTTCAGAGAGTCTGCTCTCACTCTCCTACTTAACTAAAACCCTTTAAGAACTCCATGAGACAGCCCTTTGGGGCCCCTCCTCCATACCTTTTCAACGCTCAGCTGGACAAATACCTCTCAAACAAAGTGTCTCATCTTTCCCTGCCCACAGTATCCTCTGGACAGCGGTCACCACTTGCCCCAAAGTGGTGTATTAGACTTCAAAATTCAGAGAGCTCTCAAAGGCTTCCTCTAACCATGGAGACAGACTGACATTCCATACGTCCAAACCTTGCATGTCTCCATTCTCCGTTATCTTTAGGGCAGTCCTGTTCTGCCTTTCAGGTGTCACACCTCCGTAAACCTCCTCACTCCAAGCCAAGCCTAACACAGTCACGCTTTCCCGAGCCAGACCTCAGCTTCTGACTTCAGAGAGAGGCTCTCAAATCGCTCCTGCGCTGTCCTTCTGTGTCCCAGGCTTCCTACTCCAAACTTGTCCTCTTATCTCCTCTCCAAATCCAACCACAGGCATACGTCTCTCCCTCTTTGCCCCGCCCCCCAGCCTCCTCAGTCTGCCTCCCTCTGAGATAAATGACCAGACCTTGAGATCCTACCTACATTCAGGTTCTTTTTCCTCTGGCAGTTGTCCCCCAGACTGAAAAAAAAAATCTAGGCTCCTGTGCTCCTGACCCCTCTACCCACTGAAAGGCATCTCGGCACCCTACCCATCCTTTGACATGGTACATCTGTGTCACCGTTTTTTTCTACTATTCCCCTGAAGACCATGCGTACCTCTGGTTGGTAGCTTGGGTCCATGTGAACACCTTCCACACTCAGGCTCAGGGTGTTGTCGGGGTGATTGACACTCCCTGGCTGACCCTAACTAGAACTACCGGGCCACCTCTGTGATCTCGATCAAAAGGCTTTAAAGGTCGCTTGCTTCCTGGCAGGTATGGAAAAGGCAGCCCTCAAGGCTGTCAATTATGAGCAAAAATCAGAGTGATCACTCAGAGACCAAAAGAAAATGAATCTCTATTTCCCCCTTGTCTTTAAGAGGCCATGACCAATATGCCGACCTGTCAGCTGACTCAGACAGGGGCGTTTGTACTTACACCTGGTCTTTAGCTCACACCTGGCCGCAGATATGAGATTAAAGCTCCTAAAATTTGACGATGGCCCTCAGAACCCTGAATGGGATGAAGTTAAAACAGCCTTCAAGGTCTTTAAATACAGGAACAAAGGAGCCAAAGTTTAAAAGGGACCAGGCCAAACGCCAGATACAGGAAGCCGCCTTTTCACAGGGTTCTAGGCCAAGGGGATGGGAAGTGGGTCAGCGTGAGGTCCGCTTCAAATGAGGCCAACAAGCCCATTGAGCAAGTGCTTGCCCCAGACCTAGGCAGCCTCTGTGCCTCTGTCCCACTTGTGGGTAAGAAGGACACTGCCAGTCAGACTGCACTCAGTAAGGGGACACTTTCCATTCTGTCACCCCCAAAAGTCCCAGACACCTGACTCAGGCTTGGCTGAGCATTTGGGTTTAGAACAGAAGGGTGGAGAGCCCCGACGTCCACTGGTCACCTGTCCCTCCTTCGTAACTGTAGAACCACTTTGTGACACTATGAACTTGCTGGCAAGTCTGTTTGGTTCTTATTGGATTTGGGGGCCTACTTAATCAGTCTTGACTGAATATTCAGAACTCCTCCTGGGGTTTCCTTTCTCTCTATGATGAGAGTGGACAGGATAACCTCGCAGTCCTTGGAATGGACTTGCATATCTGGCACCCCTTTCAATCCTTAGCCTCCAGCAGCTTCCCAAGGCTTTCTGCTATCCTAGGTGAAACGGCCACCATTAACACAACCCTCCATAGCCACATAGACTCACTTGCAAGTGTCATTCGCCCATAGGGCAGAGCTCTAGGCATGCTTGAAAAGCAGGGCACCCATCTCTTTATCCAGGAAGACTGTTTGCTGCTTCTGTGCAAACCTGTTCAGAGGAGTCTGAGAGACAGCAAGTGGATTCCAAGGTCGAGCACCCACATTTTGCTGCCATCATGGCTCCAGGTGACAGCTGTCCAACATAGGACATCAGCTTCTCTGGCTGCCTTTCTTCTTGATACGCCTTATCTTTTCCCTCCCACTAACGAACCTTTTGACTCTATTTAACTGCCTTGAGTTTTTTCTTTTTATTCCAGAGACTGGAGTGTTTTACCCACGGCGCTTCCAAAAGACAGGTCGACAGCATCGTCCTCCAAAATTTCCAGTACCAAAGACTGCCCCATGATGATGCCCCGGGTCAGCCAGAAATAATCCCGTGAAAAGGATGCTAACAGCCCTATGAAAACGATGCCCCAAGTCCCACCCACTGCCCTCCCATCTGTTTCTTATTCTTAAAAAACACAAAGCAAGAATATTAGCTTAATTATTCCACTCTGCTCCCCCATTGGCTGCCTTCACAATACCCTGACCCCCACAAGCACCTGCCAGCTAATATTCTCATTTGCAGACTGTGGTCCTGCTACAAGCCTCAGTTTCCCTAGTAACCCTAATAATGGCTGACTACAAACATCTTATCTCCCTGATGCCCCACTTACATCTCCTCTCATCCAGCCCTGTAATTACCCCAGCCTGTTAGTGGGGCAGGGGACCCTAGTTCTTGTTGGAGGCCCCCCTTTCAAGCACTTCTCCCATAGAAGTCTGTGCTGCTGTTCCGTCTATCACCGCTTGTCTTGTCCTTCTATTCCAAATCTGACAGTCGCTGTTGCCCACAAGTGTCATAAACAGGGGTCAAGCTGAGGGAGTGCCCCTCCCAGCTTCCCACTCACCACCCTGAAGGCAGCAGCAGTTCACAGGTCAGGTGGGGCACATATATTTTATAGCCTCTAATGGAACCAAGGGTTGGATGCCACTCGGCGCGCCATTCCAGTAGGGGACGGTGTTTCCCAGGCTAGGTCTTTTGGGAGAGCCTTTCAAAAGCAAGGGTCTCTGCTGCAGAGAGGATGAGTCATCTGCCACCCGCTGGCCATGGCTGTGCCATAGCTCTCCCCTCGGCTGGCCTGGTGCATCAGCATGGCAGGCAGTGCCCTCGGGAGGAATGGATGACCATTAGGAGACACCCCTGAAGCCTTTCCATGGGCGGTACCTTCTCTGGACAGGAAGCTGTGCATCCGTGAGAGTTTTTCAGAACCACAGATGACGAAAAGAAAGTTCTGTGACCAGTCTCCCAGGACACATGGCTCATTAAAGACAGGAGAAGCTGGGGTCCGGATATTATTTCCAACCAATGCTCAGGTGCATACTACATGCATGTATGTGCTGTCATGTATGCCTATGGTTTGTGTGTTGTGCATGCATGTGTGCATGTTATACTTATTTGTGAGTAAGCACATATGTGTGTGCTTACTATGTCTGTGTGCTCATTCACACATGAATGTATATTATATATTTGTGTGCATGCATGCACCTATGTGTTTGACTATATGTATATGCATGTGTGCTTATGTGCATGGGTTCACATGTATATTTACTTATGTGTTTTATGCTTCTTCCTGCATGTTTGTGTGTGTGTGTGTGTGTGTGTGTGTGTGTGTGTGTGTGTAGGAGGGCAGGGCCAGCACACAGTCTTTCTTGCAGGGAAGCAAGCCCCATGGTGAGGCCTGTGTTTGTTTCCAGGCTGAGGTGGGAGATGCCCCGCTAGGACAGGAGGTGGGAATGAAAAGTGCATTTGCCTTCTAAACTCAGAGCATGCCCTGCCTGGGGGGAAGCGTGTCAGGAGCCGTGTGAAACAGCAGATGAAGTTGTCGTTCACGTTCCCTCTTTATGGCTCCCCGTGAGAACCCCCCACACAGGGCCTGCCACTCAGCCCGCCAGGCACGGCAGCTCCCAGGCCCCGTTCTGTCCTCCAAGGGAACACAGGAGGCCAGAAGGTATCTGTTTTATCTCTGAGTCACCCTGCCACATGCATGGTGCCTCCTTCTGAGTCCTGCCTATAAAAGGTGCCCAGGAGGATCGTAGGAGGAAGCCACATGACGGCCAGGAGGGGACTGGGAGCTGATACGCACCTCAGCTCACAGGAATCTCCTCTCACGTGCTGTCTGACCTTGCGTTAACTCTCCTGCTCCTTCAAAGTCCCCCAAGACTGCAGTTACCTTTGGGGGAGGGGAGAGTGGAGTGGCTCTCCGTTCACCTGGTGTCTTCTAGCAACAAAAGACAACCAGATAAAGACGAAGAAGGAGGCAGGGATTGGCACGTGCTTGCTGGATGTGGCACGAGCTAGGGCTGGTCTTTCCTCCCTCCCTGGATCGCCAGCCTTGGTGCTCAGTTCTTCCATGTGGAAGATTCTCATCCCCACAATGGCCTGGGGCTGGAGGTGCTTTGGCCCTGGGGAAGGTTCATTCCTTGAGGTCAGGCTAGAAGTGCTGGTCTTCAGATGCCTAGACAGACTCCAGTCCAAGAGATCAGGACCCCGCTTCCTGGCCTGCTCTCCAGCTTCTCAGAGGACCAGAGGACTGTGTATAGGCTCACGATGGCAACCCTGGCGGCCTCTCCTCCATCCTTTCCGCACTCCCCACCTTCTTATGGGGTTCCCGATAAACTTCTTGTATTACAGTCCCTCGCTGTCTTAATCTGCTTTCTGCTGTTATGATAAAACACTGACTAAAAACCCCTCAAGGAGGAAAGGGCTCACAGCTTACGCCCATCAGGAACTGAACCACAACCATGGTGCAACCCTGCTAACTGGCGTGTTCCTCATGTTTTGCTCTGCCTGCTTTCTTCTGCAGCTCAGGACCTCTGGCCCAGAGGTGACACCACCCACAGTGGACTGAGTATTCCCACATCCATCATCAGTCAAAAAAAGAAAAAGTCCTACAGAATTAGCCACAGGCAATCTGATGGAGGCATTTGCTCAACTGAGGCTCCCTCTTCCCAGATTTCTCTAGCTTGTGTCAAGTTGACATAAAACCAACCAAGACACCAACCAAGGTCCGGTTTTTAGGAAAATCCTAAGGAGACAGGAGGCTCCCTGTAGTGTGACAAAGAAGCAGTGTGTTCTGAGGCCTGGGAACCACAGTTCCCCAGGCCACTCCCTGCGCCTAGACCCGTAAAATAAGTCAGTGACCCACAGTGATATGAGTCTTCTTCTTGCACAGTAAAAGAACCAGGTTCATCCAGGGTCACCATGGCGGTGGGGGGGAGGAGATGCAGGCTACACTGTATATCTGGATTATGAGATCAAAGATCAATACAGCACTGTACAGAAGCAAGTGTTACATTGGGCGACAAATCTAAAATAAAGCTGGGAATGGGGAATGACAAGAAGGTGTTGTCAGAGGCCCGAGGTGTAAAGAGCCTTGTCCAGTCAGCTTCTGAGTGTGTGGGCGCCACATACCCAGCATGGGACTTTTCTGATCTGGTGACATGGCACCTGTCTGTCATCTTTCCCAGGTGTGCCACATGGTAGGCATTTGGTTTATAGGAACCTTTCTTCCATGGCAGGCTGTGATTTTCTAGAAAGAACTGGTGCTCAGAGTCCATGGGTGGTTTAGGAATATGGTATATGGGGCTGGGTGTTGAAATAAGAGCGGCGGGGCTGCGTCCCCAACACCCCGGCCGCTTGGCTAGCTCATGCCCAAAATAACAACACACAAACTGTATTCATTTAAAAAACTGCTTGGCCCATGAACTCTAGCCCTTACAGGCTAATTCTCGCACCTGGACTAGCCCATTTCTAATAATGTGTGTAAGCACCCCAAGGTGCGCTTACCGGGAAGATTCTAGCCTACATCCATCTTCATCGCGTGTGCCTCAGAGAGCAGAGCTATGGCGTCTACCCGGGAGAGCTGAGCATGGCGTCTGTCTGGTCCCTCTGGAAGCAGGGCAGAGTCTGACCTCACTTCCTCTTCTGCCCAGAATTCTATTCTGTTTACTCCTCCCCCCAGTGCTTTAACCTATGAGGCCAAGCAGTGTGTTTATTACTTAACCAATGAAATCAACAGATTGATATATGACACTCCCACATCAGCTGGGGAGATGGCTCAGTGGGTGAAGAGTTTGCCGACTTCGGATCCCTAGCATCCACGTAAAAGCCGAATGTGGCAGTGAGCATTTGTGATCCTAGTGCTGTCACGGTCACATGCAGAGAGGGGTCTCAGGCTTGCTAGCTAGGTAGTCTAGGCAGAATGGTGAGCTCCAGGTTCAGTGAGAGACTCTGCCCAAAAACAGTAAGGTGAAAAGTAATATAGAAGATATCCAATATTGACCTCAGGTCTCTGTATGCACACACACACATACACACACACGCACATGCATACATATGCCCTTCCCACATGCACACACACATGTGCACACATGCATATACCGCCATACACACAAACACACACACAGAGGTAGAGAGAGAAAGGTAGAGAGAGAGAGCATAGAGAGCAACTTTGGCTCTGTTTCTCAGGTACCGTCCACCTAGCATTTTGAGACAGGGTGTATCACCGGCTTGGGACTCACCAAGGAGGCTAGGCTGCCAGTGAGCCCTAGAGATCTAGCAGTTTCTGTCTTCCCAGAGCTGGGATTACAAGTATGAACTCCTCTCAGGAGGAATCCAGGCTGTGGCCCACCCCTGATCAAGGGTGTTACTGAGTACCTGCTCAGCCCATTCTGAAAGAGCATCCCACTGGAGCATAGGTGTGGGGGTCCAAACAGACCTAGCCCATGCATGGGTTAGAGTCTGGGTCCCCCAACTGTCTCCTTCTAATAGAGCTGGCTTTCTGACCTTACCCCTATGGAGAGGAGAGGAATAGTGGATAATCAGGTCTCCAGAGCTCAGATTAGATCTGTGTGACAGGGTCCGACCAGAGAGCAGCTGTCTCCCCACCCAGCCCCCAACACTCCACTCCACCTCATCGCTACTCCCCTTCCCCTCCTCTCCTCTGTATTCATTCCCACAGCGGATGCCACGCAGGGAGGTCTAATACTGCCTGGTTAATGGCTTATAGATCGTTGGTGAGCCGGGCCTGATGGAAGTGTCTGTTAAGGTTGGCATTGGGAGCCGGAGTCAAATGGTCCGAGACAGATTCATGGCTGTCTTCCAGGCCACACCAGGAAAAATGCACCCACACAGCATGCTCAGCTCTTCGAAGGTGAAACCTGGCGCTAGGGAGGGAACCTTCCAGGGGAAGCCCATGCTTTGAAGGGTGGATCTCAGCTCCCAGACCCCACTGGGAGCTTAGGGACCTGCAGGGCGGGGTGGAATTGCCCGAGGGCAAGCTAAACTGTAAGTGGAAGACAGAAACAAGCCTTGGAAGACTGACTAATGAGGGCTAATTTGGAAAGAGATCAGGGCGACCTAGTAATGGGTTCCGAATTATGGGATTTGGAAACCAGATTTTGCCATATTCAAATAGAATGGCTTCAGTAGAAGTATCCAAGAGAAAGTACTGGGGGTGGGGTGGAGTGGGGGCGTGGTGGTGATGTTTTTGTCCTGAAGGAATTCATAATATACCAGAGAGATAATTGACATAAAATTGTATTGCTTGACACTTAATAAAATTAAATTACCAAAATGGCGAACCAAAGGCTCCTGGGAAGCCAGTAGAATGAACAGATGTAGTACCCATAACTGCCCATCTGTATACTTGTGCTCGCATTGGCACTACTGAGGGCTGGCAATGTGGGCTGTATTACTAGTCCATGGCTTAAGCATCCCCTCTTTTTTCTAGATTCTACCCCATCTGGTACAATGGCCCTAGCTTCCAATAGCTAAGTTTCTGGCTCTCTAGAAGGAACATCTGTTTGTTCTCCTGCAGATAAGGACTGGAGGGGGGTGGGCAGGACCCAGGTCCAATATGTTTAGGATCCTGGGATTTTTATTTATTTATTTATTTATTTATTTATTTATTTATTTATTAAAGATTTCTGCCTCCTCCCTGCCATTTAAATCCACTTCTTTGTTTGCTCTCGGAAGTCAAGGATTCCCAGTTAGAGACAATTGCTAAGAGCCCAGGGGAGGCCCAGAGGGAGTTTCAGAGTCGGGGTGCTCCATCTCCTTGGCTCTTTAAGAATCTTCCATTTTGCAACTAGAGAGTTGGCTCAGCAGTTAAGAAGAGCACTGGCTGCTCTTGCAGAGGACCTGGGTTCAATTCCCATCACCCACATGAAATTCTCCTCTGTTTGCAACTCCAACTCCAGGAATCCTGATGCCCTATTTTGACCTGCATGGATGGACACCAAACATGCATGATCTACATATATACACACAAGCAAGGCATTTATACACGTATAAATAAATAAATAAATAAATAAATAAATAAATGAATAAATAGTCTTCTATCTTTCACCTCTAAGGGGGAATCTCAGCATTTCCATTTCCTTGGCTGGCTGGCAAATTGTAAATCTAGGTATGAGCAGAAAATATCGTGACATCAAGGTTATGTGGTCTGGCGCTGACAAGATGGATGGCTTCGGTAACCAGCCTTCCCAGCGTCTCCTGGCTCTCTCTCCACCTCTCTTTCTTTTCATCTCTTTTATTTTTTTAAAAGAAAACATTTTTAGAGACTTTAATAACCGTGGAAGGATGCTGTAAGGCGGGCAAGGAAATCGATCATTTTTATTCGGTTGTTCACGATAAAATGTAAGTTTGGGCGATAAATCTTCTTACCTTGAGGGGAGAGAATGGCGTGGCTGACCATTAATATGATTCCTTTTTGGAAATTTCAATGAATGAATGACGCCTTGGGTCTGAGAAATTAGCAGTAATGGCTCACATCCTCCTGGTGGGATTTAGCCTTAAGCAGAGGCTGGAAGTGGACTTGGATTTTCCCAGATCTAGGCGTGTGCTGGTCCCTCCTACTTTCTCTCTTCATCTGCCTATGGCCACCAATTATTTCAGACCAACATTTCCCCAATATATACAGAGCACCCACTGTGTGCCAAGAACCACGCTTAGCCCTAGGGGTGGTTTTAGGATAGGGGTTGAGTCACTCAGCGAGGAAGTTCCCCATCGTATTCCAGAGGGGATGCTGACATGAGGGACAGGAATTCTGGGAGAAGTATGCCCCAGCTTCCTTTCTGCTACTGTGATAAAACACCCCAACACAAAGCAACGCAGAGAGAAGGGATTTATTTCAGCTCACAATTCCTGCTTAGAGTCCATCATTGTGAGGAAATCGAAATGGCCGGGATGGCTGGAGCTTGGAGCCATTAGTTGCATTCACAGTCAACAGCAGAGAGAGAAAGAATGCGTACATGCCTAGGGCACAGCTGACCAGTCCAGGGAGTGGTGCTGTCCACTTCAGGGTGGGGCGTTCTCACATCAATCAAGACAGTCAAGACCATCCCTCGCAGACATGCCCATAGGCCAACCTAAGGTAGACATTCCTTCAAGGAGAATCTCTTCCAAGGTGACCCTAAACTGTGTCATGTTGATCATTAAAAGAAAACCTCACAAAAGCTGTTTGGAGCTGTGGCTCAGGGGACAGTGTTTAAGGGAAAAAACTTGGAGACTTTGGATAGTGATGCTGGTCCTCTCCTCCCACCCCCCTCCCCGTGTGTGTGTTCACATAGCCACATAAGCCAGAAGAGGGCATTGTATCCCTAGAGCTAGAGTCACAGGGGTTTGTGGACCACCCAGTATGGGTGCTGGGAAGCAAACTCAGCCTCTAGAAGAGCAGCAAGTGCAGCTGCCCCAGAAGCTGGTTTTGAGACCAAAGTTTGACCCTTAGGAATGGGAATATTTGGGGAGTGTGGGAGAGTGGCTTTTGGGGTTTTGTACTCTGCTACCTGTTTTCTGGCTTCCTGTTGGTGAGGGGTTTCTGTACTGCCCGGTTCCCATAGTTGTTAAATCCCAAAGAAATCACACAGAGGTCTATATTAATTATATACTGATTGGTCCATTAGCTTAGACTTCTTATTAACTCTTACAACTCATATTAACCCATTATTCTTATCTATGTTAGCCACATGGCTCGGTACATTTTTCAGCAGGGCAGTCTCGTCTTGCTTCTTGTGTGTCTGGGTCAGGACTGTAGAGGAATGATCTTCCCGCTCCTCAGAATTCTCCTGTTCTCACTGACCTGCCTCTACTTCCTGTCTGGTTGTCCTGCCTACACTTCCTGCCTGGCTACTGGCCAATCAGGGTTTATTTAAAACATAATTGACAGAATATAGACAATTGTCCCGCATCAGTTCCCACAGACATAAGGCATTTTTCTGAGCTCTCTTGCCCTGCCAGTACCCAAGGTGCTGCCTCATGTGTCGTGGTCTAAGTCCCCTGGGAACACGGCAGTGAGTGAAGCAGTCTCTTGATCTTTGAGCCCAGATTTCTCAAAGACAAAAACAAGGCTGATGATGCAGCTACTTCAGGCTACCATGGCCATGAGCCTTAGACTGAGACCTCTTCATGATTGACACAGAGTTCTCAGCACAGGAGACGCTTGAGGGCAAGCTGGCACAGGACATGGTTCCGATGGGAATGTTCTTTGTGGCCTAAAGGTGACCGAGTTCTTGTAGTGCCCTGGTGTGGTCTGCCTCTTTCACTCTTAAAAGGCCACTCACCCTTTTATGGGGCCCCACCCTCACAACCTCATTGAACCTTAACTTCCCCAAAGCATTGTGGTAGTCAGTGTTCTTTGGGTCACTGTAACGGATGCTAAATGGATCAAAGAGGAGGTTTCTTTTGGCTCACGGGTTTGGAGCTTCCTTGGCTCTGTTGCTCTTGGGCCTGGGGCGAGTGCTGTGGGATATTTGTACACTGTATGAAAATGTTTTGTTGTGATTGGTGTAATAGAATGCTGAACGGCCAATAGCTAGGCAGGAAGTATAGGCGGGACTTCCAGCTAGAGAGAAGAAGAGGAGGATTCATCTAGGCATAGGGAAGATGCCAGGAGACATGGAGAGAAAACAGGAAATGCAACATGGAATAGAGGTAATGCTATGTGATAGAACATAGATTAATATAAATGGGCTAATTTAAGTTATAAGAGCTGGTTAGGGACAAGCCTAAGCTATAGGGTAAGCTTTCACAATTAATAAAATGTCTCCATGCCATTATTTGGGAGCTGGCTGGTAGAACAGAAAAAGACTCATTACAGGTATGATAACATATGATGGGATGAGCATGTTGAGACAAAACATGTTCGTTTTGTGGCCCAGGGATGAAAGAGAGTGATGAAACCAGAGCCCTAGAGGTCCCTGCAAAATAAAAACCAATGACCATCCTTCCACCTGGTCCCATGTCTTAAAGGTCCCACACTTCCCAATAGCACCAAGCTGGAGGCCAAGAGTTTGCTAACATGAGCCTTGAGGGGGCAGCCCATCTGAAAACTAAAGCAAGCTCATCTCCAAATACCATCCCACCAGAACTTCAACAGGTACATTCTGGGAGGCCCAGAGCCTTTACCCCACAGCAGATGCGTGGTGTGGAAACTGCCTTAGGAAGTAGGGCGGAGGCATCTGAGAAGTGGGAGCATGATGGGTGGGAGTCGAGGAGTGGACTTTGATGCCCAAACGTCCTCTCAACTGCTACTTCTACCTTAAACCTGTGGTTGGCACACGGGAGGGTTAAGGGTACTGCTCTCCCTCCCCCTCCCTACAATGCTGCTCTGGTCTCACTTTGCCATTTAAGAAAATAGTCATTGCATGGCTGTGTGTGTGTGTGTGTGTGTGTTGGGTATGTATATTCATGTGGGTGTGGGCATGCTCATGCTATGGCATCTGCACAGAGGTCTGAGAACAACTTTGGGTGACGGTCCTCTCCATCCACCTTATTTGAAACAGACTCTCTTGTGTGTAGCTGTGTATTCCAGGCCAGCTGGTCCTTGAGCATCTGGGAATTCCTCTGTGTCCATCTCATCTGTAGCAGGAGCACTGCGGTTGCAACATCTGGCTTTGCCTGGGTCCCTGGATCTTAACTCAGGTTTGCCTACTGAGCTATCTCCCCAGTTCTGGAATCTGTTTCCTAACAGACCACCAAACCCCATCATGGGACTGCATCCCTGTGACATCACCCCTCAAAGACCTTGCAGCCGTCAGTTTTCTGTTCCTGTGACAAACAGTCAGCACTGTCAAAGACAAGGCTGATTTGGGCTCATCCAGCACCGCTGCCTCCTGATTGTTGTTCTCTCCTGACAAGCAAAGGAGGGGGCGCTTCCAGCCTGGCCTCTCTCTTGCGGCTTGCCGGCACTCTGGACGTTGTCAGCAACCAAGTGCTTTCAGCATCCCTGGCATGCAGGATACTCTGCAAACAAAGACAGGACAACCAATTATTGCAAACACAGCCCGTTTCTGTTTGCTTCTCAGGTTTGGAGAGCAGCGCCATTGATTGACTTGAACTTTACCCCTTCACACTCCAACGTGATTCACGATTTTTTGGTGGGGTAGAGCCGAGCTGCTTGGATGTTCCTGGGGCCAGACAGCTATCACTTCCTGGATCATTCTGCATGGTTAGAACCCCAGATTCTATTTTGTTTGAAAGACAGGGGACAGTGAGTATTTTTAATGACTCTTCCTGCTTATAAGGAGCAGGGTCAGTGTTTAAAGCTGGACTCCAAAGCCAGCGGCCTTTCTAATGCACAGAGGTGCCGGCCATGCGGGGACCCACCCTTGACAGCTCATCGGATCCAGCACGGCACCAGGCAAACATGAGAATTGGAGACACTTTTCAAGATCAAATATAGATGGAATTCGGACACCAAGCTGTGCCGGCAGCTCAGCGGTCAGTGCGACATCTCTGAAAACAATGACAGCCGATTGCTTTCTTCTAACGGGCGCGAGTGCTTAGAGATTTCTGAATCGCATCTGAGTGAGAATCGCTAGGGCAAAGGGGTAACGCATTCATATGCTGGCGGACGTGGGGAATTATATTCTGGAGAAAAGAAAGTGGATATTCACACCAGAGGCCTGGGTGCATAAATTACGGAACATTCACACCAGGCGATGTGATATGTTATTGAAAACAATTAATTAGAGCTACCCAGCGAGATCCCCAAGGTATTGTTGAGAAAGAGAAGCAAGACACAAGAGACTGAATATCAAATAGTTCAGTAAAACAAACAATCACAAAAAGCCAGCTGTATGTGCTTAGGTCAGATCTCTCTGTGTGTGTGTGTGTGTGTGTGTGTGTGTGTGTGTGTGTGTGTGTGTGCAAGTGCATGATGGGAGCTTGCACAAGCAAATCCGCACACAATGATGTGTGCATGCATGGGTGCAAAATCACTCTGTCCTCTGTCTCAAGTTGCTACCACCATGGATTCAACTAACCTTGAGTAGAAAATATTTTGCAGGGGAGGGGGAGAGACTGGCTGGGGCGATAGCTCCCTTGCTAAAATGCTTGCTGTATAAGCCTGAGGTTCCAAGTTCAAGTCCCAGAACTCATCTACAAAAACTGCTGGGGAGGGGGTAGATGGCAGATGAACAGGACTCCCTGGCCAGATAACCTTGCCTTAAAATCGGCAAGCCCCAGGCTGGAGAGAGACCCTGATTCAAAAAAAAAAAAAAAAAACAGTAAGGTAGATATTACCTGAGAAGGAGTAACAGTCAAGGTTGACCTCTGGCCTACACACACAAACACACACACACACACAGAGGGAGAGACACAGAGAGAGAGACAGAGACAGAGAGAGAGACAGAGAGAATCATTTACGCGTTGTATAATGAAATAGATGTTCCCATAAATAACCCCAAGGAAAGGCTGTGAAGGTGTTTTCCCTGAACCAATAGAGATCTGGATGAAGGTGCAATGAGAACAGGACCCAGCAGACAATGTGCAAAGGCCAGGGACAACTACAAGGAGGCTGCCTCACATGCTCCCCAGGCGTTTTTGAACAGGAAGAATGCATACAGCCCTGAGCCGTGTTTATTTCATTTGCTTCTGCAAGGATAAGGATGAAACCCAGGGTCTCAGGTGCACCAGGCAAACCACTGAATCCCACCCAAGCCTGCTCATGCCTGGCCTTAAAGCTAGCACAAGGAAGGCTGGAAACTGGTTTTGGGTGTTCTTCCTGGACTGTTGCCTTCCTTGTAACCCCTACCTGGACGAGTGGTAAAATAGATAGTTGAGGGAGAAAAGAAATTGGTTTTCCATTCTGTTACTGCTGGGGCAATCACAACACCGATTGTTCTAACAGGGATCCCTTTAGGAGCGAGGAGAACTATTAGATCTTCGAGGACCACGGGGCATCAGCATTGTCCCTGGCAAGCTGAGATGCAGGCTCACTCTTAATTATGGGTCCTTAGTGGGGGTTGCATTCTTAATTCTGCCATCTTCCAGCAAATATGACCACAGGCATTCCCAGAAGTCCTAATTATACCCAGAGGCCAGAAGGACCACATTCGTCATCTCTTTCCTCCCCAGATTCATCATCTCACCACAGGAGAGAGAGAGACCTTTCCCTTCAAGGTCCTAGGGTGAAGCCAGGCAGGATGGGTGGCTTTCCAGGGTCCTTCTCAGTTAGGAATGCTGACGTCTCAGGTTGAGCAGGGCTGGGATTTCTCCTATGTCCTCAGGGTAGTTGGTCTGGCTGGCCCCTCAAACTGACCTAATGATTACACTAGGATACTTCCTAGCCGATGGGTCCAGCATCACCAATTCGGCTCACAAAATGGGCCATGAGATGATTAAGAAATAAACTAGGTATTCTAACCCCAAACCCAGCCCTTTTTCTCCGGAGCATCCCCATAAGCCTTATTTAATGCCAGGGGTTGATACAAAGACTGATGACTGGGGAGGAAGGAGAAGAGAGATTCGCCACCCCACTCCTGGCTATCTGCTAGTCTGCCGCGCCATAGTTTAGAACTGAAGGCAGGGTTCTCTTTGGATATGAGGAGGAAGGTTATTTAGAATGCTGTGTGGAGCTAAGACTAACACACAGGAAGCTGAGTGTGGAGATAGAGATGGAAGAAAGATCCAGGCATCACTTTCAGCCCATAGATCTGCTCATGCCTGAAGCCCATTGCCAGGGGTCAAGAAGAATAATGGCCCTCAAAGAGGTCCATATCCTCCACCTCTGGAACCTGTGTGTGTGTTGCCTTATGTGATGAAAAGAGGTATGGGGGAAATGGTTACAGATCTTGAAATGGAGGCATTGGCTTAGATTGGTTGGGCTCTGGGGATAGCCACAAGGTTGACTGGAAGAGTCCCATCAGAGAAGGGAATAGAACCCCTGATGCTGAGGTCAAGGTTGTAGCTCTGAACAGGACCTAGGAGCCAGGGAAGCTGGACATCCTGAGAAGCTAGGAAGGCAAGGCAAACATTCATTCCTGACAATTCCAGAAGGAAGAAAGCTTGGCTCAACTGTCAATTTTAGTGGCATAAACCTATTTCCGACTCCTGACCTCCTGAAATACAAAGTAACAAAGATGAGTTATTTTTAAGCTCCTCGGTTAGTGGTAATTACAGCAGCCATAGAAACCGAATACCCGCAGCTTGCTAGTTGCTGGAACCAAGCTCCCCCTGGTTACTGTCGATTTCCTATCATTCGGACCTCCAGGGATCCCTGGCTGGTAGCCTCTGCGCACCCCCCTCCCCCTCCAGAGTTGGCGTCTCTTCTCAGAGCACGAGGAGGGTCTCATAACTTGCTTCTGTGCCTATGGACCTTGAACACTTGAAGGGCCACAGGGGTAGAATTGTCTACCTTTTTTTTTTGTCTGTGACTGTGGAGTTCCAGTTAGAACCAGATGTGTCTTGTCTTGTGGGGGCAGTGCGATGGATTTTGTGTCTTTCCTAAGATTCTTCTGTTTCTGTGACAGACACCCTGACAAAAAGCAGTTTAGGGAAGGAAAAGTCGATGTGGTGCAAACAGTTCCAGGTTTCATCTGTTGTTGCAGGGAGGTCAAGGCAGGGACTGGAAGCATCGTGGAGATCAGGAACAGAGGAATAATAGCGTCGGCCTTGCTCATTTGCTCACAGGTAGCTGTACTACTCTTAAACAGCCCCAAGTAGGGAATGGTGCTGCCCACAGTGGACTGAGCCCTCTGACAGGGCAACCCGATCTAGATAGTTTCCCATTGAGAGTCTCTTTCCACGTGATTCTGGGCTGCTCAAGTTGACAGTTAACACTATGTGGGGGGGGGGGCATCTTGAGTTCTGGGTTTAGAGTCCAGCCACAGCTCAAGGAATCCCAGGAGAGAGCCTGGGACTAAGGGAGGATGTGTGTGGTTGCCTCTATCCCTGTGCTATCTTGGATGCCCAGATAGAGCTACATTTCTGTAGCCGGGGATGCTGGGGGTAAGGGTAGCCTATTTTGACTTTATGCTCCACCTTCTGGACCATCTCCTTCCATGACACCCTCCACTGCCTTGCCGGTGAGGCACGTGCCTATGTGGAGGTACCCAGGGGACTGCTTCTGATATCTGCCCCTGGGGTGTCCTGTCAGAATACAAGACAGCCATCCAGCCTCCTAGACCTGATTGTTTTGACAATTTTGCCAAATGACGAAGCAAAGACCCCCCACTTGGTGATAAGAAAAGCAATATTGTGGCAGAGACGGCATCGTTCTGCTGAAATCAGTGGTAAGTGAACTTGCATCTCTCAGTAGTAAATTGTCTAGCTGTGCCCCCCCCTTCTGCAATTGCAAGGATTTAGAGGCACTTGGGCCTGTTTTATTATTTTATGATAGAGGGAAGGGAAGAGAGAGAGAGAGAGAGAGAGAGAGAGAGAGAGAGAGAGAGAGAGAGAGAGAGAGAAGGAGGGAGGGAGAAAGCTACCCAGAGTGACTATGGGGGTTGGGGGGTTCCTTTGAGTTTCTTCCAGTGTCTGAGCTTGTGGCCAGGCTGAGGAAGTATCCAAGCAGGGAGGGTGAATCACTGCCTGGGAAAAGAAATCAGCCTCTCTCGGTTCTGTGTTATGATTTAGAAGCCTCTGAAGAACGCTTGTCATGACATGCTCTCTAAAACCCTCTTTAAAATTCTGCTGCAAAGGCCCAGGGAAAAGATATACAGGCCTTTGTGGAGAGCCGCGAGAGCGGGGAGAGCAGGAGACATGGGCAGAATGCTGCCAGAGGGCGGGAGTGTTCCATGCAAATTTGTTTAAAGTCCCAGGTCAGTAGCTGCGGGGGAAGGAGCCTGCTTTATCCTTTTTAAGAATAAAGTGGACACTATCTCTTTTGCTTTGGAGAGGAGCCAGTTGTGGAATGCTTTGCATTCTCTGCACAGGGGTGCCCTGGGTGACCCCCGTTCTCTCTTTTACCTCTGAGCCTGGATGAAAGAGAAACCGGGCTGGGAGATGAAGGAGCAAGACACGTTATAAAAGAGGGCTGTGGGGCCCGTGAGTTCTCGAGTGGGAACCGCTGGACCAGAACTGGGCCATCCCAGGAGAAAGAAGAGTTCCTGGAGTTTTTAGGGTGAAAACCAGGGCTCCGGCAGACCCATTAGGATGGACCTGGCTACCTCGTCCATCCCAAAGTGCCAAAGAGATGTCACCAATGTACAGTGGAAAGAGGGGCAGGTTAAAGGGCCCAGTGACCCCAAGTATTTCTTTGGGGTACTGACAGGAGCTTTAGGTCTAAAGATAGGAAGGTTGGTGTGTGGAAGGGGTAAGAGGCAGTCCTGGTCAGGGTGTGGTCTTGTCTGACTTCATCTCATCTCCAGTCCACCTAGGTGAGCAGAAGTCTTTACTGTCTCAGGGGACCAGCTCATGATTTCAGGAGCGGATAACTTCTGCTCCAGCGCTCAGCCTCCCCTTCCTGCACAGCTGTCTTCATCAGGGGGCCACAGGGAGCGGTCTATCCTGTGGGCTTTTGTACTATCTGGAAGTACAGGTGACTGCAGGCTGGGGACGATGACACCTCTGCGACTTTAGCTTTGATGGGGATGAGATAGGTTAGGTAGGCCAAGTCAAGAGGGAGTGTAAGGCAAAGTGATGGAGACAGGTGTGGAATGAAGGCCGGGAAGGGAGACTTTCACTGTAGTTCTGGTTTCTGTGTAGGCCCAGGTGAGAACTAGAGATTCTCCCTGCTTCCTTTCCCTCCCCTTCCTCCTTCTTCATCATCCTCCTTACCCCCTCTTTCTCCTGCCATTTTCCCTCTCCATTCCTGCATGTCTTTGTCTTCCTGCACCCTGTCCCTCCTCCTCCCTTCCCCCTCTTTCTCCTCTCTTGTCTCTCATCTCCCCCCCCTCACCTCATGGGGATGGGTTCCTACTGTGCAGTCCAGATTGACTTTGAACTCACGATTCCCCTTCCTCAGCCTCCAAGTGATGGAATTACAGTCCATTTGGCTCATGGCCAAACTTTGTAACTCAGCCTTCAAGACGCCTTGATTCCCAGCTTCTCTTCTGGTTATTTCTATCACGTGGTTAGAATGCTTTTAGTTTCTGAGCTACAGAAGCCCCCCCATGTCAGTGGACACGGAGATGGTAGAGCTGATGAAGTGAAGACACTCCAAAGCCTTCAGGACAACCCTCATTTCTTCAGCCACAGAAGGTCTTGCCTGTGTTGTCTTTGGAGGGCTCAGCTGAGCTCTTTGTACACACATTGTCTAACTGGCTATTTAGGCTGTTGTTCCAGGGACTATTTATTGATAAAAGATCTAACATTCGTTTACTCCTTACCATGGGACACTGGGGAAGGCAAATAGCTTGTCTAGTAGGAACAGAATGAGGGGCTGGCAATGAGGTGTGTCCCCAAACTGTATGCCACGGTCATCTTGCTGGCTTCACTTTAGTCCAGCTCCAGCTGATTTATGGTCACCTATGGTCACCCATGGCCATTCAGTGCCATGCACTAGATGGGTTGGGGGGCATAGGGACATGGAATCTTCATTCTCCACGCTTTATGCTTACTAGGATAGGTGCCTGCACGGGGCTACTTGAGTTGACACCTGTCCTCTCTTGTAACTCACACCTTGAGAAGGCAAGTGAGGGGCATTATAATGTCCACTTTACAGGTGAGAAAATGGAGCAAGTTACCCAGAATACCACAATGAGTAAATGGAAGAAGAGACAGTTTATTCCACCCGCTTTGAAGCCAGATCATTGGGCCAAGCCTCTGAGATAGCTCATGTCCTTGACAGGGTTCTCTCTGGATCTCCCAGTTGGACTTTTTGCTGAGTCCTCCTCTGGGCTCTATTGTGGGCAGTAAGGATCCCTGTCTGTTTCTGGCAGAGAATCCAGAGCCGTGATAGGCTGGTATCATCATCAGCAAGCTCCAAGAGGTGCTGGGGAGACAGGGGCAAGGAGCCTTCTGAGAAACAGGGTTGTTGGGTGGGGTCCAGCTCCCATCTGTGTACCCCATGTGAGGCTCCTTGTATGTGGTTCGGGAGTTGCTGTGAACGACTTTCCTGCCTCCCTGGGTTTCTCAGAGGCATTGATTTTGAGAATCCTCAGCTAGGAACCAAGCCACAGAAGCCAGGTTCAGTGCTCCCAGAAGCAGCCAGCTGTGTACCCCACTCTGCCACAGCAGCCAGGTCAAGTGCTCCCAGCAGCAGCCAGCTGTGCACGCCACCTCTACCCCATCCTCTAGGCACCCACCTGCTGGCGGCTCTCGGCTTGTTTGCGATGGTTTTTTTATTGACTCTGACTAGTCTGGAAATAATTGCACTAATGTTATTGACATTAACAGTGCACCAGAATGTATTTATATCTTGCTTCTTCCTCAACTGAAATTCAATGTCATCACTATCGCTGTGGGAGGCAGGCTTCTGCCTGGTCCTGTAGCTATGGCTTGGGGTTGGGAGGCATCTGTCCAGGGTACCACACCTGTCTGGGAGGCCTTGAGTTTGAAGCCAGAAACGTTGGTGTTTAAACTCTGGCTGTGGTTCATGAAGCTGCCAGTAGGGTGTACTCATACCTGTGGTGGTGTGTGTGTGGAGGTGGGGGACTGATGGGGTCCCCATACAGGGAAAGTAGGCTTCTTTTGAAAGGTCTCCAAGCTGATGAAGACACAGTGTTGGATGGACAGCATTTCTCTATCCCACCCCAGCCCCACACAATGGGCTTGCCTGCTCTATCCAATGCCTGCACCTTGGTGGGGGCCACGGTGTCCCTCTATCCTTCCTTGGCTTCTTTCATGTCCCTGGGAGTCTACAACAGGACACAAGAATGTGTCCTCCAAACTCTCCTTCCCTGTGAGCCAGCTCTGCCTGACTTGGTGTTTTATTCCAGCTGTGCGCGGAAGCCTTGAGTCTCAAATCCTAGGCTCCCTTATTATTCACTAGGCTTATTTTACAAGTCATTTGGGACTTAAACACAAAAGGGCTTCTTGCTACTTTTTTATTCTAAAGAGTGTGTAAAACGTACACATATGGTTTAAAGAAGAATAATAAACTAAAACACCCATACATTCACTTCCGCCGTGAGGAAGGGAGCACCGCCAGGCTGGGAGAAGGCCCCTGTGTATTCAACCTCCTGTAGCTCTTGCTGCTACCAGAGTTTCACACCAATTGCTTCCTCGCCACCCTTCCCCCCTTTTACAAAGTTCTACTGGGTGCGCTGGTTTTCCTAAACAACACATTAATTTAGCTCTGCCCGACTGTCTAACTTCATGCTATAAGGAAGCCATACAGTAGATTTTTTTTCCCCCTTGCTTCTTAGACTCTGTAATGTATTTTGGGATTCATACATTTTTAATGGGAATAGTTGTGGCTTGTTCCTTTTTATTTCTAAGTAGTATCCCAGGACGTGAATATTATGCGATTTATTTGCACTGTCTGCTACTGGTGGAAATTAGAATCTGGGCAATTAGAAATGCCACTATGAACGCTCGTTTGTGGTGTGGTCCTCGGCATGGTGATTCTGACGTCAAATGCAGAATTTCAGGGTCTGATTCCAGAGTGGCCGCATCAGAATTTGCATTTTTTTTAAAAAATATATTTTTAAGGCGCGGCATAAAGTATTGTTTTTTTTTTTTTTTTTTTTTTTTTTTTTTTTTTTTTAGAAAGAGTCTCTCTCTTTCTCATGTATGCTACGTTAGCCTTAAACTTGGTGTGTAGCTGAGAGTGACCTTGAACTTCTGATCCTTTGGAGTCCACCTCGGCAGTCTGGGAATACAGATGTGCAGCACCATTTACGTAGCACTGGGGATTCAACTTGGGGCTTTGGGAGCACTGAGTGAGCTTTCTATCAGCTGAGCTATAGCCCCAGCCCCAGATTTTGCATTCGAACACAGAAGTAAGTGAAAGTTCGAGGTGGGAGGCTCCGTGCACCTCTGCCTGTTCCTGGAGCCTGAGGTTAGCACGCATTCTTAGAGTAATCGGTTAATGCTTTTTCAAAGCGATTCTGTCAACATCCATTCCACCCTAGTAGAGGATGAGGGCGTCTGATGGCCCTCACCTTCTCATGTCTTGATGGGTGGGAAGTTGGGTTTAGGTAGGGTTTTCTTTGTCATTGATCTGTTTACCAATACGAGCCATTTGAAGCCAATGCAAAGGATCTGGGTTCAAACTTAGGGGGCATCTCAGGAGTTACCACTTTTCAAATAGTTATGGGCCCTCACACTTTCTGTCCTAGAAAATGGCAGTTTGTGCTTTTGTTCTATTTTCTCCTCCTCCCCTTCCTCCTCCTCTTCTTCTTCATGCGTTTGTGTGCACAGGCCAGAGGTCAACCCATGTATTATTCCTCAGAAGCCATCCATCTTTTTTTTAAGGACTTACTTTATTATTTTAGTTATTTGCATATGTGTGTGTATCTATGTGGGAATGTACTCTGGAACAATGGCCTTACACTTTGTAAAGATTTGTCACCTGTATTTTAATAAAATGCTGATTGGCCATTAGCCAGGCAGGAAGTAGAGGTGGGGTGATCAGATAGGAAATAGAGATAAGGCAACAAGAACAGGAGAATTCTGGGAAGAGGAAAACTCAGTCTTCAGCTGTCACCCAGACGCAGAGGATGCAAGATGAGAATGCCTTTCTAAAAAAAGGTACCAAGTCATGTGGCTAACACAGGCAAGAATTATGGGCTAATTTATTTTTATTTATTTATTTATTTATTAAAGATTTCTGTCTCTTCCCCACCGCTGCCTCCCATTTCCCTCCCCCTCCCCCAATCAAGTCCCCCTCCGTTGTCAGCCCAAAGAGCAATCAGGGTTCCCTGCCCTGTGGGAAGTCCAAGGACTACCCACCTCCATCCAGGTCTAGTAAGGTGAGCATTCAAACTGTATGGGCTAATTTATAAGAGTTAATAAGAAGCCTGAGCTAATAGGCCAACCAGTTTAGGATTAATGTAGACCTCTGTGTGTTTCTTTGGGACTGAACCGCTGCGGGACTGGGCAGGACAGAAACCTCTGTCAACAGGAATGTCCACATGAGTTTAGGTGCCCACAGAGACCAGAAGAGGGTGCTAGATCTCCTGGAGCTGGAATTGTAGACAGTTGTAAGATGCCCGACATGATTATTGGAAACCGGATTTGGATTCTTCACAAGAGCCCAACACACTGAACCATCTCTCCATGCTTTTTGTTTTGTTTTGCTTTGAAACAGAATCATTTTACTGAATGTGGAGTTCACCAGTAATCTAGGCTGGCCAGAGAGCCCCAAGATCCATCTGCCCAGTGTTGAGATGACAAGTGAGTGCCACTGAGCCTGGCTTTTACCTGGGATCGAACTCAGGAGCTCAAACGTGAGTGACGAGCACTTCACTGGCTGAGCCATCTTCCTTGTTCTTGCACATCTTCTTCTGAGCTGGTTGTCCTTTACTCATGTATTTGCAGGAGAAATTTTGTGTAGGGACTTTTATATTTGTGTTCATGCTGCGAAGAGTAGGCAGTGTTTAAACCACCACTCCCTTTCCCCAGGCCAGAGCAGCACAAAGCTTCCAACCCTTCTTTGCTGCCCTATTGAGACCATGCCAAGGCAAAGGAGTGAGGGGAACATTTATTTGCTCTCTCCATGGTGCTACAGAAGGCGTGGCTTATGGTGCTGCAGAAGGCGTGGCCTATGGTGCTGCAGAAGGCGTGGCTTATGGTACTGACATAGTTCTGTTCTCCAGGTTAGAAGTCCAAGAGTATGGTGTTAGGATGTTCTTTTCTAGGCCTCTCTCATTAACTGTGGATGCTAACCTACAGTGGCCTTTTCTCAGGGTATATCTGGAGTCCAATCTCCTCCCCCCCCTTCTCTCTCTCTCTCCTTTTTAAAAATTTTTAGTTGAATTAAATTAAGTTAAATTTCACATATGAGTATTGTATTTATGTAATTTCCTTCTCTTCCTTCTCTGTCCTCTCCCTCCATCTCCTTCCATGCCCACTGACCCCCTCTCAAATTCTATCTCTTTATTTCTTTATTATTGCAATACATATACATACATATAAACATATAAATACAGCTTTCTGAATCTCACTTAGTGGTGCTCTTATGTCCATGTGTTTAGGAATGACCACTTGGGGTTGATCCGGAGGCTGATCCCTAGAGTAGACTGGTTCTCCCCCTCTTAGGGATTGATTGACTATAGCTCTCATTTAGGGGTGGGGCCTTATGAGAGTCCCCCATTCATGTCGCATTGTCACCTGCTGGTGTCATCATGCAGATCTTGTTTAGGGACCATATTGTCGAGGTGTCCATCTTTTATAAGGACTCTGTTCAGACTAAAGAATCTACCCATATTACTTCATTTCATATGATGTCATTAAAAGTCATTTTATGTCTTTAAATTTCCCATTTCCAAGGTCAATACTTCTTAAGCTATTGAGGGCTAGTCTTCAGCACGTGAATTCAGGTCAGTGTGTGTGGTGGGGCACACAAGTCAAGGTCACAACAACAACAATGTAAGCCACTTCTGTTCCTGGAGGTTAAAATCATCCCACAAGGTTTTCCCAGGCTCTTCTTGTCCTTTGGAAGTAACTCCAGAAACCACGTGGTTCTCAGAGCTTAAGTGAGAGAGGGACTTCCCTTGGGCCCCTCTGTCACACTGTGGAGCCTCAGCTATCTCCTGTGGAACGCACAATGATACAGGGGAAAAAATCCATGTTGGCTGTACCAGACCGCTGAGAAATTTTGAAATTTCCTGCTGAAAAATAAAAGATTTATTTATATCAATTAGCTACCTTTTGCAAGAGATTCAATTGATTCTTTTCCTTTGCTGGTGTTATCCTTATCCGCCTTAGGGATTAAGATTATGGTATCCTTTCAGATGGTCTGAGGCAGATGACTTTTTTTTTTTTCTTTCCAAAATGATCTGCAAGAGAAGTTCCTAAAGCATCGGGTAGAAATTGCTGATAAATCATTTGGAGTGTGTGTGTGTGTTTCCTTCCTGGAAGAACTTTAGCTAATAATTCAATTTCTTTAAAGGTCATTAGCCTCTCTAGGTTTTCCTCCTGCTTCTTGGATAAGTTGTATTTCTCTAGAATTTATCCATTATGTCTAGGTTTTACAATTTATCACTAGGGTTTCTCAGGTTCTCCTTTCCATGGGTTTAAGCACTGTGGCTTTGGCAGTTGTGATCCCTGTTTAATTCTTTGGATTATTTTCCAGCCTTCCTCCACAGCACTTCTTTGTTTTGCTCTGACTGATTTTGCAAGAAAAGAGTCTTTTAAACAAATGCGTGTGTGTATGTATGTGTGCATGTGTGGTTGCGCATGTGTCCGTGTGTATGTGCACATGTGCTTGTGTGTGTGTGGTATGTGTGGGTGTATGTATGTGAGTGTGCATATGTATGTGTGTGTGCATGCATGTGTGTGTGTGCATGTGCAAGCATATGGAGTCAGCAGGCAGAATCTTCCTTATTTGCTCTACATCTTATTTTTTTAAGATAGGGTCTTCCCATGACCTGGAACCCACCAATTGTGCTGGACTGGATGGTCAGCAAGCTCTAGGAATGCACACACTTGCCTTTGCCTCCTGCCTTGGGGATTACAGGTGCAGGATCAGACCTTTTCATATGGGTGCTGGGGATTGAACTCAGGTCCTTGTGCTTGTGTGGCAAGCGCTCTATCAACTGGGCTATCTTCCCAGCCTTCTTCCCCCACCCCCCACCAAGGTGATCTTATTTTTGCAAAACTTTTCTAAAAAAGCTGTTTTTAGACTTTGCTATCTCTTTCTATTTGAACTGTATTGTGTGACTTCCATCTTAAATCTTACCTTTAACATTTTCTGCTTTCGTTATGTCTATTCTGCTGGTGTCCTTTGGATTTCTTCAGCTGATGAATACTTTCTGAGTCTACAGCCACAATGAAAATAGAAACCTTCTAAATATTGCATAAGTTGCATCCTTACAATTTTTGCATGGAATAATTTTGCAATTACTTATTTAGGACTCTCTCTCTCTTTCTCTCTCATTGTTCAAGCTGATCTCAAACTTGTGATCCTCCTGCCTCAGTCTCTTGAGTGCTAGAATCACAAAACATGCTGTTTTGGCTGGTTCAGATATACAGATTTTGAAGCACACAAATTGTGTTGGAGACAGAGTCTAGCTATGTGTCCCTGGCTGGCCTGGAACTTGCTATGTAGACCATGCTATCTTAAAACTCATATATATCTTTCTGCCTTTGCCTCCTGAGTGCATCCCCTCTATGGAATTCTTTCTCAACTCTGTTTGCAGATTGCCTATATTCTTGGTAAATTTTTTTGGTCTGGTCAATCAATTACTGAGACATTATGACAAATTGTATTAAAAATTGTTCACTTTGATGGTGAATTTTTGTTTCTCCCTGTGGTATGTCGTTGTATTTTATGTGTTCTGTGCTTTGTTTTTTTTTAATACATGCATGCTTAGATTCAGAATGGGTATATCTTTTCTGATTAATTAAATCCTTTATTTTTAATGATCCCTTTTGTTTAAAAGTCCAGTTCATGTGATGTCGGTGTCATGTCAACAGCAGCCTTTTGCTTAGAATTTTCATGTCCTATCCACCACACCTCTTCACTCTTCAACAGGACGGACATAACTTTGGGACCCTGGGTGTGCTAAGCCATGGTTCCACCATTGTGCTACACCCTCCGCCCACTTGCTTTCTTTAGCATTGGGATTTGTTTGTTGAAATTTGTGTTTTCCTCTCAGCCATGTCATCCTGCTTTCATTTCCATCTCTGTGATAAAGCACTCACCAGAGGCTACTTGCGGAAGAAAGGTTTATTTGGCTTACAGGCTATGATCCATCATCAACAGAAGCTATGGCGGGACTCAGAGGCAGGAACTGAAATGGAGGCCATGAAGAAGGCTGCTTACTGGCTGGTTCTCCATGGCTTGCTCAACCTGCTTTCTTATACAACCCAGGAACTGCCTGCCTAGGGGGTGGCACCACCCACAGTGGACTGGGTCCTTCTAGATCAATCATTAATCAAGAAACGCCTCATGGACATGTTCATAGTCCAGTTTGATGGAGGCCATTCCCCAACTGAGACTCCTTCTCCCCAGGGAACTTTTGTTTGTGTTAAGCTGACAAAAACTAGCCAGTGCCCATGCTTAAAAAGATTTTAAAAATTGCTGTTTTAAATCAAATCGTAATTCATCCCCCATGACATTGGCGTGTCCAGGTTAATTCTGACCATTTTTGCATGTTTTTGGTGAGATTACCTTAGCTTTTATTTAGGATGATTGTTTTGTTTTACTTTTGTGTTTGTGCTTGTGATGATATGTATGTGTGTACATGTGTGCATATGTACACATGCAGCAGAGGGTAACATCAGGTGTGTTCTTCTGTTACTCTATTATTATTATATACTATAATTATTATTAATAATTATTACTATATACCAATAGTAATATAAAATACATTATTATCTATTATCCTTTGTTATTATCTTTTCAGACAGGGTCTTGGTTGCTCTCTGCCCCATGTCTACCTTTCTTTCCCTGGAGCTTTCCTATTTGGCCTGATTGATTTACCATCTTGGCCCAGGGATCTTCTAGGCTCTCCCTCTCCAGGAATAACATTGCAGACACATTCCTTGTTTTTTTCTTTTCTTTCTTTCTTTTTGTATGTTTGTTCTACTGGGTACTGAGGGATCTGACTCAGGTCTTCATACCTGCATAGCTCAGGTCTTCATACCTGCATAGCTCAGGTCTTCATACCTGCATAGCTCAGGTCTTCACACTTGCATAGCTTAGGTCTTCACACCTGCATAGCTCAGGTCTTCACACCTGCATAGCTCAGGTGTTCACACCTGCATAGCTCAGGTGTTCACATCTGCATAGCTCAGGTCTTCACACCTAAATAGCTCAAGTCTTTACCCCTGCATAACTCAGGTTTTCACACATGCATAGCTCAAGTCTTCACACCTGAATAGCTCAGGTCTTCACACCTGCATAGGAAACTCTTTACTCACCAAAGTCTTCATACTTCTCTTCCACTAAACCTGGAACTTTCCGTTTTGATGAGAAAGTCTGTCTAACACCAGGAACCAGTGCTCATACTCTCTGTGTTGCAGATGGGTGTCACCATGACCAGCTTTAATGTAGGTTCTGGAGGATGGGGATTTCAATTTTCCTGTTTGTATAACAAACATTTTACCCGCCAAGACATCTCCCCATGACTGGTTATCTTAAAAAACTATTATCATTTAATTTTCCTATCTACTTGATGAATTATACCGCAACACTCTATGCATATTTTATTTATATTAGGAGTAATTCTAGTTTGTATGCATTCTTGATTTAATAAGGATTAAAATTACTGAACATACTTCCATTCTTCCTGACTCATATAAGAATATGAATTTTGATCTCTCTTATTGAATTATTCACAGTATTAAAATCCCCTGCTTTAGCCGCAAACTCATATTTTTTGAATGCCTTGACATCAGCACCCCAATTTCATGGGGCTTAGGGAGGAGCTGTGTCCCCCTGTGGCAGTAGTGATAGACACCAGGGTGTGATTCTCTTGGAAATGACAGCTTCCTACCCCAGGATGTCCTTAGACTGCACCCTTGGACCCAATTGTCCACCCTACCTCTTGCTTTGAAGGTTAAGAAGCCTGTCGCTTCTTGGAGCTTTTTATTCTTGTCATACTGTCGGCTTTTGTGTTAAAGAGGCCCTGGCTTCCCCTAACAGTTGTGTCTGTTTATCTTAAGGTATTTACATAGTGATACAGCATTCTTTCCAGAAATGTTTGAAGGACTTGCCATATGAAAAAAAAGGTATCAAAAAAAAAAAAAAAAAAAAAAAAAAGATTGCAAAGTATTTGTATAATCTCTTTAGTAAATGTAAGACTGGCCAGCTTACGTGTCATCTTTTGAATGAGCTTTGATAATCTATCTTCCAAGAACTTTGCCCATTCAATCCAAGACAGTGAAAGATGTCCAGAGCGTTTCTTTATCATCTTGCTGGTGTCTGTTGGATCTGGAGTGATGGCTCTTCTTTAATGCTCATTAGTGATAATTTCGTTTTCTTGTGTGTGTGTGTGTGTGTGCATGTGTTGAGACACACATTCAGTGTCTTCTTCGGTTTTTCTCCACCTTACTTTTTTGAGTCTAGTTGCCTCACTGAACCTGGAGCCCACTGCTGTGTTTAAGCTGGCTGGTCAGTGAGCTCCATGGGTCTCCCTGCCTCTGCCACCCTGGCTTCTGATGCTCCTGGCTCTCTATATGGGTGCTGGTGATCTGGACTCAGACCCTCATGGCTGCACAGAAAGCACTTTATTGACTGAACCATCTCTTGATTCTAACTTTGTTTTCTTCTTTGTTTGTTCCTTATCAGTCTGGCTACACTTTGACCTTTACAGTGACTTAACATTTCACTATGCCCAGCTGAATGTGCAATCTTCAATATTATTAATTTCTGCTCTTTATTGCTTTTTCCTTTCTCCTTTCTTATTGTTTAAACTGTTCTTCCTTTAATATATCTTTTTCTTTCATGCAGATATACAGAACTGTTATATTCAAATCCACATAGAACAATATCTACACTTCAAGTTATATATTTGAAATTAGATGAGAGTAAGAACTGCAACAGTAAAACTTGGCTCGACTCTGTGTCCCTAACACCACATGGGGGTAATTGGACAGGAAGCAATGTCTTCTTCTTCTTTTTTTTTTTTTTTTAAAAAAAAGATTTGTTTGATTTTGTTTCGTGTGTATGGATTTTTTTTTTTTGCCTGCATGTGTGTATGTGTGCCACATGCTTGCAGTGCTCTCAACAGCCAGAAGAGGGTATGGCAGACTGTTGTGAACTACCATGTGGATGCTAGGAACCAAATCCAGGTCCCTTTGAAGGAGCACTCAACTGGTACTCTCAAGCACTGAACCATCACCTCTCCAACTCCAAGCTACATCTTCTTAATCTGTCTAAGATATCACACATGGATGTTTCAGGGCCATTATGCCAGAAATCTGTCTGGCGGATTCACAGACTAATGCTTTCTAGAGAAAATCCAAGCCATTTCACATAGGTCCTTCACGTGGGATTGACATTCCATGGCTTCCATTTGGGAAGCATGTTCTCCTGGTCCTGTCAACACTCCAGTCCCAGCCAGACTTTCTGTTGGCACCGGACCCAAGGCTTTGAAAATCCTGAAGGGTCCGTTTCCAAATCTCCACGAGAAAGAATTTCTTGGTTGTGATTTCTGCAAATATGACTTATCCCAAATGTCAACTGGGGTGGAGTGGCGAGCCAATCCCTCCAAGGCTTTGGAGAGAGGGGGCAGCACTACCTTGTGTACGTCCACTCTAATTGCTATCCTGAGAGCTCTGGACAAGGGCAAAACCCACCAGTTCAACTGTTTCTTTCTTATCCATCAATAGCTTTGGGGTCTTAAGTTTCTCTGAAGAACTCTTTGGGAATGACAAATACAGTCAGTCCCCTGATGGATTTGGTATAAGTAACTCAGTAAGTGGAAGAGCCAGACGCTGGTCAGGAGGGACAGATTCCAAGTACCTCTTGAGATCCGTGGAAGGGAGTGTAAAAATGAACTGTAGTCTGGGATTTTACTGAAGCGTGTCTTGACAACCGCCTATATTTGAATAATGAAGTTCTTTCCATGTAGAAATTTCCTGATTTTCAGTTCTAGGAACTTTCAGTCCACTTTCTATTTTAAAGTTTTCCTTAATTTCTTTAATATTTACTTTTGTTATTTAAAATTATGTGTGTGTGTGTGTATGAGAGTGTGTATGCCCTGTATATTTAGGTAGCCACTGGGGGCAGAGGTATTAGATATTCCTGGAGTTGGAGTTACAGGAAGTTGTGAGCCACCGCATGTGGGTGCTGGAAACTGAACTTGGATCCTTGCAAGATCAGCAGGTGCTCTGAACCACTGAACCATCTCTCCAGCCCCTAGTTTGGTTTTCTTCATGGCCACCCATGACTTGTAGTATTGTGTCTACCCTTATAGAAACTCTGAGAGCACCTTCTCCAATTTTCTCTATTTTGAAAAAGCCCTCCATAGTCACTCAACAGGTTCTAATAGACCCTGGTGTGTTGCTCCACAGAGGGCTGGGTGTCAGCTCCTAGCCTGCATGAGCATCCATTAACTTCAAGAACCAATTGTTAAAGGAAGCTTTTATTAATTAATTCACTTATTTCTTTTTGTGTATTGTATGTGTGTGGTGCACATGTGAATATACACATGTGTACATGCATTGCATGCCCATGTGGATGGAGACCACAGTATGGCTTGCTAATGCTTAGATACACCTGTTCCACCTCCTGCCTTTGGGTTGCACATACACACAGCCATACCTAGCTTTTAACATTGGTGCTGGGGATTTGAACTCAGCTCCTCATGAGTGCACAGTGAGTGCTCTCACACCAAGCCATCCCCTAGCCTTTATCAGTTCTTAAAATCAAAATTTAGACAATTTGAGACATGACTTCCTTCCTATTTGGGGTGGAATATTATAAATTTCTCTTAAAGCATTATTTTTGCTATATCACACAAATTTTAGTGTGTGTATTTTTTTATTCAGTTCAAGAATAGCTTGTAATCAGTCTGTGACTTTCTCTGGGACTCGTTAGACATATGGTGCTTAATTTCAAATACTTTTGGCTCTGTTAACGATATCGACATCTTTGTCCGTGGCTAGATCATGCACTTTGCATCATCTCAGTCTTTTCTAGTGCATTTGTGGCCTAGAACATAACCCCCATGCACTCAGGGAGAATATGCTATTGCTGGCTGGGTGCTCTCCGAACATCAGGGCATCATCTGGTTGGGACATCTGTGTTCCTACTGGTTATGTTTATCCAGTCAGCCATGTGCTGGGATGGAAGTGTTGAGACTCCAGCCCCGTGTGCGGATTTATTGTTGTCTTTCCAACTCTCAGCTGTCACTCCTGTGTATAATTTGAGGTTCTGTTCTTTCTTTGTGCATTCTTTAAAACACTAATTCTCAACCAACACTGGGACCCTTTAATTCAGGTCCTCATGTTGTGGTGATCCCCCACCACCACCATAAAATTATTTTTGTTGCTACTTCATAACTGTAATTTTGCTACTGTTACGATTTGCAATGTAAATATCTATGCAGGATATTGGATATGCACGACCCCTGTGAAAGGGTCATTTGACTTCTGAAGGGGTCATGACCTGCAGGTTGAGAACCACTGCTTTAAGATGCTCATGTCTTCATGAGTTGATCCTCAATTATGAAACAACACCTCTCGTTGGTCATATTTTATAGCCTAGTTTGGCTACTATTACTATGGTTACTTTTGAGACTGTTTGTGTGGGAAGTGGGAGCCAATACTCCAGCGGCTTACTTTTGCCTCTGTGTTTAGGGCATATTTCTACCACAAGGAGATGCCTCAGTGGGTTAAAGTGTTTGTCGTGAACGCCTGACAACCTGGGTTCAATCCCAGAACCCATAGCTTTTCTTTTCTTTTCTTTTCTTTTCTTTTCTTTTCTTTTCTTTTCTTTTCTTTTCTTTTCTTTTCTTTTCTTTTCTTTAAAGCTTAATGTGGAACTGGAGTGATGGCCCAATGGTCAAGAGTGCTTGCTGCTCTTGCAGAGGACCTGAGTTCAGTGCCCAGGTCACAACCGTCTGTAACTCCAGTTCCAGAGGATCTGTTGCCATGGGTACCTGCACTCATGTTCTCTCTCTCTCTCTCTCTCTCTCTCTCTCTCTCTCTCTCTCTCTCTCTCTCTCTCTCTCTCTCACACACACACACACACACACAATTAAAACAAAATAAAGTCTTTAAAGGCTGGATGCAATGGTGTGCATCTGAAATCCCAGGACTCCTAGGGAGAGATGGGAGGTGGAGTGGGATTCAGAAGCTTGTAGGCTACCTGGCCTGGAGGCTGCAGCATGAAACAACAAGAGACCCTGAATCAATCAGGTTCGGAAGGGAACTGATGACCCAAAGTCGTCCTCCGATCGCCACAAGCACACATATGCACACCCCTCCCACTAGCTAAAGGAAAGCAGACTCCTTATAGATAACGCAGACTAGGCCTTGGTTTTAAACTCAACTCGAAGAATCTCTGCCTTTCAGGGGAAGTCTTTCTATTCATATTTAATGCCGCGGAGATGTGGCTTGATTTAAATCTCCCAAATTGTCAAATATTTTCTATTTGTTTCGGCTTTCCTCTTCCAGCACTGTGCATGACTAATTTTATTTGTTTGTGTGCTCACTTAGGTGGATCGCTTTGTCTCCATTATCAGTTTCTTCGTTACTCTTTCTCACAAACGTCTTACTGGTTGCCCAGAGTTTTCCACAGATGTCTTCAACACCTGACAGTCTGTCTTTAAATAATAGCCTGCTAATAGACGCCCGGCGCAAGAGCTGTGCGTTAGCTTGTCAATTTCTCCCTCCCATGGTCTGCGCTATTGGCGGCATGCGTTTGCATATGTTAGAAACCCCCAAAGACCGTTTGTATTTTTGTCCATAAGCAGGCAATTATTTTTAAAGTGACTAAACTGAGAAAATAACGTTTTAAATATTTGCCTTCGTTGTTTTTTTCTTCTTCTATTTGGAGAGCGTCTGTTTACTGTGTGCGTTCGCATCTCTGTCTGGTGTCATCTCCTCTCTGCCTCAAGAACTCCTTACAGTTTTGCATTCTCAGGGAGTTGGTAATTAAATTTCTCTGGGTTTGTTTGCCTGAGAATGTCTTTATTTCTCTTCGAGTTTTGGAAAATTATTTGCACTGGGACTTCAGTTATGTCTCTAGGATAGTGTTTGATATGGCGTTCATATATATTCCAGTCTGGTTCTATTTGTGCATGCGCACACACGCACGCTCACATGCATGTTCTCTCTCCTTCTCCCTCCTCTCTCTCTCTCTACACACACACACACACACACACACACACACACACACACACACACACACTTCCTTTTTTCTTTTGTGCTTCAGCTTGTATAACTTCCATTCAGTCATACTTAGCTGTGTTGAACAGTATCAAGAGAAAAATCGTTATCTCTGCTGCCTTTTTAAAAGTTGATTTCATTTGTGTGTGTGTTGCTTGCATGAATGTCTGCACCATGTGTGCGCAGTGCTGAAGGAATCCAGAAGAAGATCCCCAGGATTAGAGTTACAGATGGTTGTGAGTCACCATGGGGATGACGGGAATCAAATCCAGAGCTTCTGGAAGAGCAGCCTTTGCTTTTAACCACCGAGACATCTCTTCTGCCATTCTGGAGTTGTCTTTCTATTTGTTTTTAGCATTTCTGATCGATTCTCATAGTTTATCTCAACTGAAAGTCTCCACCCAATAGTATGCATCTTCGTCTTCTCACTTGGTCTTTTACAATTTTAATAATTTTTTAGCCGAAGGCTACGAAATTTCAGTCGGACCTCTTGAACAAGTTCAAAAGATTTGTAGTGTGCATTGTGAGTCTAATTAAAAATAATATTTTTCATGCTTAAAAGTTGTTCAGATTTATTTTTGCTTTCCTTAACGTGTGTGCAGGCCAGGGCAGTTATGTGTTGAGACCCGAGAGGGCAACAGATGCCCCTGGAGTCAGAGTTTCAGGTGGTTGTGAGCTGCCCACATGGATACTGGGAACCAAATTCCGGGCCTTTGGAAATGCAGTATGCATGCTCAACTTCAGAAACACCTCTCTAGCCTTGAGAATAATTTTTAAGTTTTATACACACACACACGCACACACACACACACACGAGTGAACATGTTCAGTAGCCTGAGCCCATTCCACAACGTAGTTATAGTTCACAACCAAGCTCAAGTCCAACCTCATCTACATAGGAAACCTCAGGCCAGGCTGGGCTGTGTGAGATCTCATTTCATTACAAGGAAATCAGCAAAAATAACATGCATGGTAAACACATTTTTATCTGTCAATTTAGTCAGAGTTGTGGGCGCTCGGGAGAGTTGGAAGAAGGTAGTGATAGATAAATGCATGAAAATTTCAAAGAATAAATTTAAAATAGTTTTTAGAACCAAACTTTAAAAAAGTAGGTACAGTTCTCACCTGATTTTTAGTTCTAACTCCCTATGTGAGTCTTATTCTCTTGGCTGTTTCGACCGCCTTTTTTATTTTTTTTTTCCTTTCGTGTGTCGGGTAATTTTTGAGTCAATGAAGACACTGTATTTAGAATAGACTTGTAGGAGGTCAGTCACCTTTATGTCTAGAAACAGGTATCTTATTTCACATCATTAATGTGGCCCGTGAGATGCACTTGGATATCCTTGTTGCCACGGTTACTTCCTGTGGGCCACAGGCTGCAGGCTTTCCTCGTGGTAGGCTACTGCTGCTGCCAGTTATAGTGGACGCTGGGGTGCTGTAGGGTGTTTCTATGGGTTGGTACTCTACTCCTGCTTGCAAGGGTCTTTGAATGCAGGGCTCCAATCTGGGCTTCCTGGACCCTTCATCAAAGAGTTGCCCCTGAAGGTCAGTGGAGGGGCTGGGATGGCTCCCTGTTGCCTTGTCCAGCATTGATGTTAGGGATGCCCCTTGTTAAGTTTTATCAGCACTGTGATATTTGTCTTCTTCCTCCTCCTTCTCCTCCTCCTCTTCCTCTTCCTCCTCCTCCTTCTCTTCTCTCTCCCTCTCCGTCTCCCTCTGTCTGTGTGTGTGTGCATGTGTACACATGCACATATGTTTATGTGTACCCACTCTTACCCATTCAAGCACCTATGAAGCCAGGCATTGAAGCCGGAATGTCATACTCAATCACTTCTCCAAATATTTTTTTTTTTAAAGATAAAGTCTCTTAGTGGTCTTAGCACTTAGTTGGCTAAATCAGTTTTCAAGGAAGCTACAGGGATTCGACCCTCTCCATCCACCAGGCTCTGGGGTTCCAGGCACACAGCACCATGCCCAGCTTCTCCTATGGGTGCTACAGAGCCCAGCTTGGGTCTTTATGTTTGTACGGCAAGCTTCCTGTAGCTGACCTGCCTTGCCTATGAGCTTTGTCTTGGGTGTTTCCTCTCTTCCCACAGCCAGGAGGCTCCAAGTGATGTCTTTAGACACCAGAACTCAACACCATCGTTCTTCTCCAAGTCCTGCTCCATTTGTCTTTTTATTTTTTCCCATCTACTTTGCCTGTGGGTGGGAGGTTTGGCTCTTCGGCTCCAGTTGTTAGTGTGAAGAACGAAGAAAATTGGACAGAGGTTTACACTGTCCTGTCCACCACCCCAACAGTGGCTGCTCACTTTTTTCTAGCTGATAGTCCAAGTCCCTCCTCTAGTGGTTCAAGGCTTTTGATCATAGTAGAGAGAAGGATCCTGGGAAATGACTGCCTGTCTACTGTTCTCACAGTGGTACCCGATCAAGGCTACCACCAACAGTGGCTCCTTCCGGTGTCTTGCTTGACCCACAGTCTTTCTCAGGAGCATCTGATAGTGGCTACTAGGGAAATAGCTATTAGTCAACAGAAAGTCTAGTTTATCAGATGCTATTTCAGACTAAAGTGTGTTACCCTGCCCTTGGACTTCCAGGGCCTGTGAAAATCTCGCTGCTTCTCTGTCCGACTCAGGCTCCAACAAAGCAGGTGGTTTGCACCGCTTCTCTTTGGAGGTCAGGCTACTTAGTTGTCCTGTAACTCATTTCAAGAAGAGCAGAAATATGAAGGGCCGGGAAGGTGGCTTAGTGGTGAAGTGCTTGGCACTCAAGCATGAAGGCTGCGTGAAAGTATGCCAGCTACCGTCTCAGCACCGGGAAAGCAGAGGCGGGGGGGGGGGGGGGGGGGGGGGGCCCNNNGGGGGGGGGGGCGGGGGGGATCCCTGAAGCTGGCTGGCCAGCTGCTTAGCTGAATCTGTGAACTCCGGGCCAATGAACGTGTCCATCTCAAAAACAATAAAGTGGAGAGCAATAAAGGAAGACAGCTAGCATCAACCTCTAGCCTATACATACGCACACACACGACACACATGTACACATTTACATGTGACACACATGAACATATCCACACACATGACACATGAAACACACACAATCTGTGCGCACGACACACATGACACACATGTACACACATGATACACATTCGCATACACACATGACACCCATGACACACCTGTACATGTCCACATACATGATACACATATACATATCCACACACCAACCTTTTCTCATTAGGGTGAGAGCAACCTTCGGAGAGGGGACAACCCTCTGCAAAGAATGAGGGTGTCAAACCTTTTCCTCAAGGCATTAACTCTCCCTTCTGGAAGAGCCTCAGATGCCAAGCAGAGATGCATCATGGGTATGAAAATGGGAGACAGAAAACATTCTTGAAAGGCCTCAGCTATTATCTGTTACAACAGTGTCTCTTTCCCATGTTTTCTATCATCTCCTGGAATTTTAATTAGACAAATGCTTGATCTAACATTCCCCCACCCCCAGGCCTGACAGGATAATGCCTAAGATCTTTGCCTGCGGTCCACAATGTTGCTTAGAATTTTATAAAGCATCCCACGGAGCACAGAGGAAGCTGAGGTTCCCAAAGGGGGTTTGTATGGTTTCTGCCATGCTCTCCCAAGCTGAGACAACTTTCAATTTCATTTTCTTCTTGAGGTCTTTCGGCCTCTGGGCAGTTAGACTCATGGCTGCAAACCCACGTCAAGAATAGCTTCTGGCTGCTCTCAAGTGAGTTCCCCTTCCCTCCATCCCGAGACTGAGAAAGGGAGGCAAGTGCCTGCTACCTGCTCATCCTTGTGCCATGAAGGCTCGATGTGGCTCAGGTGGATGGAGGGATTCTATTAGATTGCTTTTCTCGTGTTTCCCTTTCCTGAGTCATCCATCAAGATAGAAACCCTCACCTCCAAGCTCCAGTGTAAACACTCAAGATAAGAACCGTCTTTGGCGCTTTCTACTTTAGTTTGCTTGGGCGCCCTGTGCATTCCTTCCCCTGGCTTCACCTATGCATTTCCAAAGAGGCACTTAGTTCCTGTGTTTATTGCCAATACTTCAGTTGTTTAAACAGGGTTGCAGTCTCCACCAAGCCTGATGACCTGAGAGCCATAGGGTGTAAAGAAAGAACTGGCCGCTGACTTCACACACACACACACACACACACACACACACACACACACACACTTTGGCATGCTCCCCCAACAAGTAAACAAGTATAAAAAATTAAAGAGTAAAGGGGGCCACAGCATCCAGTCCCATGCTGCTTGGATGAATCCTATGTGTCAGTCACACACATTGTCCTTTCTGTCACCAGGCCCTAAGCACAGGAAGATACTCTTGGGACAGCAGCTGGGTCGGTTGGTAGACTCCGTTTTCCTCTGTGAAGTATGAGACGGAGTAGGACATCAGTGTTTATGGGCACAGGAACAGGGGCTTTCCATCACTCACACCCCATGCTTGCATTAAAGCCAGATGCTGCTGCAGTGGGGAGGGAAGCAGGATGTGCTGGGGTGGGGGATGGCAGGGGACACTGGAAAAACATGGCGGCAGTGGAAATGATACCAAGACTAGATGAATCATTAGTGAGCTCATTGGTAGAAGCCCGAGTTCAACCTCCAAGACGAACCAAGACGGCAACAGCCAAACAAACACAGATGCCGAGATGGCTCCGTTGGTAGAGTGATTGCCTTCACAACACCAGGACCCGAGTTTGAGTCCAAGAACTTGTATAAAAACCTGGGCACAGTGTCGTGTCCTTAGAATCCCAGCCTAAGGAAGGAAGTAACAGGTGTGTTCCTAACCTCACCAAATAGATCCAGGCCAATGGGAGACCCTGTCTCAAAAGGTAAGGTGGAGGGGGCCTGTATGCTCCTCTGAGGCCTGCAGTATTGAAAGAGCAAGGGGGATGAGGTTGTAGATAAGATTGGGGATGTAGCCCAGTGGTAGAGTGCTTGCCTAGCATGAATCATGGCTGAAGAACCATTAACATATTGATCACCTACTATATACCAAATACACTTATGGTCCCCAAGGATACCACGGAGCCTCAACACTAATAAGACAAATAGCCCAGCCTTGCCTATAGCCCTGGAATAAGCAATTAGCTTTGGCGGTGTAGCAAAATGTATTCTGTGCTTAATACACGCTCTGTCACCCACAGAGGATGACCCTATTTTGAGCTTGTTTGGAAGACAGGGGATACTAGGGCTTAGTGGAGACAGGTAAGCTATGCAGGGTCACACAATTAATCACAAGAGGAGCCAAGATGAGCCTGGAAGCTATTTTCACTCACTGTGGGACACATAGAAGTGGGAAACCCTTGGTGGGACAATATAATAATTTTCTCTTATAAATAGCATCTCGTTGGCCAAGACAGCTTTCTAACAGGCCAGATGGGGTTGCTGCCAGGCTTCTTAAAGACTCTGTTTAGAGTCTGACAGTCTGGTGGTGCCAACACGGATGAGTAATGATGTACACGGAACCTCAGACAAAACAGCCACTTGGCTGGGTTGACAAGAGGTATGAGCATAGTAACCAATGTTGGTCATTTGCCAAGATGGAGATTTTTCATAACTTTTTTCTTTTAGAATAATTTTGGTTCTACGGAACAGTGTGTCAATAGCACGGAGAATTCCCCGAATCCTCCTGCTCTTTCCGCTTCCAGTGACGTCTTTATTAAAGATGGTACATTTGTCACAATTAATGAGCTGCTGTTAATATGTTGTTATTAATGAAAGCCCACATTTCATTCATATTTCCTTAGTCCTTCCCTTGGGTCCCCTTGGATTCCGAGTCCTGCCCAGGAAACAATGCTGCACTTAAAAGCTAAGTCTTCCAAAGCCCTCCCAGTGGCCAGGAAGGCGGTTCTCTCTTTGGTTGATCTTGACAGTTTGCAGGACGTGGATCAGTTGTTTTGTGGGATGTTCCTGGTTAGGATTTGTCCAAGTATTTTCTTTTAGGGTGGTATGTTCGGGAGAGACCTCAGAAGTAGAGTGTCCCCATCAGCCACATCATATCACGGCGAGATACATGATAGGCACTTTGGGCGCCTCCACTGCTAAGTCATTGTTCATTCTGTGAGTATGTGTTTATATGTGTATATGTGTGTGGAAACTAATGTGCACTCTTGGGTGCTGTCCCTTAGGAATAGCATCTACATTGTGTGTGTGTGTTCTTGTCTTGACATTAGAGATTGAACCCAGGTCCTCATACTTGCTAGACAAGCAGTTAACCACTGAGTTATATTCCTAGCCCTCTTTTTTTTTTCCCAAAAAAAGTTTTATTTGGAGACATAATCTTTCCAAGTTTCCCAGGCTGGCCTTGGGCTCATTGCCATCTTAAACTTGCACATCTTCCTGCTTCATCATTCCAAGGTCTTGTGATTATAGGTGTGCACTGCCACACCCCGTCAAAAATCACCTTTATCTGGCCTCCTCTCCGTGTACCACTCTGTGGCTGAAAGCTTCCAGGAACAGCCTGCACTTTCAGGGCAATGCTATCTCTTCTCTTTCCTAGTCAGGAGGGGACTGACTGCCGTTGTTTGGGATTAACTCCTCAACACGAGAAAAGTGAGTGTTTTCTGCCCATCTGTTTGCACATTTCAGACTACCCAGCAGCAGAACTAACTGCCTCCTTCCCCGCTCTCCCATTGCCTTCTCCCACCTTCTGTCTGCTCTTAGTGTTCCATGTTCTAGTGTGCTAAGTCAAGCATTGGTGACTAAGCCTCATCGTCACTGTAAAGATTCTCTGTGGTGACAAATGGTGACAGATGCTCAGAATGTCCAGGAAGTTGAATGTCTGGTCACCAGGCCAATGGATGGTGCGTTAGTTAGGATGCTGCATAGACAAGCTTGGAATAAGCCAATGCTCTGGTAGGCATATTGCTTTGAAACAACATGTAAGACTTTTCTAAGGCTGGAGGTGTAGCTTAGTGATAGATGCTTACCTAGGATGCGCGAGGCCTGGAGCCCACTCCCATCACCAGGAAAAAAAGAGAAGAGAACCCGAAGTCTAGAACCTCACTTCTTCTTGTTTCCTGGGATGCAGAGCAGGAGTCACAAGAGGTTTTTTGATGGCTAGGCATCCCCTATGGGAAAAGTAATAGAAGTATAATAATGTAGGGATCAGAGCAAGAACAGAATTTAATCATTCAGTGTGTGTACAAGAGGTGCAGAAGCAGACGCTTCCAGGGGAAAGCGAAGAGAGCCCGAGAACAGAGACAGTGCGTCTGGGTGTGAGGTGTAGAGTGAGGCCTGAGTTGTTGGGACTGTAGACAGAAATGGCCAATGCAGACATTTTGGTTTGGGGGCAGTGGTAGGGGTGGCTTTCCATGCTATCTCCATGTCTTCTGTCTAGATAGATTCTGACATTGTGTAGAAGGCTTGGGGTGGCCAGATTGCTAGCTAGAGAAGACAGTGGTGGTGGTTGGTTTGGAAAAGGTGATGATGTGTAATTAGCCGTTAGAAATGACTATTAGGAGAGGGAGATCACCGCTATAGGAGCTCTGACAAGGCCTTGAGCTGGGAGAGCGTTAAAAGGGGGCAGACACGTATGTGACACAGAGGTCAATGATAGAGACTTGAGATACTGGAGAGATGGCTCAGCCGTCAAGTGTGTGCTCTTCTCTCTGAGGATCTGAGTTCAGTTCCCAGTGGTGGCTCCTAAGGGCCTGTAACTCCAGCTGCAGGGGGTTTGATGCCTTCTCTGGCCTCCACAGGAACCAGCACACATGTCTACATATATATAGGCACATGCTCATACACATAAATACAAATAAAATTAATCTTTATCTGGGGGACAGGTTCGTTAGATGGACAACTTGAAATGAAAGAGTTGTCATGGATGCAGGATGCTGAAGCAGGGAGAAGGCCTTCAGAAAGCCCACCACACAGTGGAACATATCTGACTTTTGCATCCTTTCAGAGATGATGGGAAGTTCCCCAGCACAGGATGTAGTCCGAGATAGCCTATATGGCAAGGAGTGTGGAGGAGGTAGGATCATAAATGAGAGGCTATTGGTCCATAGCACAATATGGTTTCTTAACTCTCTGTCTCAGAAAGAGAGAAAGTGGGGGACAGGGACATGGTTGAGGTGATAGGGTGATGATGGTATGATTTTTTTCTGGCTGTGAGATTTGGCCTTATAGAATGACCACTGTCTTAAAGGCACAGGCCCATGATGGAACGATGATGTGCCTGGCTCTATGTCTGGGTGGAGAGCAGACACAGACAAGTACCATGCTGGTGACAGAGAAAAGCTGATCCCCCAGTGTGGGACTGTTATGACCTCGGACAGCTTCCACACTGGACACCTTTCTCTCTGTTGTGACAACGCTCATCCCCACGATCCAATAACAGTCCGTAAGGTGAGCAAGCGGCCATGCGGCAGATCCGCTGCCAGGGTTTAGGGGCACTTTCCGGGGTCACCAAGGTTCACTGACATCTGGGCATCCGTTTCAGCATTCCCTTCCTTCCTCCACATGGCCTCTGCCCATCTCTTACCTGCCCCCCAGGAGAGCCCTGTTGTATATTGTTCAAGTAGCTGCAACATTGAAGAGGGAAAATTCCTTTCAAGTCCAGGGCTGTAAAGAACGTGCCCAACAAAACCAATCCACTTAAAATGCAAATTCCACTGACACTAATAAGCAATATATATACATACACACAGAGACATGCATTTACACATGCAAATGAACGAGGGGAGTGCGGGGCGGTGAGGAGCTCCCCTCCACCAAACCGTGCACATGTTAACTGCGTCCCACACATAAACCTTCAGAGCGAAGCTGGAGTGGGGGGTGGGCTGTCCTCAGAGACACTGGGAGCCTCTGGCAGCTCCCCTGGCCCTGCAGAAGCCAGAGCACACCACTCAAGTTCAAGACTCCCTGTTACACTGCGAGGTGCTGGAGCACACTCTTGGAAGCTACTTCTGTTGAGAAGCATTGACTCCTTGCTTGAGCCTACAGGGTGTCTAAAAGCAGGAGGAAACCCTGCCACCGCTAGCTCGTGTATGTCTGGATAATCTTTTCGTACACAGTGTGAAGATGTGTTTCTGTTTAACCTCACCTCCCTAAGGCACCTTCTGACTGATTTAATAATGAGCTGAGCCGCCAATAGCTAGGCAGGAAAGGATAGGTGGGACTTCAGGGGAGAAATAGGAACTCTGGGAAAGAATGTGAGGTGGGAGATTCACCAGCCAGATGGGGAGGAAGTCAGACATACAGTACTGAGGAGAGGTAACAAGCCACGTGGCAAAATGTAGGTTAATATAAACATGTTAATTTAAGTTTTAAGGACTAGTTGGGAACAAGCTTAAGCTAAAGTCAAGCTTTCATACGTAATAAGAAGTTTCCATGTCATGATTTGAGAGTGGTGGACTCTCAAATGCATGTATGTATACATGTTATTTGTCTATGTCCTTTCCTTTGCAGGAGGCAGAGGTAAGTCATTGTCCTATGCTCATGGTCACCTTGGACGCCAAGGAGAGCAAAACCTGGCCGAATAGTGAAGCTGTCGTAAACAGGAAGTAACCATCTTGTGAGAATCAGGTCCCCTCCATCAGGGGATGCCAGCACTATGGATTTCTCTGGACCAGCTTGTGGAACTTGACCTGATACTAAGACCAACCAGCCCACACTTCACCAGGAATGCTCAATGGTGCACTCCTGCCTCCTGCCTAAAGCCCAGGCCAGCAAGGTGGCAAGATGGCTCAGTGGATAAGTGAGCATGCTGCCAAACATGACAGCCTGAATTCAATTCCCCAGACCCCAACTGTGGATGCAGAGAACAAAATTCACATAAGTGTGGCCGTGGCAGTGCTGTAGCATTCACACACACACACACACACACACACACACACACACACACACACACACACGGAGGGGGCCACAAATCAGTTTTTAAAATGCTAAAGCTCATGTCAGTATCCCAAACATGAACTTGGGACAATGGACCTCTCTATTTGTCCTTCCTCCTAGTGTGACCACATTAAAGAAATCTCTGTTTTTCATCATTATTATCGAATATTGGGGATAGATATCTGAGACTAACTTTGTGAGGGACGCAGGAGTCCAGCCAGACTTTTGTTGACAAATTCTGCTGAAAATCTGGGGAGGTGGCCGGGCGGTGGTGGCACACGCCTTTAATCCCAGCACTAGGGAGGCAGAGACAGGCGGATCTCTGAGAGTTCGAGGCCAGCCTGGTCTAGAAGAGCTAGTTCCAGGACAGGAACAAAAAGCTACGGAGAAACCCTGTCTCAAAAATCAAAAAAAAAAAATCTGGGGAGGTGGCTTCTTAAGTAAAGGGTTTGGTATGCCGGCATCAGCTCAGATCGTGAGAGGCCATGTAAAGCAAGACAGGGTAGCACACATCTCTATTCCCAAGCACACAGGTATTTCCGTGCACATCTGTACCCCCAGTGCACGTCTGTACCCTCAGCACACATCTGTACTCCCAGTGAACATCTGTACCCCCAGTGCACGTCTGTACCCTCAGCACACATCTGTGCTCCCAGCGCAATCTGTACTCTCAGCACACATCTGTACTCTCAGCACACATCTGTACCCCCAGTGCACGTCTGTACTCCCAGCGCACATCTGTACTTCCAGAACACATGTCTAATCCCAGCACTCCTACAGATATCCGGGAGGCAGAGACAGTAGAGTCCCTGGAAGCTCATGGTCCAGCTGACCTGGTTTATTCAGTGGTGAACAGGGACCCTGTCTTAAACAGGGTGAACGGTGAGGACCAACACCCAAACTGTCCTCTGTCCACCACACCTGAATTCACTCCCATGAACATATGCATGTGTACACACAAACAACAAAATAAAAAACAGCCCCCCAGTGTAAGTCACACCATCCTCAGTCTCCATTGCGTGTCATGCTTCCCCCTTACCCATATAGATGTCCCCCCGGACCTTCCTGGTCCCTCGCCCCTATGGATGTCCCCCTGGACCTTCCTGGTCCCTCACCCCTGTAGATGTGCCTCTGTACCTTCCTGGTCCCTCACCCCGGAAGGGTCCCCCTCAATCTTCCTGGTCTGCTGGGTTTTTGAGGCAGACCTTAGGCTTCACTGCAGCCCACATGTGGACCTGGCATGGGCTTTCACTGCCGTCTCACACTTGACCTTTAGCCTGAATTGGCAGGTGCCAAGGGAGACTGTCCCTTGGAGAGGGCTCGTTCTTAAGCCCCAAGCCATCATGCCTTGCGGTTCACATGTTTAGGATTCCTGGCAGGCAGACAATTTCGAGGGATTTTGCTTTTTCTCTTTGCAGCCAGCAATAGAGAAGGAAACTAGCTTCTCCTATGAAGGCGTGAGCCCCTTGTAACCCATCTAGCAACAGTCAGGGAGGCCCTCCCACGCACCAAAGTTCCCAGTGCCAGGTTCTCCCACTCTTATGCCATCAAAACTGTCAGGGAGACATTCTGAATGAAAATGTTTAGGTCATTTGGTACCTTTGGCTGCTTTCCTAAGCAATGCCCAGTTCTAGCATTTTCAAGGTCAAGACCGTTGGTTAGTTGTTGGTGTGATTGTGACCTCTTGGCATACAAGAGGCTCTGTCTCTCAGCTTCCTTGGCATTTTTGCATCCTGAATGTCCCTAGACCTTTTGTGAAACAGCAGTATCTTTTATTTTGATCTCTCTCTCTCTCTCTCTCTCTCTCTCTCTCTCTCTCTCTCTCTCTCTCTCTCCATATTTCCTAGGTCTCTTATAACCTAAGCTAGCCTCAAAATCACTATGTAGCTGAGGCTGGCTTTGAACTTGAGATCTTTCCGTGTCCCCTCCCCATGTGCTGGGATTACAAGCATGCATTACCACACCCAACTTCAAAACAGTATCTTATTTCATTTGTGCTCAACAGTATCTGCACAGACATCTTGGGTGTCACCTCTCAATTTGTATTCTGGGGCTTTTCTGTACATCAGGGCCCCCTTTTCTAGCTCATGTATTTGAATCCCGCATGGCCATCATTCTGGGGGTGGGTTGCAAGTTGCTCAGCTGTTTCTGCCCTCTGAGGCTGATTTACAGATGTCTCTATAAATAATGCTCCGATAACCCTTCTGACACACAGTCTGAACATGTTCATTGAATTAGGGATGTTTTTATGAATGGAACTGGTGGCTCTAAGTATTATTTTTTATAATTTATTTCATTTTATGGGCACCAGTGTGAGGGAGTCAGAATCCCTGGAACTGGAGTTACAGAGGGTTGTGAGCTGCCATGGGGTGCTGAGAATTGAGCCTGGGCTGCCTCCAAGGGTCTTGTTTGGGTCCCTGGTCCTACTGCAGCAGGGGTGATGTTCATGATCTGTGTTCCTGCTGACTATAAAGAGTAAGGAAGCTGCTTTGGCAGTGATATTGATGACTGCAGACACACTATTGAGAAAGACAGGCATGGAAGGCTTCTGTGCAACCCCAGCCCTCCCACAACCACACTCCACCAAAAAGTAACATCTTGAACAGGAAGCCATCGAAGATAACTCTTCAAAAGTGTAATAAGGATGCTGACGTTAGTGCTCCACAACTGATGGTTTCCAGCAGGCATGGGGGAGGGGATGGACAGAGTTCTATTTAAGGAGCTGGTCACTATGAGTTTGACCATGCTCCAGTGAGTATATAGGTAATACAAATTGGACGTTTTTCTTTTGGGGGGGGGTGTCACAAGGTCAAGGGAGTGGACCTGGAAAGACTGGGAAGTGAGTGTGATCAGGTGTATGATGTGAAATTTCCAAAGAATCAATAAAATATTATGTAAAAACAAACCAACAACAAACAAACCAAGGCAGAATCTCATTGGCAATGTAGTCCAGACTGACCTTCATTTCTCTAGCCTCCTGCCTCAACTTCCTTAGTGCTAGGTCAATAGGCCTGTGCCCCTGCATTGGTTTAATGAACTGTTTGTCTCTCAATCATTTTTTCTACTATCTATCATTTTATATTTATCATCGACCTATCTTCTACATATTGTCTATTTCTGTCTTCACTATTCTCTATATCTGTCTACTTCTCTATCTCTCATCTATTTTTTTTTTTTGAGACAGAGCCTTACTATGCAGCCATGGCTATCTTAGGGCTTACTGTATAGATCAGGCTGACCTCAAACTCATAGCAATCCTCCTGCCTCTTCTTCCCGAGTGCCGGGATCCCAGATATAGGTCACCAGACCTGTTTCATGGACTTTTATTTTGTTTGGTTTTGGAGACAAGATCTCTATGCAGCCCTGGAATGTGCCGTGTAGACCAGGCTAGCCGTGAACTCAGAGCAATCCTCCTGCCTCTGCCTCGTAAGTCCTGGGATCACAAGTATGTGCCATCACACATGATCTCATGGACCTTTTTTATAATGAATTTCAACATGGCATCTGAGCAGGCTTGTATGGATGTCTACTTCCCCGTTTATTGGGCAGCCTCCAGCTTTTAAACACTCACAGCCTGCCTCCCTGGCTCTTGCCGGAAGAATGGCACAAGCAGTATGTCAGCGTGTGCGCTTGTCCCTGTGGCCCAGTTTCTCTGCGGCTCCGGGCCCTCAGCTGACTCACAATAAATATTGGTGGCTTATTGAATGAGTGCTCCATCTCCCCAGCCCCGGCCCACCTCCTGGCACTCCCGGGTGAGCCTGTCCTCCTTCTCCAGCACAGACTGATAATAGATAGCCAAGAGCCCGCCTTGGTCTTGGCTCTCTGGGTGATGAGGAGCAGGATAAATTCGAAGTGAGCAGCAATAGATCCCGAACTTGGGAAGTGGCAAAATCTGTCACTGTAGCCCAGTCCTCATGGGCCAAACAAGGAACCGTCGGATTGAGCATACGCCGCCGAGGAGAGCAGGGGGATGGACAGCAATGCGGCGACAGGATATGGCTAACTTCAGCCCTCAGTGGCAGCGCAGGAGAGGAAGCTACCTGGGGCAAAGCTTTAAAATGAATGCAAGTTTCTTCACAGCCCGTTCCTGGCTTAGAGTTAGACACGGCGGCATCCATCACTGGGGAGGCGGAAACAGAAGGACCAGGAGTTCAAGATCATTCTCTGCAACATAGCCAGTTTGAGGCCAGCCTGGGCTACACGAGACCCTATCTCAGGAGAAAAAGAAAAGCCCCGACTCTAGCCACTCACCAGGTGTGTGTGTGTGTGTGTGTGTGTGTGTGTGTGTGTGGTTGGGTGGGGTGGGAGTTATATATGGTAGGAGGAGAGGAGGCAGGAAGAGACCAGACTGTTTAATGGGCACCTAAGACAAATGGCACTCAAGCCCTTGCCAATGAACACCTGAAGGCTGATCTCCGACTACTCACAGTTGGAAATGTGGCTCTTTCTGTTTGGTTTTGTAGTCTCCATTCTGGTGATAGTCCCATGAAGACTTCATCTCCGAGTTTATCCCACTGAGGGGGAGGCTTGGTGACTAGTGCGGGGCTCCCCAATAGCCAGGCTTGCAGTTCCCTCTGACTTGTTGACAGCTCTCAGCTGATCTCTGCAGCAAAATCTGGCCTGCCAGTATATAGGTCCTTGGTAATGACGACCCATAGTTCCTGAGAATCTTAGTTTGCTCGTGTGACTTGCTGTGCCCAGGGAACATTAGCAGCCAGGAGGCTGGAAGGGTTTGCAAGGGTGCTGGCTGCTTTCCCTGTGCACAGGGTGGTCCAAGCTCAGGTCCTTCCTCTGTGCAATGTGCTTCTCTGTTGTGAGGATGAGCCGAATCCAGCATGGGGGAGGAACCAGAGAGACACTCAAAGGAAAGTCACATTGCCGTACAGCTCATGTCATTGGGGACCCACTCGACAACTGGTCAACTAATCAAAGATACGCCAATAAACCCAGCTGAGATCAATCATGACCTGTGGACTCAGCAAGGAACATCACTAGTTGCTGTTTTCAGTCACTCAGAATGGGGGGGGGGATACTTGGTATGCAGCAGTAGCTAGCTGATACACCTCCTTTACTCAGAAGTTAAAAGCCTTTCCAGAGAACAGCCTGGAGGGAGCTTGGCTGGGTCCTAAAAGATGCATAACTTGGCCCGTCTCCCTGAGTGCCTGAGGCCTGTTTGTGACACGGGCCTAGAGCTAGTCCTTGAAAACTCAGAGAAAGGAGCTTAGATGGGAGAGCGGCTGAGATCCTATTACAACCCATGGGCCCCACATCGTGAAGTTTTTTTTTTTTTTTTTACCATTTTTCAGTGAGTGGCTTAGATAACACAATCTCATTATAATGATAAAAATGGGGGTCTCGAAAGTTACAAGCTCTACTTCACGGCAGTGACTACTCGTACTACCCACCCCTGCCTACCACCACCCACTTTGCTTCACCGAGTCCCACCCCTAAAGGCAACCATGGGTAGCAAGCATGCTGTCAGCCCCTCAGATTTCTTCCTTCCCCACTCCCTCTTTCTTTTTTATCTCTCTTATATTGTGTGTGCGTGTGCAAGTGTGAGTCTATTTGTAGGAGTGTGTGTGTGTGTGCGTGTGACACAGCTCGTGTATGAGCTCAGAAGACAACCTCAGATGCCCATCATTGCCTTCCACCTTGTTTGACATAGGATCTCTCGTCCTCACTGTGTATTCCAGGGTAGCTGGTCTGTGATCTGGGAATTCTGCCTCTGTCGCTCATCTCATTATAAGAGTCCTGAGACGGCAGGAGCATGGATGTGTCTGACTTTAGGCAGGGGAGTGGGGTGGTCCAAGCTCAGGTCCTTACTGCTGAGCTCAAGGGCTGTCTCCCCAGTATCACCCACTCGTTAATCTTGGGATGGTTTATTCTCCTGTTCCGAGGCCTGCTCCTTTTGCTTAATGGTCACCCGACAAGTCCATTGCATTCTCTTTAATAGCTATACAAGAATCAGGGCATGGATGCTTTATAGCCGAACCATGTCTCTGATAGATGCATAGAAAGGCCTGTCTCCTGTTGGGATAATGAAAGCGACTTTGGATACCATGACATTGCATGGTTCTCATGACATCTCGGGATATATGCCTAAAGGTGAGACTGCTTAGCAATGGGTCCTGATCACACTTCTCTTTTGATTTATATTGCAAAACTCGTCCGTAAAACTAAGGTGGCTGGCGTGCGATTGACCAGCCCTCCCACCGTGGTTAGAATCAATTTTGAGAACATTTTTCTTACCCTGTCAGAGAAGCACATAATACCTTGTTTTAAATTATCTTTATTATGAGTGAGATTGAAATAGTTTTAGATATTTATTGGTAATTTGCATGTCTTTCTTGGTGAATTACCTGTTTATGAAATCTGACTATTTTCTCTATCAGTTTGTGATTGCTTTGTTATTTAATATGGCAGGTCTTTATATATTATGGCTATAAACTCTTTGTCATGTGAGTCCCAAAGTTTCCTAAATTCATCACGCCTCTGCCTTGTAGACAGCCCAACCTCATTAAAAATCGGAAGCTATGGGTATTAATTCACTCTCTTGGCACTTACTATCTCTTTGTTTCGATGTCGTGGGTGCAAGGTGGAAACCTCAGGAATCTGGGTGCGGGGGGGGGGGGATCATGGAAGGGAGTGTGTCCCTCAACACACTTGTGTCCTGTGCCAGTTTATTTTCCATTGCTGTCGTGAAGTACCCAGGACCCAATGCTTCATTAAGCAAGGGGATTAATTTAAATCTTAGTTTACAGTTTTGGGGTTCAAAGTCATGCCATCAACATCAGCTTGGTTCAGGGGAGGACTTCGCGGTAGATGACATCAGAGTGGCAGAACCAGGTGCTGGGGAAACAGACAAACAAAAAACCAAACCAAAACCTCACGGCAAGGCAGGAAACCAGAGGGTGAACCACGTCGGGCTGACTCCTTCATAACAAGAACCTGAAGAATGTCTCTGTAGGGCGAGGCCTTCAAGGGTGTGATTACTTCCCACAGCACCCTACTTCTCAAGGGTCTGTCTTAGTTAGGGTTCTATGGCTGTGAAGAGACATCGCGACCACAGCAATTCAACTAAAGGAAAACGTTTAATTGGGGTTGGCTTGCAGTGTCAGAGGCTCAGTCCTTTGTCAGGACTGGCATGGCAGCATGCAGGCAGACGTGGTGTTGGAGGAGCTGAGAGTTCTGCATCTTGAGTTCCAGGTGACTAGACGTGAACTAACTTGAGCTTCCAAGACCTCAAGGCCAACCCCTAGTGACACACTTCCTCCCACAAAGCCGCACCTACTCCAACAAGGCCACACCCCCTGACCGTGCTGCTCCTTGCCTCTGGGGACTGGTTTCTTTTAAACCATCCTGAGGTCCCCACCACCTCTCAACACCACAGGAATGAATGCTGTCAAGCCGCCGCTAGCACCATGGTGGACCATGGGGAGGGGGAAACAACCAAGTGTCCAGGTGCCTCTTAGTGTATCATGTCCTCACAGACACCTTCCAGGCAAGGGTAGGAGCTAACAGGGACCAAGATCCAGGACTCTCTTCTGGCATACATGGACTCCAGCAACTCTATTCTCAGAATTGCTGCGTTGGGGTCCTTGTGCTCCCCTACCAATCTTTATCCCCCGTTCTCATAACTTCTGCAGTCTATATGCCCTGTATCCCCCAAGACCACCTACATACACTTTGGGCAGTAGTACATCCAGCCAGGAGGGAGGCATAGGTTGGAATGGCTGAGGTCTCAGGTGAGGGCCTGGTGTTCTTTGCCACACTTCCTTTCTACGAGGGAAGGTTAACACACTCCATCTTGAGGGTGCCTTGCAGGGAGTCGTCTCTGCTGGTCGGATGAAGATGGCCTTGGTCAGAGGTATTCTACAACACCTATAGGCCCGGGTTACCTCCCTGGCCACTGTGAGGAAGACAACAAAGATAGAAGGACTCGTGACCGGAAGGGGCTTCTAAGACATGATGCATGACAACCAATTAGGTAAGATATTACTGTCGAAAGAAACTGCTCTCATCTCAAATGGAATAAAGGACAGAGTTTATTCTGGAGCATATGTGAGTGACCGTGGCCGAGAAGCAACAGAGATTGAGGTTATCTGTGTTCCAGCATGGAAGCAGTTTCATGAAGCTTTATAGTTTTACTGAGCAAAGAACGTCATAAATCAAGGCAAGTTTAAGATACATTTGGTGGGTATGTCAGAGAGGCTGTAACACAGCAAGACTGGAGTTTTCTACAGGGCTAAGATGCTAACTGATGACATCCCGAGCTTTGGGACCCGGTGGAAGCTAGTGGTGAGTAGATCCTAAAGGTTTCTATGTATCAGTCACAAGCTACAGACACAGAAGTGGACACGGAATGGCTGTCCCAGAGGGCTAGAGCTAGCCCGAGACAAGGTAGCAGCTAATTAGCTCTGGCCCTGCAACATTCCCAGTCTCTCCACAGCCCTGAAGTCTAATCAGTCAACAGGCTCTGCTGCCACAGCTTCTTTCCAGGAATTCCCGTCACAGCCTGCAGCTCCTGGCCAGCATAGCACTGCTCCGTGTAGGTGGCTGGAGCTTTGCCTTCTCCTCTGTTCTCTTTCCCTGCAGCCCGCCCCTTACAGCCCCCCTCCCCCGCTTCGCTTTCTAGTACAAAGCAATTGCTTCCATGCTTCTTTGTCTATATCTTCTCCCATTTAGCAGCAACCCGGGGCCAGCGGGACCATTAAGGTGTTTTCTTAAACAAAAGAACAAGTAAACCTTGTACTGCCTTGAGTAAAGGCTCACAATGCAGCTGGTTTTTAGGATCTCCCTTTCAGCTTTCCCTGCGAGTTACTTGAGTCAAACACTTCCTGTCTGCCTGGCACTGAGAGAGCCCCGGCCTGGGAAGGAGGGGGTGATGGGAAATATACACAGGGTGGGACTGGATTATTGAGGAATGGGATAATGGGGGTGTGGGGACCTGCCAAGGGAGATCTAGCAGGGAGATGTGGGCAACACATTTGTTTGTCCTCCTTCTGACAAGACCGTGGGGATGGAGGTGACAGCGGACTTGGACATCTCTTTCTCAAGGGTGCCTTCTCACAGCCTGGCCAGAAGGCATTCTTCTCGGAAGCCAAGAGCAGACTGCCACCTGTCTGTGCCAACACCGGCAGCCTGCCCTGAGATACGGAAGAGGAGGAGGCATGGGCGACCTTGGACAGGTCACCCCCAGTCTGTTCCCTCGGTGGTCTGGAGTCCAGAGCCTATGGAACTGACCCGTTTGGGGAAGTGGGGAAGGGAAAAGGTACCACCAGTGCCACCCTGGAGCAATATCACAACCTCCCCCTGACCTCTGGGGGACCACCTGGGAGCCACATTGTCTGAGTGCAGGTGGTGGGAGACGTGTGTGTTGGGCGTATGGGGGAGATAGTTGAGATTGCCACACACGGGGCCCTGGAATCTTCCAGCTCTTTAATGAGGAAGTAATTCAGTTAGCTCGGATTTCCCTGTCAGCAGCTTTTATTAAAGGCAGGCACAGCCAAGCTATTAGGGACACCAGGAGGAGTACAGTGGGGACGTCGGATGGGGCGGGGTGGGGGGGGGGGAAGACTACGACGACAAATTGTTAAGCAGATTAGGAGAGGTGGGGAAAATGAACTGGAGGGGGGGGGGAAGAAATAGAAAACAGAAAAGGGCAAAATGAGGCCGCAGAGGAGAAAAATCCAGTACAAAACAGCCGACGGCAGTGGGCTGCATTCCAGGCCTGGCGATCCTATTGTGTTTCCTGCGGCAGCCTAATCAGGTGCTGGGGCGATCAGTCCAGGCTGAATGGAGGTGCATAACAGCCAGCTTCTGCAATAAACAATAACACACAGCAGGCCGAGGTTTGCAGGCTCCCGGGTGAGGGAAAGAGGCACTGTCCACCCAGGACCTTCTGGGGCAGGGGCACATGGTGGGAGGTTGCTGTCAATCAAACAAACGGAAAAGCCAAGCGTGAACTGTGATCTCATGAAGGTGTTACGATCCTTATTTTCTGCACAAGGAAACTGAGTCTCAGAACGGTTAAAGCAAAGGTCAGGATGATAAACCCTCTTCCAGAGGTCATCAGGTATGGAATAAAGATTTATTTAGTCTTTATCCACCACCACATTCAGTGTTTTCTGAAAACCCTACGGCCACTTTTCATGCTACAGCTGAGATGCCGTGCCTGGATGGCTCCAACCTCTAAAACAATTACTTGCTGTCCAGGTCAGGTTAGGAAATGTTTTGCCGAGGCCTGGGGTAAATGGTCAAAGCTTCAGAGCCAGAGAGAGCCCATGACAACTGGTGTCCAGTCCAGCCTGGTCTGGAGGAAGTTTGACTACCAACAGAAACCTAGGATGGTCCGAGATGAGAGAATGCAGGAGCCCCATGCTGGGGCAGCGGAGAAGGCTGAGTCTTCCTGGTCCAGCTCAAACACTGGAGGTGACAGAGATGGGAAAGATGATCCAGTAGGGGACATGCCTGCTCTGATTCCCTCCTTCCCTCTTGCCTCTCCCCCTCCCTTCCCCACTCTTCCCTCTCCTCTCTCTTCTCTTCCTGTTCCTTCTTCTTTTTTCTTTCTCCTCTTCTTTCCCTTCCCTCTTCTCCCCTCCTCCTATCTCTTTTATGAGACTGGGGAATGGAACCCAGGGACTTGTAGCTGCTGGGCATCCATTCTATCACCAAGCTACACTCTATCTAGTCCAATGTGGTTGTTCTTAGCCTAGTGGTGGAGGATAAAGGTTCTTCTCCACTTGCCCCAGGAAGCTAGAGCACTCCAGCAAGCCTTAGGCCACGCTAACCACGGTGGCTGTAGCCAGGCCTGTAGACAGAGGCTGGCAGGGGTCCCTATAGCTTCATATTCTTCTCATTAGGCCCTGAAAGCGAAGCATTTCTATTCAGGTTCGGCCAGCTGTGGAACCAAAGCTCAGCTGGAGCCTGGAAGGGCAGAATGTGTGGCTGAGAAAGATGCTGGCTCCAGGCCCTGATGGATGGGCAGGGCTCTTTTCTTTGTTAATGCTGTTGTTAGTGGTAATCATTCCGGGCCTCAAATGGGAAACCCAGAAGCCACCTGCAACAGTGCAGTGGAGAGCCCTTCCAGGAATCAAACCCCTGCGTTCCTGAAAGACAGAAGCAAACCATCTCTAACACACTTGGCTATGTCAGCCAGGGCTGTGTGCTGCTGCAGGTGGGAAAAGCACAGGACTGGGAAGAACCAGGTAGGGGAGGAGTGAAGTGAGGAGTCACACAAACATGCAGGGGATGAGGCCCCAGGCAGAGGGAGCAGTCATTGTGAAGGCCAGGAAATCAGAAGGAGCTTGTGCTAATCCCATGGGTGCCAGGAGAAAGACCACTGGCCCAAATCATTGACAAATTAATTAAAGCAAGCTTTTTTTTTAAAAAAAAACTTATATACACAAGCTGTCTCCCCCTAAAGGTGGGGTTCAAGAGATCGGCAATGAATATGGGTAAAAGAAGGGCATTTCTAGTCCAGGAGTAGGGGGTTTCCAGATGGGGAATTTGGCAGGCAGATCGTTGGGGTTACAGAAGCCAACATAAGCACAATTGGCTCCTAACAACCTCCTGAAGCAAAGATGTGGCTGCAAGGTAGTCATAGCAACAGGTGGTCATGGCAGGGTGGTCATAATAAGGTAGTCATAACAACAGAGAGATCATAACAACAGGTGGTCATAATGAGGTTGTTATAACAAGGTGATCAAAGTAACATGTGGTCATAACTTTCTGAAACAAAGATGTGGTAGTTGTTTCCTGGAACAGGCAGTGCATAACATTTGTAGTTAAGGTTACAGGTGGGGCATGGCCTAAGCCTTGAGAAACAGATTTAATCATAAACAGGACTGGACCTAGTTTGTTTTCACTATAAGATGCCTGTCAAGCCCAAGATGGAGGCAGGCTGATTCATCACTCAAGCTGTTTGAAGATCAGCAGAAGGCACTTGTGCTTTGGAAATGTCAGCAGGGAACAGATCACGTCAAGTATACAGGTCCCGAGGAAGACTTTGGCTGTCTCCAAGTGAGAAGGGAGCCCCAGGAGGATGGGATGGCAGGTGGAGGGATTGCCTATGGAGGAGAGCAAAGGTGTATGGCTCCAGGTGTATGTGCCCAGGGCAGAACAAGTGGGGGGGGGGTGGAGATACTAAAGATGTTGGGGAGGAGTCAGCTGTTTTGGGGGAGCTTGAAGCAAGAACTTCTGCACATATTCTGTTTGCACCCCCATTTGGAAAACTTCCTAGAATGATTCCTGCCCCTGCCTCCTTCCTGGTATAATTGCGTACCTTGTGTCTGTCTTCTCAATGAGGAAGACACTGGACAGTGTTTTTCTTCTCATTTTACAGATGGGGGAGACGGGTTAAGAGGCCAAGGCTGAACAGTCACTATGTAAACCTAGGCATCTAGGCATTTAGCTTTAACCTCTTGAGCCCAAGCTCAAGATTTTAGGGTCAATGGCAGGTTCCAAAAGCAGAATTCCTTCTGTACACCCCAGGCTCGAGATGATGGCTGGGGTGTGGGGCAGTGGCACTAAAATCCTCCTTGGGACAAAAAGCATGAGGACAGTCTGCTCATCTCAGGTCATGGCAGAAAGAAGAGAAGAGCCTACTGTGGGGCTGGAGATCCCCATGAAGCTGTTGAGTTCCCAGCTTCTACCTGTCTTGTCTGAGGACCACAGCTCACAGCCCACTTAACCCATCACTGATTGTGTTGCAAGATTCCAAGTGGTAAGGTCTACAGGTGTTAAGAAGTTTCTCTTTCTGCATCTGGAATAGACATAGCTAATCCATCCCGGCATTGTTGATGGCTCAGCTAGAGATGCGTGGTAAAATCTGCAGCACGGCCATCTATTCATTCCGTAGACCCTCCCGTCTGAAGAGGACGCCATGGCCTTGTTTCGGGAATGTTCTCTGACAGGTAAGGAGATGAAGGAGGTGGCCTATGTGTCAAGGAGCATTTTCATTCTGTTCTCCACGTGTTCTCCTTCTATTGACCCTGCTCTGGGAACGGAAAGCGAAACAAGGCCAGCAGACTCCCCTTCAGCATCTATGTTCACCTCTGCTCCCCCTCAGGAAGGAATGCTTCTGCTGGGGAAATCATGGCGACCTTCATTTTGACCCAGGCTGTGCCAGCAGCTCCTCTTCCTGGAACTCTCTGGGTTCACTTCCTCTTTTCTCCACTTCCTGTGGAGAAAACTATTTCCAGTGCGCTGCATCAGGGTCCAAGGTCTAGTACCTGACTCCAGGGAAACCAATGATGCAAATGCTTAGATAACACCACCTAACGACCAAAGGTAAATACATTCACAAGAAGCAATGAAAGGGGGGAAAACCACTATAGCACGATTAATAAAAACCCAGAGACAGATGTTGGGGTTCAACCTGAAGGTCAGAAAAGTAAAACAGTCAGTCGCCGGCTCTTACCTCTACCTCAGTCTGAAATGGCGATCCTGCCTCCAGGAATCCTCAGGATGAGACCCTGTGTGACAGCTGTCTCCTCCAGTCTTACCCTCCTCTCTAGGGCTGGGATTAAGGGTGTGCACCACTGTCACCCGGTTTCTATGGCAAACTAGTGTGGCTACTGGGATTAAAAGTGTATATCATCTCCGCCTGGTCTGTAAGGCTGATCAGTGGTGCTGTTTTACTCTCTGATCTTCAGGCAAGCATTATTTATTAAAATACAAATGAAATATCACTACAAGTCACAGATTTTTTTCTCTGTACAAATGCCTTTTTCTGGGCATTTTAATAGTTCTCCTGTTTTTTTTTTTCTACTTGCCAAACAGCAGGTATAAGTATGTTAGGTTATCCTAGGTTCGTGTGTGTGTGTGTGTGTGTGTGTGTGTGTGTGTGTGAGAGAGAGAGAGAGAGAGAGAGAGAGAGAGAGAGAGAGAGAGAGATA
>NW_026067918.1:7005340-7182085 GCF_014885135.2 Alexandromys fortis | reverse complement strand
TCTCTCTCTCTCTCTCTCTCTCTCTCTCTCTCTCTCTCTCTCTCCTCTAGAATTCACCAATTCAGCTAGGCTGGCTGGCCAGTGAGTCCCGGGATTCTGTCTGTCTCAGCCTCCCCAGTGCCAGTGTTGATTGCAAGGCACACCACCACATCTGACATGGCTTCTGGAGATGGAACTCAGGCCACAGCTCTTGCAACGCAAGCACTTTGCTAACAGCCGGCTTCAAAGCCTGTTTGGATTTTGAGACAGCATCTTACTGTGTAGCTCAACACGGCCCCAAATGCACAGTCCTTCTGCCTCAGCCTCCTGAGTGCCGAGATTTCAGGCACATGCCACCACACTCAGCTTGTTGCAGGTTTGTTAGTCCCATCACACCCATTTCTTTGTACAACCTGAACACAAATTCATGCAAGACTGTTGTGGAGAGACACCCATAGCCACAGCAACTCTTCTAAAGGAAAAATATTTGGTTGGGGTGGCTTACATTTTCAGAGGTTCAGTCCACTATCATGGTGTGACTTGGTGGTGTGCAGACAGACATGGTGCTGGAGACGGAACTGAGGGTCCTACGTCTTGACTTGCAGTCCACAGGAAGTGGTCTATCTCACTGGGCATGGCTTGAGCATAAGAGACCTCAAAGTCCACCTCCACAGTGACACACTTCTTCCAGCGAGACCACACCTACTCCAACAAGGTCACATCTCCTAATAGAGCTACTCCCTTTGGGGGCTACTTTCTTTGAAAACACCAGTCGCTTTCTTCAAACAGTTGGGGACATGTCTGCAGTCCCACATCTCCTTAGAACTGAGCTGGAAGCTGTCACGCTTCCTGTTCCTCTGTGGTGTGAGCAGTCCTTGGGATGAGCAGGAATCTGACAGATCACACTTAGAGTGAGTTACCATCACGTTCCCTATCAGCCCTTCATAGGTGGAGGCTTCACTGCCAGTCTCTGGTATCAGTGGAGGCGTTGAAACTGTGAGGGGTGAGGCCTCATGGAAGGAAGATTTCCACATTCTGGTTCCCTTTCTTTGCTTCTGCTTTGGCTTCCTGGACATGAGCAACCCTTCTCACCACTCCTCCCGCTGTGCCGCTCTGGGCTGACAAAGGCCCAAAGCAACAGGCCAAGTGACTGAGGACCGAAATCTCAGAAACTGTGAGCCAAAGCCCACCTTTCTGACTTTTAAGATGTTTAAACTCAGGTATTTGGTCACACCGAGACAGTGCAGCTACTTAATAAAGTGGGAGAAGAAAGATGAAGACCACGATGCACTTCCGGCCTTAGCAACTGATGGGTCCTTTAGAGGCATCAATGGCAAAGGCCAAGGACCAAAAAGAAAGAGGATCATTGGGCACCCAAGGTGACCAGATGTCAGAGCTTAAGATCTAAAAGTTGTCCTGGAAGTGTCAGGGGAATAGACAGGGCTCACTTGTACATGGTAAGCTGGGGACCCAGGAAGGTCTGGTGAGATGGCCTAGAAGCCAACCCATAAGCCTACTGCCTAGGGGCTTTTAGTAAAATGACTCAGGTCTTGTCATAGGGCTTGTTTCTAGATCTTTTCCCCAGCCCCTGACTAGTAGAAGGAAAAGGCCTGGTTCTGTTTCACTGCTGAAGACAGAGAAGCTGGAGAGGTGGCCAGATCAGAGTCATCCAGCTGGAAAATGGCCAGGTTGGACCCAAGTGGGTCTAAGTCCAGGTCATGTACCTATTCACCATCAGCACACAGAACCCACTGGAGCATCATGGGAGGCTTTCCTTCCCACTGTCAACCAGTGCTCTGCATGGCACTGAATCCACAGCCCCATGGTGTCCTGCAGAGGGGGTGGAGGGGTCTGATGGATGGTTATTTTTATTATAAAATAATTCATACATACAAGAAGAGCAGGCACTGCATGTGTAAGACACGCAAATTAATAAAACAAATTGCCCTGAGCCAGGCTTATAAAACAATATCACAGAAGCTGAGAGGTCCCCGGTCTCTAGGACCCTTTGGGCATCATGACCCTAAGTTTTAAGCATGATAGGGGTGACTTTATTTTGACAGTGTCGATTGCATTGGGGTGGGTTACTCAGTCTAGGGGTTTGTAACCCACCCTGCAATCAGTTATTCCAGGGTCACGGAGGGGCGCTACCTGGAAGGGAATGAGCTAAGACAGAAGAAGGAGGCCAAGCAGATTTGTCAAAGCCTCCAGTTTATTAGGGACGGGTTACAGTTTATATATGGTAAGGAATGGGGGGCAGGGCACGGGATCTCGCCGCGTGGTCCCAGTCATGTAGCTCGGTCAGGTAGGCCAAGAGTCACAAGTTGCCACACCTAGTTCCCTGGATAGCTGGAATGTGAGGCGGGTTCCGCTAACAGATAAGTTAATTGGGTGTGGGGCAGATTCTCAATAGAACATAATTATGGGTGTGAGGTTCTCTGCAGACCCCCCAGGGTGATGGTTTCTGTAATGATTTTTAGGGGGGAAATGGCTCGTGACAACAGAGGGTCTCACTATATACCCCACCCTGGCCTCAGATTCCCTCCATATCCCAGGATGGTCTTGAACTTGTGACCCTCTTGCGTTTTCTTCCCTAGAGTGCTGAGATCACAAGTGCGCACCACCACCCCCAGCTGCACCGACTTCTTGCTCCATTTTCTCCCTGTCTTTGGTATCATTTTTTTTTTCCCTTCGCATCTGCATTTCTGACTGTGTTGCTTCACTTTGCAGGGGTTGGTGCTCAGTCTCAATAGAACCTTCACGGATAGCATCCAGGTCATCCATATTTTCACTTAATCTCATGAGTAAGATGCTGTCCTCGTCCCCACAGTATGGATGGCGACACCTCAGCACAGGAAGTGTTGATGGACAGTTCCTGGGCCATACAGCTGGCAGAACCAGGGTCTGACTGTGAACCCTCCAGAACCCACAGGTTCTGGAGCCTGTGCGCTAATTGGCATGTAGTATGGTATCATCAACCCCAAGGGGATTCTGGGATTCCCTTGCGTCTCGGCTCTTCCACTGATGCCTGTGGTCACCCTTGTGTCTCAGCTCTTCCACTGATGCCTGTGGCCACTCTTGTGTCTCAGATCTCCCACTGATGCCTGTGGCCACCTTTCATTAGTTCACGTTCTGCACAGTGGCAAAGCCCAAGAGACTGAAAGGTTGATAAACACGTGAGTAATTTTGAGAAGCATTGCTAGGCACCTGCCCATCTGCTGCTGACCCCTGGCTTCTGTTACCCTGTCTGTCTCACCAGCAGAACCCTGCTTCGATCAAGTGTGTTAGACTGGTGGTCCCGCCCACTTGCCCAAACTCCAGAGTGTGAATTACATAGGTTAAGGCCCGTTTGATTCCCTTGTGGGTGCCTGGAAGAGGCATGGATATGGGAATAAGCAGGAGTTGAAGGTCTTGGGGAAAGCTTTCCCTACTAACAAAGAGATGCCAGGAGGCAGAGAGGAAGCTAGTCAACATTGTCCTGACCAGGTAACCGCAGTCAAAAAAATCAGCAACCAGTGGTGTAGATGCTGCCTCTCCCTCCCCCAAGAGAAGGTGATGGCTTTTAGAAAAGATCCACTGTCTTTTCTAAAAGCCACAACTCAGTCTGACCATGAGAAAAATGTCAGACACCTCAAATGCCTGCACCTTCTGTAGACTCCTTCTTGATACTAGCAAGGTAATCAGACACCGGGGGAAGCCAAGAAACTGCCACAGACCAGGCATGGATACAAGATGATCCAGCGCAATGGGGTGTCCCAGATGAGACCCTGGGTTAAAGCCGGAGAGCAGCAGAAGGGGGAGTCTCCTTGTGTCTGCAGTTCAGTTACCACAAGGGGGCGCTGTGGTGGTGTTGTCAGAGCCAGGTCTCTCCCAAACCAATGGGGAGGGTGTGGGGTGTGAAAACAAGGAAGTCTGTGTCCACATCTGTCTGTCCCCCCCCTGCAGTGCTCATCTTGTAACTGAGAACAGTTAAACTGCACCTGCTGAAGGCGGCAGGGTGGATAGAAGAGAGCACCTGGGGCCACACCCCTAAGTTTTTGTGTTACCCCGTTAAGCAACACACACACACACACATTTCCTTTGTAGGAAATCATAAATCCTCACTGATTCACTGATAAATGCTTTTAGATAGTGACTTGTCCTTTTTTTAAAAAAAAAGATTTATTTATTTATTTACATGCTATTCATTTTTTATGTGTGTGAGTATGTTACATGTGTGTATGTATGCTATGTACTTGCATGATACTCGTGGAAGCCACACAAGGGCATCAGAGCCCCTGGAACTGCAGCTAAGGATGTTTGTGAGCCACTATGTGGGTGCTAGAAATTAAACCCAAGCCCCCTGCAAGAGCAAATGTCAACCACTGGTCTTAACCACCAAGCCATTTCTCCAGCCCTGAGTTTTCTCTTTAAATTCTCCTTCCCTCCTTTATTTTTTCCTTCCTTCTTTCTTGCTTATGTGTGTATATGTATGTGTGCGCATATTTGTGTTCTGTTGGAGCTCATGTGTGTGCTGGTGCACGTGTGTGTATGAGTGTACGCCTGAAATGGAGGCCAGAAGAAAACCACGGGTTTGTTCCTTAGTCTCCATTCACTTCTTTTGTTCTTTGTTTCGTTTTTGAGACAGGGTCTCTCCCTGGCTGGCTAATGAGAAAGGCTCCACTTGTCTCCCTTCCTTCCCCTGCACTGGAACTACAAACACACGCTGCCACATCTCACTAAAAAAAAAAAAAAAAAAAAAAAAAAACAAAAACCTTGTGTTTTGGGTGTGGAATTCATGTCCTCTTACAATCTTACAAGGCCAGCGCTCGGCCCACTAAGTCATCTGTCCAGCTCTCTTCTCTATTACGCGCAGTGGAAAACATCCATTTCCAGACCCGCTTCCCCTTGGCCCACGCGAGCCCCAGTCAACTCGCTGGTTGCAGTCTTTCCCCTTGTCAGCTCAGCACCACGGCTTCCTTGGGCCGGTGGTCCTGTGTGGGACGCCACCTTAATTCATCTTGTGTCGGGCACGAGGGCAGAAGTGATGCCCGCAAGAAGCTGGGAGATGATTGCTCTGGAGCCAAACAAAAGGGAGCGGCCGGTCTGTGCCAGCCGATGTTAAAAATGACTGTAAGTCACTCGGTAGCCGGAGTCGGTGCGTTATATTCCTAGTAAATAACGGGTGAGCGCAGGTTAAGTGTCACTGCGTTCCAATTGTTGATATTTAATTAGCTCTAAAATTAAAGTGTCCTTTTATCATCACGCCGCCAGGATGACTTGGTTCCTAATTGATTGAGATGAAAGCCGTCCCCAAGCCTCACAGTGTCCCTTTGTCAGTCCAAGTGCGAGACGATTTAATGAAAACGTTTGACATTTCCAAGTGTGACATAAATATCTTTAAATTAAGCGTAGGAAGAGTTTGGGGTGTGTTCTGCTATAGGGGTGTGATGGGCGAGGAATTGCTTCTTCTTGGGAATGAGGCTTTACGGGAAAGATGATGGCTGGAGGCCATTATTTCAAGGCTGAGACAGCAACTGGTACAAGGGGCCAGCCATCTTTCTTTTCACTGGGAAGATGGCAGGTTCAGAGTGACTTTTTTTTTTTCTTGTCTGTGATGCACAGAAGAGAGGAGACTAGGAACCTGGAGGGTGGGAAGTGGTGGTGGGGTGTGCCACAGTGGAAAAAGAGACAAGCTTTGATTCCAAGGGAATTTGGGCTCAGCTCTGCCACTTACAAATTGACTGAGAGTCAGTGACTTTTACTTTTCTAATCCTCCCGTAGGACAGACACCTGCTTCTCAGAGTTATGTGAACTACATTGAGGTCACATTGCCCGAGAACCGAGTCTGGCTATAACAGCCTCCCAGGGAAGTGGGGGCCAACTTTTGACTATATGTTGAAGATGACACCCTACTTGTGAGAAGGGCAGATGAAACTCCCTGCCAACCTTGGCTCTTGAACATAAACCTTGCTCCTCTGTCCGTCATCCGGGGTCCTCTCCATTTTGGGGACACCGTGATCAGGAATTAGAGACCCCATCTGGGTATGGCAGTATTTTCCCTGTGCTCTCGGCTATTTGGGCTGCTATAATAAAACGCCCGAGACTGGGTAAGTTGTCACAACACACACGTATCCACCACAGAGGCTCCAACCGGCTCGGCGATGAGTGAGAGGCCCAGGCTCTGCTCCCAGGATGGTGGCTTAGTGCTGTGTGCCTGAAGGGACGCTGTTCCCTCACAAGGCACGAGAGATGGTCCTTTATCCCATTCGTGGGCATGTGACCCTCGTGGCTCAGTTACCTCCCGTAATTGCCATGTCTCTGTACTGTTGCACTAAGGATCACGTACGACATGGATTTGGGAGGGGCACGCGTGTTCAAATCACAGCACAAGGCTTATTCAAAACCAGGTGAGAGCCGAATGCTGATTGCATTCATTTAGAAGAGATCTGAACGACTTAATTCAGCTCCCAGGGGTTTCTGAAACCTCTACAAAACACTTGCCCGACCTCCCTTGGTGATCCATTCAAAGAAGCCCCGAGAAGTTTCAATGTTTCTTCTTTAACAGAATCAAATCTGTCTGTTTGTCACTTTCTCCACTCTTTTAGGGCTACTTACCCACCCTTGTGACAGACGTAAGTGCCATTTGTCCAACATCCTCTTCTACACGCCACGCAAGCCGTAGGATTACGTTAATTGGGCCCTGGTGATTGGGTGGAAACATGAGACTCGGTGTGTGTGTGTGTGTGTGTGTGTGTGTGTGTGTGTGTGTATTTATGTGGGGACACGTGTGTGCTATAGTGTACATGTGGAGGTCAGAGGACAACCTCCTGTTGTTCTTCCTTGTTTGAGACAGCGCCACTGGCCCATAGACTTCCAGTCAGTCTCCTGTCTCCACCCCCCATCTTCCGGTAGTGACTCTGGGATTACAGACATGTGCTACTGTGTCTGTGGGTTCTGGGAACTGGATCTGAGGTCTTGATGTTTGCACAGCAAGCCCTTTACCCACTGAGCCATCTCCCCAGCCCTGTGGTCACTTTTGACCAACAAGTAACTTATAATGATAGGAAGGTATTGCTCAGAATGTTGAAGGTTGGGGAGCCCAAGAAAGAGGTTCCAGTAATGACGCAGATTCTGCTCCCAAGATGGTGACTTAATGCTGCTGTTCCCGAGGGGACAAATGGTGTGCCCTCATACAGCAGGTCGGAAAGAGGGAGGCATCTGAAAATGGGGGCTGGCCGCTTAAACTACTAGTGTGAACCCGCCTGATTTCCTTTTCTTCCTGCATGGTGACCAGCTAGGTTCCTGGTGGTGGCTCTTCCATGAGCCTGCATGTCAGAGTGACGACTGTAGTTATCCGGGACATACGGCACAAAGTGGCAAGAAACCCAACGCTGGCTCAGGAGACGCTTCGAACTTGCTTGCTAATGGAGTGTAATGTGTGCTGTGTTAACCTAGGCCAATCCCCCTGGCTTTAACCTCCACAGTCTAGTAGTTCAGGCCATTGAGATTAAGGCGGTGCCGTGGAACTCCAGGCGGGACATGGACATTTCTGTCTTGACTTCAGAGTAAGCTGTGATTAACAACAGAGACCCTCCCAATATTGGAGCCACTTAGGGACGCACTACCATCTCCTTGTGGGAAGGCTCAGGAGGCAGGGCACTAGATATACGAGGCTCTGCCTCTTCATCAGAATGTACAGCAGCTAATGGTTGCTGGAGGTAGGAATTCAGGACGCCCTGCCGCTCCCCAGAGCTGTACAAGCCATCAGAGGTTGCTGGAGTGGAGCGCACTGTGGGCCATTGTCCGCCCATGCTCCTGTACGTAACCCTCACCTCACCCCCACTGCTAAACCTATGACATCATCAACTAGACTTGGAGGAATCAAGCTCTTGGTACTCTCTCTACCTGGGCTGATGTTTTTCCATCTCTTCTAGGAAATGTTTGCAAGAGAGGTGAGTTGCATCAATGCCAGGTGAGGTTGGAGGCTTCCTTGCAAGACTAAAAGAGCTTGCTCCATCATCAGGTACCAGGATGCAGATGTGCCGTCTGAAGGCTGTAGAGGACATAGACCTATATAACCCAATTTCCCACTGACACCTGCCGGAAGAGCCCCGTCACCCAGAGCACAGCCTCCCAGGGGCAGGTACAGATTGATTCAGCCTCCTGTGGCATGTGGGCCCCTCAGGGCTGTCTACTCCATCTCCTAGATAGCCCACGTTGGAGGGCGTTCTCTCCTTACACATGTCATGGGATCTCCTGATTCATACCAGGTTCACTACCTGCAGCCTCCCCCAGGACCAGCATGAGAAGGCCCGCTGCTAAGTCTGTAACTCAGTCTTCTGTTCAGCCTCCCGTTCATTGTTGGACTGAGCCGGACCAGATGGGATACAAAATATATTATTTCCCGAGTTTTTGACTTTCTGGTTAAAAAAAAAATCACTTGGCTTGTGAAGTTCAAACACATTTATGAAAAATAGCAGATGCCTATTAAATTGGACAATTAGCTTTGGGACTCGAAAGCTAATCAAAAGCACAGCTTTGACAGCAATTATTTGATCCTGCCTTCCTGAGGATATCTCGGATGCTCATTAGCCATAACATGCACATTCTCCAGCACACAGTTGGGCACACACACACACGCACACGCACACGCGCGCGCACACACACACACTACAGGCAACAGGCGTTTGCGGCTCCGTTCATTTCCTGCCGTCTCTGGGAGGGAATGATAGAACCACCTCGAGGGACTGAGAGAACAAAGATGCAGAGGCTTCGGGCCCAGGGGAAGCCTGGGAGGGAACGCTGGAGATAGGAATTCTCAAATTGCCCACAAGCAATTTTTCAAAAAAAGAAAATGAGGTCAGACTCTATTGAGGAAGCCACCGGAAGACTCTCTGTGGCCCAGGGCTTTGGTGCTCAGTCTTTTGCTGTTACAATGTTCTTTTCCCTTCCCTCTGAACATGCGGGGCTTCCCTTTCTCACTCTGTCCAGATACACAGCCCGCCCTCCACCGCACTGGTTGTACTTCCAGTGCCGGTTTCTTGGATCCAGGCTGAATAGGCTTTCCGTGGCAAACTGGAGATCCCCAAGGTTCAGAAGCTGACTGTTAGGGAATGCTGTCCTTGGAGCATCATAGCCATTACTATCTTTGTCAGATCAGCTGTGACTGAGCAAGCGACTCGCTAACCCCCCTCCCCCCAAAGATCAAATCCACTGATGTTCCCCTCGTGGAAAGAGGGCGTGGAAAGGTCAGTGGCCCTCATCTGAGGTTCCAGCCAGCTCCTCCTTCATCCCCACCTCCCAGCTGTACACAGTTCGGCTCATTAGGTGCTGATATATACAGAGGGCGGAAGGTTAACGGCAGAGTGATTCCATCTTTGCAGCGACGGAGAAGGCGCTGTCTATGCTGGGGTGGAACTTTCTCATGACATACACGTCTTGGGCTCGCTTCTAAAAGCAACCCATTACTCGTTCCTGTAAGTAAACCTGAAATGTCCACTGGTTCTCATAGCTAGATTTGGGTACAAGTGTTCCTTTACCTGCTCTGGGGTGAGTAGACATTTGTTTATGTCTCTCCAAGGAAAATTCACGCAGCACCATGGCAGAAGCACCTTGGGCATGATGGAAGAGGTCCCTGTCTGGTCCTTTACCCAGCTTTATTTCACCTTCCGTTCATTGCCACCCACAGAGACCTGTGTGCTACAAGACATGTTGTTGTGACATTTGCTACAACATGTCAGCTGCTGCGGTGACAGGGACAGGAGGAGTCATTCAAACTCCAGAATAAAATTTCAACTGAGCCTATATCAGTCCAGTGATCACCCCTCCCCCCCCGCACACACACACACACACACACACACACACACACACACACACAGAGACCTTCATTTTGATCGTGGGTTAGGGTGGCCCTGTGGCTCAGTTGTAAGCTGGGAGTCCTCCTAGCCTGTGGGCTTTCATGGCAGGTGGGTGGGGCAACTGGTTTTTGGTTGTATTGGTGTATCCCTGCCAAGGGATGTTTTATATTCTGACTGTCCATAATGGGACTTAATTGTAATGATTTGGTATTGGATTCCCCTTAACAATCAGGGGGAATGGATCCTGACTGTTCGTAAATATGTTTGCAAAGAGTGCTTTGATTAGACTTTGTGAGCAATGTCACCCTTAGCCCAAATCAAGGGTGCTTGGGGAAAGGGCAGAGAAAGGAGGTCTTTGGAGTGCAGGACCAGACCTTGACTTTCTAGTCTGAGGCTGCTGCTCCCCGCCCCAGAACCTACCTTTTATCGGCCTGTGGGAGAACTGGATTGCCTGGGTAATAGGCGATCGATGGGACCTGCTAATGCAGGTAAGAACTTAAGCCAGGATGGTTTAGCCGAGTAAATACCGTCGATATTTGTATGATGTAATATATAATAATGACTTTTCTAAACATAGTCACTGCTCCGAGCACTGTGCATGGATGATCTAATCTAATCCTGACCATGATCATGGGCTGTGGGCCGTGTTCTTCCTCTGCTGAGAACTGCTATGAAGTCACTTGTCCAACACACCAAGTAGAGGTTCTGGGACTCAATCCCAGGCCTGTGGCTCCAGTGTCCATGGCTTTCCTAATTTGCTGCTGACTGCAGAGGTAGGTGCCCTCTAGGGTTGGAAGGGTACTTTATCTCTGACTTGTCTACCCTGACAGACTGAAGCAAGATGCCACCAAAGTCCCCCCAGGAACCATTGTGTTTATTGGGCCTAGTAGCAGAGTGTGGATAACGAGATGCCTGAAGGAGTGTGGGGGGACCCCAAAGTAGCCACACTGGAAAGTCTTCACCTAGCATGGATGGTGACCTCCCTGCAGCCACATAGAAACCCTCTCAGTTAATCTTTCCAGCCTATATATTCCAGCACCTCCTGAGTCTTCTATGCCAGGTGCAGTGGGGGCGAAATCACATAAAATATCTGGGAGGAGCCACTGGAATCTTGGGTAATGGTCCAGTGATCGCCCTTCCACCTTCTCCTCAAGCCTAATTATAATGGGCTGGGAAAGCGGCCACGGCTGATAGAGTGAAGACAGTCACTGTTTTGCTCAGCGATGGCTTGGCTTGCTTCCTGCTTTGGGATCCACACAGAGACAGCTAGGACATTAGCCAGGGCTGAGGTTTCGTCTGCAGGCTTGATGGAGGAAGGATTCACTTCCAAGTTTACGTTGTGTGAGATCTGAGTCTTTACCACTTGCTGTGCTGAGTTGGGCTTCAGCTCTCAGATGGCTGTGGGGTGGCCAGGAGCCCTTTGCCATACAATGAAAAGTAAGGGAGAAAGAGCACTCGCCAAACAGAAGATACGGTCTTTCAAAGGAATCTCAGAAGGGAGCTTTTGTTACTTTGTAAAGAAGGAGCTTAGGAAAGAGTGTAAACACTGGGATATGGTGTCCTATTAGATCATCTTTGAGGTGGTCTAGCATGGAGGTCAGAATGGCCAGCCCTACTCCCCATGCACCAGGTTAGGAGAGCATTAATGCAAGCCATCAAGTATGGACATCACCCTTGCGGACATCACCCTTGCTCAGAGTTCAGCTCAGTGAGAGCCTGACCTTCTCAGATCTTTGTCCCCAGCCTCCTTCCTAGGGGTCAGGATGAGTTCATGGAATCTGGCTTCTGTAAATGGTACTGAGTGTTGCAGCCACCAGTGGAAAGCGACTTCCGTCCAGCAAGCCTTGGCTCTCTTCTTCGCCTCACAGAGGGATCGATCTATTTGGTGATGCAAACATTTATCGAGCGTCTATTATGAAACCACACAGAGCCTTCTGTTAGAGAGAGAAAATGCACCGTTCTTGGCTCCCAACATGCTCCTGTGTGAGTGGAGATTGCTTTGAATGTGGTCCAGCTCTAGAAGAGGGGCTCAAGAGAATCTTTTTCACTCATAGCATGAGTCACCGCTCCGGTTAGCACAGGCTGAGCCGAGATTCAGAGCCGGTGGAGAAAGTATGGCCTGTGGATTTTTTTCACCATGGAAGATGAAATTTGAAGTGGTCCCTGGAAGGATGATAGGGAGTCGGGAAGGTGGTGGTTAAGGACAGGATCCTCAAATAAGGTTGCTGACACAAATCAAGGAGCCCAAAGGGTGTGGCACTCTCTTGGAGGTGGGGCTAGCCTCTATCAGGTGGATGCTGTAGATGGACTCTGACTGTCTCAGAGGTTGGTGTCCCAGCAAAAATGCACTCTAGGAAAAATGCATCAGGAAGACTTGCTATGCAGCATGTGTGAGCCTGGAAGGGAATCCCGCTCAAACGGCCTGGGCTGCTTCCCTTCTGATGACAACTGGCAAGTTTGGGGGCTTCTCAAGACCACCTTCCTATTCAGTATGGACTCACAGAGCTCAGCAAAGCCATTACTCTGACAGTGATGGCTTGCATCATGGAAACTCGCAGAGGAAAGAGGCCCACAAAGGTGGGGTCCTGGTGGGGGCCCACGTGGGGCCTCTGGGATCCTCTCCCATTGGAGCTGTCGACAGCAGTGACATGTGCCCACGAACATGTAACAGTGCTAACTCAGAAACCCACCCCAGCGTTGAAGCCAAGAGATCTTACTGGGGCTCAGCCACGTGGAGATGGTTGATTGCCTGTGTGGCTGACCTCAGTCTCTAGCTTCTCCAGGGGTCAAGTTGATACCACTAAGCCCATTGCCCTCTATAAATCACATTGTTAGCATAGTATGTCAGGTGTGCCCAAGACTCCAGGTAAAGAAAGACACTGTTATCAGGCAGGGCATTCCAAGGGCTCTGAGGTGGCCTCCCAGCAGCCACAGGAACATGACAAACTGCTCTTTGGGTAAAGTTAATCCATTACTGCTCTAGTAGCGATTTTCTTCCGGCTTGACACCACGATTGCTATCTTGAAGCGGAGCAGCTGTGATGACCCGCACCCCAGACCAGGCTTATTAACATTCCCTTGTAGAAGAAGTAGGGAGGCTCCCGGGACACCTGAGGTTCAACTACTCTCCTGCATCCTCATGCAGTAGATCTTCCTAGTGCTGCTGTGAGGCCACGCTCCTCCTAAGATTCCAATTGCTACCCCATAAGGCATAAAGAATTGACCGGGGTGGGACTTCTCTGTGGGACTTGCTGGTGATGTAGCTGCTCAGGAGTCACCCATGTTACCGTGGTTCACAGCTGGGCTTTCTTTGGTCTATCAGGGCTCTGTTTAAGGTGAATAGACATGTCTCCATATCTCTGCATATGTACAGCCTAGATTCATCCTGGTATATGCATCTCAGCAGAGAATATAGAGCTGTGCAAACCACCACCATCGTCACCATCATCACTACCAGTACCACCATCATTATCACCACCATAACCACCACCACCATCACCATCATCACTACCAGTACCACCATCATCACAATCGTCATCACCGTCATCATCATCACCACCACCACCATCATCACTACTATTGCCACCATCATCATCCCCACTACCACCACCACCATCACCACCACCAATACCACCATCACTATCATCATCACCACTACCACCACCACCTCTGCCATCACCGCTAATCCACCAACAAAATAACTGTGGCCCAAAGAGTCAGGGCTGTCTCTTGAATCCAAGATGAGAGAGTGGGGAGACTGAGTAGTTAGTGGAACTAACTCTGAAAGAGGAGACTTTTAAATGTTGAGACGTGAGGGATGAGAATAAGCCAGCATGTGAGGTGAGAGCTTGAGGGAACTCAGTCTAGGGCCACAGACATGGGTACAAAGCATAGAAGAATGGATATGCTGTGTTTGCATAGGAGGGGAATGAATGAGTTTGGACCAGCGATACAGAGGGAGAGGGGTGTGCAGCAAAGCTGACCTACATGTGGGATGTAGCTTATGGGTCACTGTAGGGAGCTGGAAATCTACACCTGCAGCATGGCAAACCAGTTCACGGCATGCGTTAGATTTCTGACTCAAGGGCAAGGGTGGCAAACTGGAAGCTAGTCATACTCCAAACCTTGGAAGGGATCTTCTGGAGACTGGGTACCCGGAGAGCCTCTGGGGGGAGGAAGAACAAGGGTGGATGAAGGGTCAAGGGACCATGATAAGAACAAGGGAAGAAGAAAAAAGAATATATATATATACATACAAATAGCTTTATAGGAACTGAGTTGACTGTATTTATAAATTTACGTGTGTGTATGTGTGTGTCTGTGTGCATGCATTGCACAGACATACACACATATGTACACAAATATGTAAATATATATAAAATAACATGTGCATATATAATGAATAAAATATGTTTAAAAAAAAAGAACAAGGGAAGAGCTTATCAGTGTCACCAAGGAATGCTTAGGGATTGTGCAGGTCAGAAGGGCAGCTCTGGGTGCCTGCTACGTGGTGGACAGTGATGATGCTGCAGTGGACAGTCCAGAGGTCTCCAGCACTGTGCCAAGCGAGTGAAGAAGATTCTAGAATCTGGAGCCCTGATCATTCTCTCAGTGGCTTATAGTTGAGGGGTAGCAGTGATGACCTCTACACCTCAGAATGACCTCTGCTAACCTAGACTACTCGGGATTTGACAGCCACCGCCACCGTGCCTGCAAAGCCAGAGCCCATTCCTATCATAGCTGGGCCTTGAAGAAACGTCGTTCTAGTTCTCTCTCCTCTTAGAGAAGCTCAACAGATGATAATGGGGTCATGCAGGGAAAGGGGACAAAGTTTAAATGGTTGATGTAGGAAGGGGCAACTTGGACCTCTGTCCAAGAGTCCCTTCCATCAGCAGGTCCTCCCTGACTCCTCTATCTTGAATAGCAACCACCTGAGCTGCTTTCTGACCTTCCAGGCTACCTCTCGGTGATGCACCCTGCTGGGTTCAGAGGCTGCCTGAGTGGGCTGTTATTTTTAGCTCTCTGCCTCCTAAGTGAAGATTGGCCATTGGAAGTCTCTGGAAAAGGGCTGGAAGACAGAAGGAGTATCAGTTTGGGGTACCCAGTTCTATCTGTTCGTTCCTCTTTCCTCCTCCCTTCCCTCCTTTCCTTTCCTCCTATTCATGACAGTATTTCAGTAGCCTAGACTGGCCTTGAACTCATCATGTAACCAGAGTTGACCTTAAACTTTCTGATCCTCCTGCCTCCACATCTCACACGCTGGGATTTCAGGCAAGCACCCATTGACTATTTTATGCGGTACTGGGCATCACACCCAGGGTTCTGTGCGTGCTATGTAACACTCTGTGCGTACTATGTAACACTCTGTGCATGCTATGCAACACTCTGTGCACAGTACACCACACTCTGTGCATGCTATGCAACACTCTGTGCATGCTATATAACGCTCGACAAACTGCATTACAACATGGGTGGGTGTTTATTCTGGGCTCATCCCTAGTGAGCAGCAGATGACTGCGGGCTGGCCCTCTTTACTCTTGGTTTTCACAACTGCCCCCTCCCCCCGAAAGTAGGAGCAGCCGACGTGGCCAGGGTGTCTGACTATCTCCATACAGCCCCTCTTGACCCAGTCCATTTCTTTGCCCCTTTAACTCAATGGCCCTGTAGCACCAGTTGCAAATGGGTCTGCTGTCTGCCTGTTGCTGACTGATGCCCGCCCCTCCCCTCCCTGCATCTTCATTCTCTGCCCTGCTTTACTGCTCTCTGAAGCACGGATCATTAACTTGGATGGTATTCCATATTTACCGGGCTATTTCTGCAGTGTGTCTCTCCCACTCTCTGAAGGCAAATGCAAACACAGCCTCTGCTTTACGGCCAACAGTGTCCCTGGTGCTGGGACAGCGTGTCCATGCCACAGATGTTCGCTGAATGATCCCTGATGGGTCAGGATCTGTGTGTCTGTCAGCACTCTGTCCTTCTAGCCTGTGACAACTTCTGGGAGAGGCTCCCAGGAACACAGGCTCCGCAGGTCCCAGCTAATACTGGAATCCAGGAGGACAGGAGTTCACTGGGAAGAGGAAGAGAGGCATTTTGTCACTGGAGCCAAACTCACATCTGAAAATAAAACGCTTTCACCTTTATTAGCACGGTTAAGAATAATAGTCCATTCTCCCGGCTTCTAAATCTTACTCTATCACTGTTTCCAAGCAAAGCCGCTGAGCACAGCACAATGACAGGCCTAAGGCGGCTACATCATTCTTGGTGTCTGGTGCCTCTGCCAGCGCTAGCCTCGGGGGAGGGGCCAAGGCTTCTCTCTTCACCTTGAAGACAAGCAGAGAGAGGAGAGGGTCGTTAAGGAGAAGGACTGGCCAGCCCAGATCTCTTACGACATGCCTCTTGTCCCAGCCTGACCCAGAAATGATGGTGCTATGGAGTCTGGGGGTTGAGACCCGGAATTTCTGGGTTAGGATCATGGCTGGACGTGTAAATTTTGTTCTAAAGGTCTTCCAAGGTCCTAATATTTTAGAATCACGCCTTTAAAATGTATTTAGTATGTTGGGGGTGGGGCGGGTAAGCATGTGAGCATGTGCCGCAACACACATGTGGAGGTCGGAAGCCGAGTTGCAAGACCTGGTTCTCATCTTCTACTGTGTGAGTAGGGATCAAATTCAAGCCATCAGACTTGGCAGCAAGCACCTTACTCCACTGAGCCATCTCGCTGGCCCAGACCCGGGCACTTACTGGCACACGTAGTCCTGAGACTAGTCTCTCTGGACTTCTGTTTTTTTTTTGTTTATCAAAACAAAGCTGTTTGTGGTAAAGAACTATAGCACTGTGGCAAGGATTAAATGAGTTAATGCAGATGAAGCGGCCCCTGGTAAGTGCTCGAGCATGTGTGGGCTGTGATTCTTATTAATCGGGTGCTCACTCTGCATCATGCAATAACCCAGGCAGAGCTTAGCATCCCCAGTGAGCGGATGAAGATTCCGATGCTGCTGGGTTAATCACCCTCATCCAAGGTCGTGCACCTTGCTGAGGACAGAGGTGGGACTTAAGCTTGGCCCCTTGACTTAGGTGCTGTGTGTGTCTAGCCACCTAGACCCATGGCCTGCTGCTGACTGCTCAGGTTAACGTTCCTTTGCCATCCGTGTGCCCACCCCAGAGCTAGCCACGGGTTATGGATTAGGCCCCGGTCTCTGAAGCAGATGCAGCTGTCACAGATGGCCTAAAGGAAGCCTAATGTGGTGGTGCATGCCTGTCATCTCAGCACTTGGGAGGCTGAGGCAGGAGGATTGAGAGTTCTAGGTCAGCTTGGGTTTGATAGTGTGACTCTGACAAAGACATTGAAAGAGAGGAAGTGGAAGAGGAAGGCTAGGGAGGAGAAAGAGGAAGAGAAGAAGAGGAAGGGAGGGAAAGAGGGAGAAAAATATCTTAAGCCTGAGAAGGAGATGGAGGAAGGAGGTTTATGGTCCATAGGAGCTGGGTACTTTAGGGACTAATCCAATATATCTCACTCAGTGGAATGACTGGGTACCCTAGAAATCAACCCAGTATCCAGCTCCTTCCTCTCTCCCCTCCCCCTTTCTCCCCCTTCCTTCCTCCCTCCTTCCTTACTTCCCTCCCTTCCTTTTCTCCTCTTTTTCCTCCTCCTCCCTCTCCTTCCTCTCTCCTCCCTCTTTTTCAATTTCTTTGTCAGAATGTCACAAGATAGCCCAAGAAGCTGACCTAGAACTCTGAATCCTCCTGCCTCAGCCTCCCAAGTTCTGGGAGAATAAGCCCAATTCCTCTCTGCTTTAGGGTTCTGCTGGACCACTTCTGGAATGGTGGCCTGAGGTAAGCCAAGGGATTTGAGAGCCTGTGGATGTGGGAGGGAGAGCCAGGAGGCGGAGCCCAGTGCCCAGCTGTGCTGGCTCCTCAGCAGACAGCACCATTCATATTGATCCACCCAATTTTCAGAAGCAAATTGATCTTGGCTTTCAACAACAGATGTAGGACAGCGGAGTCTGAGAGGGTTTGCACGTGGTTGACTGCCTCAGGCGGGCAGCCATACTCGGGAGAGCAGAGCCCTTTGTGATTCCCCAGGGCCAAGACCAATGGCAAAGCCAATGAAGAAGTGCTGCAGGGCTTTGGACTTTCGTGCCCACCTGCAGGGCATCAGGACCCTGCATGCCAGCCACTCTGGCTCTGGCAATGCTTGCCCAAGATGTCTCAGACCTTCAGATCTGGAAGGGCAGGGGAAGGCCCAGGTAGTGACCCAGTCAGGGATTGGGTAGCCATTCTATTGGGGGAGGGATTGAGGGACTGTCCGGGGAAGGCCAGATGTGTTGATTGGGATTGGGATATCTACAGCACAGCCTGTCCTAGACTCTGAGAGGCCAGCCCCAGGGAATGGTCTGCTCTTTTGAGACAAGTCTGTTCCCACAAAATGTCAGGACCATTTATTCACAGAGAAGGTGACATCTCTTTCCAGTATTAACAGGAGGGTGGATATAAACTATGGTAGAGCGACCCCAAATCCCAGCACTCAGGAGGTAGAGGTAGGAGAATCAGGAGTTCAAGGTCAGCCTTGGCTACATATCAAGAAGGAGGTCACACTCCATCTCAAAAAATTCCAAACTGGCAATAACTCCAAAAATATTAATACAAAACAAACAAATAGAAAACAGAAGAAGGGCTAAGAAGATGACTCAACTAATAAGAATACCTGTCGTGCAAGTGTAAGGACTTGAGTTCAAATCCCAGCACCTACAGGGAAAAAAAAACAGAGTGCAACCCTGTAACCCCAGTACTGTGGGATGTTGAGATAGGGGGATCTTGCTGGCCACTAGCCAAGCTCCAGGTTCAACGAGAGACCTTGTCTCAGGGAATGAGGCAGTGAGTGACAGAGCAGGACACCAGATGTTCTCCAGTGTCTCTCTGTGTGTCTGAACGTGTGTGTGCATAAATGCACACACACTTATAGAATAACATTGAAAAAGGGGTGGTTGTCTCCAGAATGACCGTATCACTTCTGTCTTCACAGACAGCATCATAGAACCCTCTCTGGTCTCTAGTGGTTGGCAAAGGTTAAAAGGACATGCCCAGTGGCTCCAGACCCAAGGAGGTGAGTAGACACGCCATTTGTGAGTCCTGAGGCCTCAGGCATGGCATGTACGTCACGGTGCCTGAGAGAAGGAGAGAGAGAGGGGGGGGGAGGGAGAGAGAGAGAGAGAGAGAGAGAGAGAGAGAGAGAGAGAGAGAGAGAGGGCAGAGCCATGCCCCTTAAACCAAGGGAGGTGAGAGCTATTGCCCATCACACAAACCCTCACTGAGCTCAGCAGCCTGAGGTGGGCACTCACTGTGGATAAAAATCTGTCTCCCTGCCAGCTTAAATTGCTGCTTAAAACGCTAATGTATAATTTAGACTACAATTTGAGAATGGGCGACACTGGGCTGCGGCAGCCACTCTCCGAGGTGGGCAAAGAGGCCCTGGAGGAAATGACAGAGTGAAGTCGTCCTTCTAGCATTGACTAGAGGGACGTACATTTCTAGGGGACAGTGAGCGCAGGGGCTGGCTCTTTAAAAGCAGGTGTAGAGGGTGTGGAGGGGGACTTTACTTTTCCTGATGACTTATACTTCCCAGCTCCCCCTGGGAGACACTAAGTTTCTTTTTAAGTTATTTTAATTTTCCATTTGCTTTATGTTTGTGATTACTTTGCCATCATGCATGTATGCGCATGACATGTGTGCTGCTTTCCTGAGGAGGCCAGAAGGGGGCAGTCAATCTCCTGGAACTGGAGTTACAGATGGTTGCCAGCCACCACGTGGGTGGAGGAATTGGACCCAGATTCAACTGTGCCATCTCTCCAGCCCTGTGAGAACTCAGGTCTGTAGGGATCCATTTTGACAAGGTGACATCCCTGCTTCTGAGCAGTTCTTGAGAGGGGACAGAACCAGGAGTGTCCCCTGGAGGGAGTCCATCACCAGTGTACCAGTTACTGGCCTCATTGCTGTGACCAAGTCTGACAAACCTAAGGAGGGAAGGCTTGTTTTGGCTCACAGTTTGAGGGGCTTGTCCATTGTGGTTGGGGAGGGTTGGGGGCGGGAACAGGAGGCAGCTGGCCACATCTCCCCCACAGTCAGGAAGCAGAGCTGAACACTGGTGCTGAGCCTACTTCCTTTCCATTCTGTCAGGGCTCTTGAGATGGTGCCACCCACATCCAGGGTGGATCTTCCCTGCTCAGGGCAACCTCCCTGGAAACATCTTCGCAGACACATCCAGAGGTGTGCTTTCATGGTGGATCTAAACCCACTCAAGGCATTGTAAAGATTAACCCTCGCTACAGGGACTCTGTCGGTTTCCTGGGAGTGGGCCCTGTTGGGAGCAGTTCAGGCACCGTCACCCCAATATTACTGTAGAGAGGCGGTATTCCCTCAAAATCTTGATCTCCTAAAACCTTGGTTTGGAAATGAGATCTCTGCAAATTTAATTAGTTACGATCAGGATGGCCTGTGGTGAACCCTGAATGCAATGTCTGGTGTTCTAGGAAACCGGCAGGACACACAGAAAGAAGGGCAGGTGACGGCAGAGGTAGAGAGAGGTGATGCATTCGCAGGCCAAGGCATCCCAAGATTCCCAGAAGCCACCAAAAAGCCTGGGACAGCTTCTACCTCAGAGCTTTCCAAAGGATGCCCCTCTCTATTTGTTTGGTTTCTGACTTCTGGCATCCATACCAGTGACCCATGAGATGATCACTTCTGTCATTTCAAGGTACCTGGTTTGCACTTGTTTGTGACCCCAGCCCTGGGAAATGAATGATGGCTGCAGGGAAGATTAGCCAACTCCAAGAGGGCTGCGCTGCCCAGGATCAGGTACATTCGGGCCCCATGTCTGACTTTCATCCTTTCCTTTGACAACTCTGGGAACCTGGAGGGCCCCTGTCACCAGTCACATTCACACGGCTGAGCAGCCTCCCTCACCTTTGGCCACCCACTCAGGGCTGCTCAGAGATGGGGCAACCAATCCCCGTCACCCCTCCTATATGCCATCCCACTGCCACTGAATTTGGCAGACTATGCCAGCATAATAGCTGGTGGGAGACTCTTGGCTGGTTGCTAGTGACGCTCGCAGCAGGCATACCCATACGCACACAGCTAATCATAAAAGGAGTTCAAGTTTATTGTCTGGACCATTTTGGGTACGGGAGGACAAAAAAAAAAAAAAACAATGTATGAATTCCAACGGCGAAAGATTTACTGGCTTTGTCGGCGCAGATAGACGGGCTGGCTGGAATTATTGCAGCTGGCAAGAATAGTGTTTTAGGATCTGCCCCAGGTATTAATTTGTGGCGGGCTTATCCTGTCAGGAGCACACAATGCTTGTGGTGGAGAGAACTAATACTTTAGAGCCCCTTCCCGCCAATCGGACAGGAGCTGCTGTCGGAGCTCGGGAGGCGGCAGGTCCCCTGAGCAAGGTTTTCCAATAAGTTCCAGAGGAAAGCGTGAGTCTGCTGTGAGCTATCATCGTCCGAGATTCTTGAGTCAGATCTGTCCTCACCCACGGTACCAGCTGGTGGACTGACCCTGAAGTCCAGAGTGACCCTTCTGTCAATTCATGGGGACCTGGCAGGCCCCAGGGTGCCAGGGGTAGGCCCCGTTCCTGAGTCCTGCATGGAGATCAGATGATCCAGACAGAGGGTTTAACAGATGCCTTGGGAGGAAAGGAGATTGGGGAGACCCCTGAAGACTCTGTGACCACTGTCGTGCCACCAGTTCCAGCTTTCTGGGTATCAGAGATGTCCCCAACAACCTGATTTTGCTGCATACCAAATTTGTATTATTATTGTTTTGTTATTATTGTTGTTGCTCTTTTTTTTTTTTTTTTTTACGCAGTCCAGGACTTCAGCTCATGGAAGGGTGTCCCTCACATTGAGGGTGGGGTTTTTTTTTCCACCTCAATTAAACCAATCTAGATAGTCTTCCACAGAAACACCCCAGGACTGTCTCTTGGGCGATTTTAGACCCTGCCAAGTTGACAGTCGGTATCAACTATTGCAAGAGTCAAACCAGGAATTAGTTCTAGAATGTGCTTCTTGCACCCTCCCTGGTCTCCATTTTGAGTTTGTGTGTTACGACTATCCCAGAGGTCTCAATGTATGTCTAGGCCATTCCCTTATTCACCTTCTTCCTCTGAGCCAAGCCTTCTGGGACCTGATGTGCACAGCAGACAGCAAAGCCCAGTGGGGGAAGAGACAGACCAGAAGTCCAGAGTCCCTGGAGTTCTGTGGGTCACCAATCTTCAGTGTACCCAACCCACTTCCTGCCCCACTGCAGGCTGCAGGAGCCAGCAGAAGCCATGAGGAGGAAGAATACAGCCACATGGGGAAGAAAGAGTTTCAGTGGCCACGGAGGACATGTGTGGCCTGGTGGGAAATTCTAGGCATTGGGCCTTCTGGTTGGCGATATATGTGCCTTTGGAGATGCTCCATGTAATTGGGGTACCTGTGAGTCAAGTCCAAGGCCAGGGTCCTCCGAATTTCATCATGAGACATGAGAGTATCTATGGAATTCCAGGAAGCTCCTTCATCAGGGCAGAGGCATTGTGGGAAAAGAATAGAGTCTGCCCCACTGCCTGGAGCCCCCAGGAGTGCTCCCTAGGGCCAAATTGCACCAAGGGCTTGCTGAGCTTGTAATAGCAAGGCATGCTTGCCTGTGTCTGCTGACCACTTGGGTCACCGTGGGGTGTGCCGTGGAGAAGGGTCCTGAGTGGGTGACTGAAGGGTAATGTTGGTCCTCTCTGGGACACTGTTGCTTGAGCAAGGCTGGGCCAGTTTCAGGAACAGCAGAAAGGAACTGGGGGCTGTGTGAGCAGGAGGCATATCTAGGTGGCTTTCTTTCTTGATAAAACTAGGGCATTTTTCAAACACTCCTAGCAGAGGACTCGGGAAATCTACCACCAGGCCCAGGCGGACTTATGGGGCCCTAACAAATGCACAAAGCCAACTTCACACTCTCTGGGGTTAGTGAGTTCTTAGTAGCACACACCTCTTCCTATACAGCTTCCTGTACCACTGCATAGCCCCCGAGGGCTACCCAGGAAAAGAGGGAAGGGCCCTGACAGTAGCAATTGGCCAGACTTACATCCCCTTTCGCCTTCATCTGGCTCCAGAGGGCACCTCTAGCCTGGGTAGGGCAGAGCTGGTGGTATATTTTCCACTGGCAGAGCCATAAACAGTAGCTGTAAAAGGTACAGGGGTCCAGATGTCCTCCTGACCAAGAGTGATTTAAAACCGAAAGCGCAGTTTTCTCCCATTGATCAGCCACCACAGAGCCATGCTTTCAGCCTGGGGGGGGGGGGGTATTTCCTCCTGGTCTCTGAACGGTGGCCTCAGGGCTGCACCCAGTATCCTCGGGTCTCTGCAGGCGGCTAATGTAGGCCGAGTTTTCCTTCCCACAGGCCAGCTCCGAAATAGCTACACAGAGACTCCTTATCAATTATAAAAGCTCAGTCGATCGTTTATGCTCGCCACCAACTAGCTCTTACAACTTAAATTAGCCCATATTTCTTATCTCCGCCCTGCCTCGTGATGGTACCTTCTTTCAGCATGGCATAATCATCTCCCGCTTACTTCTTCCCAGCATCCTCCTAGTCTGGCTCTCCCGCCCAATCTCTTTCTGCCCAGCTATTGGCCAGTCAGCTCTTTTATTAGCCAGTGAGAGTAATGCATATTTACAGTGTATGAAGATTGCTGCTCCTGAGGACCTGCTGAGTCTGCAGGACCTGAGCGGAGCTGTGCTGCAGAGCCAGCCACCATGGAGATGCCAATGAACCTGTGTCAGGGACAGCATCCAGAGCCTTCATGGTTGGAGCTAGGCAAACAGATCTCTTCAGTGAGTCTGTTTCGGTGGACCCAAGGCTCAGAAATATTCACCTTCTCAATATTCACAGATCATAGAAAAACAGTCCAAAACTTTTTTCCCTCAAACAGCATGTAGAAAAAATAACTAACTTTGAACTCCTTATCCTCCTGCCTCTACCTCTTAAGTGCTGAGATTACAGGCATTCATCACCACACTGAGACTCGAACCCAGGGCTTCATGTGCTAGGCAAGCAGTCTGCCGAATGAAATACCTTCCCAGACCAAGAATTTCATTTTGTTTTGGTGGGGCTAGGGATTGAACCCAGGATCTTGTCCATGCTAGGCAAGTGCTCTGCTGTCTGGCCACACTTCCAGCCTCTCATAACTCTCAAGCTGATTGCCCATAAAAGCTGGCATGGATAGTCACATCTCCAGATGTAAGGGCGCATCTCACTGATTGAGAGCTACCAAGATATAGAATTCCAAGACAGGGAATGGCAGCCACAAACTTTGCCCTACTAGCTTTGGATAAAGCATAAGGGAAGCCCTCTTGGTATAAACTCCTTGGAATTGGTCAGGACAGGCCTAGACGGCAAGGGGACTAACCCCGGAGGTGACCATCAGATGGAGGAACACATGCACAGGGGACCTGGAACACAGTGAGGTGTTTGTGTGAGATGCAGATGTCACTACGAACCGTAGAAGGTGTTAAGGAAGGGATTGGGTTATCTGATCCGCGGGGGAGGTGGAAAGGGCACTGATCCATATAGGAGCTCCCTTTTCTCCCCAAATCCAGTCTTCCTTCTGCAGCCTCCTTGGGGTTCTTTAATTCTGTTCTGCTAAGGGTGACCTTTGGTTGTCTGCAAGCTTGCCTCCTCAGCTTACCCTAGGCAGATCTGTGGGTTCTCTTGCTCCTGAGTCCTTGGTGGGGGAGGAATTCATACTTTTGTCCATAGGGGAACTCCAGTTCTTGCTTTCTGCTTTTTCTTATGAATGACTATTGTAGCCTTGGTCCTCTCTATGCATTCCCAAGAGTCCCAGGCAAGTCAGTCTCCTTCTGTTTTGAGCCCCAAGCTATCTAGTTTGGTGTCTGCTCAAAGCAGCTGCCCCGCAGCCACCCTCCTCATCTCGCACCCCGTAGCTCGGTAGCCTCATCCTCCACCTCTGTGAATGCTAATGGCTTGATATTTGCTTTCCCCTGCCCTTCCTTCTAGCCTTTCCCCTCATCAAATCTGCACCGCCACAAATTATCCGCTTCCCCGTGACCTCCTTTTCCTGTCTGAAGTCACCACGCTCTAAACTGCTTCTCATGGGCCGTGACCTCCCTCCCTCCCTCCCTGCTCCAACTCTGAGTCTGATGGACCCCAGCCCTCTTCTGCATGGCCCCCTGCCCTTGCCAGGCGCTCATGGCCCCCAGTCATTTCATTATAGCCCTCTTCATCTCCCTGGGAAGTCTCCACCACCATCCACCGTCACAATTAACTTCTTAAAAGGCTTTCTGTTTATAAAGCAGCATAAAAACAGGTCCTGCCCCGGGACATCCCTTTAATGCACAATTATTCTGGTGCGATGATGGAGACACTCGTGTCACAGTGGGACCTAGAGATGAGTTCTATTTTGTTTGCAATGAGTTTTCAGAGTTTCCTACAGGGCCCAGCTGTCTGCAAATAGCACGGGTGGGAGTGGGCTGCCTGTGACTGGAGACATCCAAGCGTCAGGTGGCCTTGGAGACCCTTCCAGAGTCAACAGGGTGTATTCGAAAATGACTATGGAAATGGCAGACTGAGAACCTTTCAGTGGTAGAGAAGAAGTCAGTCTGGGACAGAACAGGCGGGGTGGGAATGGCTCGAGACAGGTCTTAGGACAGCTTGTGCACGGTGGCGGAAGGACGAAGGAGACCTGGGCCTGCTAGATTGTGGGAAGTGGCTGTGATCACGATGTTTGGGTTGTGCCCAGCTGGAAGGGCCAGCGAGAACATGTGACCCTGTTCTCCAGAGGCTGTGGACTCGGGGGCTGCATAGAGACTACATGTTGTCATGGCGATGCCAGGAGGCCCTCACCTTGCCCTGCTGTGGGTCAGGTGAGAATTCCCAGCTGTGTTGCAGAGTGAAGGGTGCTTAGGAACTCCCTAAGGCCTGCCCTGGCTTGCTTCTGTCTGCTCCTCACTGGGATGCCCCTTCAGCTGCTGTGTGCCTTCCTTTACACACTGGGAGAGAACCTGGGAGAGGCCCAGACACAGTATCTGGATCATAACAGGTGCATAATTGTGTGTGCATGCGTGCATGCATGCATGTGTTTTGCATGCACGTGCATGTGTGTGTGTGCATGCCCTGCATGTGTGTGCACATGCATGTGTGTGTGTATAGGATTTTATTTTTTGAGATAGAGTCTCAGGATGGTTTCAGACTCACTGTGTGGCTGAGGATGACGTTGAACATTCTGATCCTCCTACCTCTGCGCCCCTTGTGCTAGGGGATAGATGTGGCCCACCATGTCTGACTAGAGGTAGAGCTAGGGATCCTACTTGCTAAGCAGAAGGCGGCCTACCAGCTAAGCTGTGTCTCGGTTGTGTGTATCTTTTTTTTTAACTAAATAAAGTTAAACAGATTGCTTACATGCTGTCTAGGCAGATTGCATTTTCCAAAGATGACCCTTATATCTCCAGGGACTCTTCTTTTCTTTTCTTTTCTTTTCTTTTCTTTTCTTTTCTTTTCTTTTCTTTTCTTTTCTTCTCTTCTCTTCTCTTCTCTTCTCTCCTCTTCTCTTCTTTCTTTTATTCTTTCGTTCTTTCTTCATTAACCATGACACTCCCCAATCCCTTGATCCGGGGAGGACTTCTAACTACCTTGACCAGTGGAGTACATGAAGTGACTTCAAGGTCAAGATTACAAAACCACCTTGTACTTTCAATCCAGCCCCTCTTTCTTTGGAGATATTTGCTCTTGGAACATAGCAACCATGCTGTCTGGAGTTTCAAAGCAATGCGCTCAGACAACTCCCAAAGGCATTCCAGCTGAGGGCCTACTGAGGTGTCCGCTGGCAGCAGGTGGCCATCATCAAATGCCCTGGATGATTCTAGCATTGAACTGTTGAGCTACCCACAGCCTTCTAGTCTTCCAGCCAAGGCCCTGGCCATCAGAGAACAGAGATGCATTTCCACTGTAGCCAATCAGAATTCCTGACCCACAGACATGGTGAGATGGCCTACAGGGAGTCTTGTTCTAATTTACTGAGTTTGGGGCTGACTTGCTACCCAGTAATGGTTAACCAGCGTGGTCAACAGTCACGTGGAGTCCTATTGCCCCCTTTGTGTTTCTGACCAGAGTGCAGTCTTCCTGCCTGCCAGTAGTTGCCAGGGTAACAGGGTCTCCTGCCATAAGGGACGGGAGCAGACTTTTCATGGAAGCCCCCCGACTGCCTTTCTTCGAAGAGTCAGTCAGGGCTTGATTGGTATAAAGGGTCTGCCTTTGAGATTTATTTTGATACCAAGTTTCTAATGTCAGACCTAGCCTCGTCTTTCCCCTCATGCAGAAGAGCAGACATGCTCAGGTGAGTTATTCAGACCCTCTTGGGTATAGATTGTGTCTGTTGCTCTGGTTTTCAGTGGAAGTTCTGATTTCAACCTGAAGGGGGTCCAGCATGTGGTGTGAAGAAGAGGGAAGGGTCCTGGAACTCCGTGGGAGAAGGGGGTCTCTCCTTCCTTTTACAAATTTGTAGAATGCTAATGGGTGCTAGGTCCCAGATCTAAGTAATTAGCAATGTTCTGAACACATTGGCTTTCTGTACTATTTCCGTGTCTCCACTGAGGGTTATCTGAGGGTAATCAGTCTAAACATTATTCAGATTCTGTCTAATCATTTCTTCTTAGACCAGCATCGATAACCACAGCTGTCTCTAATACAGCCAAGAGGTGATCATTTTCCACGGAAGGGACAGATGCACTGATGCCTGCTTTCCCAAGAAGACCCAGGATCCCCAGAGCCAGCCCATGGCTGCTAATCATTGCCTCAGTTTCCCACCTTGAAACTTTCCACAGGGGAATCTCAAAGACAGGTTTGTCCAGGAAACTACTCTTGGGACTAGAGAAATGGCTCAGGAGTTAAGAATACTTGCTGCTTATTTCTGAGGGGCAGCGTTTGGGTCCCAGTGTCCACATCAGGTGACTCACAAAGCACCTTTAACTCCACCTGTAAGGGATTCAGGCCCTGCCTCCACGAGTATCTATAAACACACATGTGCACATACACTCACGTGGACACACACACACACACATACACACACACTTAGCGCACATGTAAATAGTATAAAATAAGACTTTTAAAATATTAATATTTTTTTTAAAAAGAAACAAATTTTAGGCTCTCTACCGAAGCATGTGAGTTAGCATCTGGTCCTCTGAGTCAGGTCCCAGAAACTACCGTGTGGGTTTCCTCGATCCTCAGCAGGCCCAAATCCTTCATCCTCAGGGCCTCAGTTTCCACCCTCCCCAGCCGCTGCCCTAAAGCCAGGCAAAGCAGCCCCCTCCGCGACTGGGAAGGAACAGAAATTCAGGAGCCCCCGCTACAGGAGACTTATCTCCACCTGCCACCTGGATGGAGATACTCTTGAGAGCACTGGCCAGGTCTCTTTTTTTCTGTGCTGCTCCAGGCATTATTCCGTCCCCCGGCTCCCTGTGTGTGCTCAATAAATGCTTGTTGAACAAATGAGTCAGTCTGAGGGCAGCACTTTCCAGGCTCAGACGGCATGGTGGTGAGAGCCAGTCCTCCTACGGGATGGATGCCTGCGCAGTTAACAGGGCCACAAATGACCTAAGCAGCTTGGAGTGGGATATGTCTTCATGAAAAGGCCGTTTGGATCTCACCAGTCTACACCAGTGTGATGGAGGTACTGCTCACTGCAGGGGGAGCCAGGGCTCTAGGGATAGAAAAGACGACATCGGGGGCCCGGACTGAACGTGGAGTGCAAATTCTAAAAGGAGTGCACACATCAGCTTCCCTGGCATCCTTTAGGATACAAACCTCAGGATGTCATAGACTTAGCATACGCGCCTCCCAGATTTCATTGCACCGTGTGCTTCCAGATGCTTCTCTCTTGCCAGCCATCCATTCATCCACTCATCTGGAAATCCTCTCTGGGGCAGATGAGAGGGGGCCTCAACTGAAGTTGTCCTAGTCCAGTTTGGCAGCTCCTCTGTCTCTCCTGGCCCAATCTGACAGTTCCTCTATCTCCTCCCCCGCCCTTGGGCCCCCTTTCTGAGAGGAGGCAGAGCTCTGAAGAGGGCAGGGAGCACTGAGATCATGGATGGTGGGTGCTGTGCAGCCATCTGCAGCTGCCAGTCCAAGGACAACCACAGCAGACTTCAACAAACAGGGGAGAGAAGCGAGGCCACTCTGGGGGGTATCAGGAGAGGGGCCGTTCTTAAGAGATGTCTCTCAGGGGGACTGACTGACCTGGGCTTTGGAGAGTCTCAGAAGCTGGGCAGAGCCCTTGGCCTCATCTTGGGGAGACCCCGCAGCAGCCTGCTTCAGAAGGTGAGCTTCCATCCCCCCACCCCCCCATTAGCCTCCAACTCCACAAACTCTGGAAGTAAAACCCCAGGGCATAATCGGGTGTGGAAGGGAGAAGCAAGAGAGGGTATTACACCGTGAAACCCCTAACTGCCTGGCCTGGCAAATGAATTAACTTGTTAAACAAAATGCATACATCTGCATACATTTGAATACATGAATAGGATCCACCCAGGCCTTGCCCAGGTTTAAGTTCTCCAGGGAGGCGGAAATGAAAAAGATCCCAGGGAAAAGGAGGTTTGGATGGGACTCTTGCTGTACCTTAAAGAGCCCATGCTTTTGCATGCTATATTTATAGATTAAACACGAAAAGCATCTCCCTGCTGCATTAAAAACTACCCATCAAGGCCGAGGACTCCAAGGAGCAGTAAAATCAATCTCATTGCATAAAGACAACAGCAAGCAATTGGCATGACATTTTAAGTAAATGCTACAGCCATTTGTAAATGTTCATTTTCCGGGAGACCCCATCTATTATATGACAGCTATTTTCTTAGCATCCCAGTGTGAATTCAGTCGGTTTACAGATAAGCCCGTTGAGGAGAATGGATATCAAGATGTAAAGTGCTATAATACGGACAATTTGTTACCGCTACGCCACATCGCTCTGTCATTATGTATCTGCCTCTTTCAGGGGTTAGAAGGCACTTGGCTTTTTTCTCTCTAGGTTGATGTTAGTAAGTGAGGGGTCTAAGTGGGTGGAGAAGAAGTCAACGGAAGCGAGGGCTGAAAGGTGGGCTGGAGGTGGCAGACTCAAGGGAAAAGGGCCAGCCTTGGATACAGACCCCCCTGGTAATGACATGTCCTTGTCTGACAGTCTTCTCCCAAAGGAGCTCCAGGTGGAGAGACAGTTCTACCCAAGAGCAGCAGTGAAGGGGGCAGTCCGCTCATTAGAGACGACAAGGTCCCCACACTTCTTATACAGGGTTAACCACTATAGTTCTCGGGGGACCACACAAAGATGGGCTCGTCGGAGGAACCTTGGGTGGGCCCTCCGTCCTTAGGTCTCATCACTAGCACCCTGTACCTCTTGGCAGAACAGAGGGGCTGACAGGAACTGAGAAATAGCAAAGCTGCCACGGGGAAACTTCCCAAGTTGAAATATGACCAGAGAGAAACTGAGGGTCCCCTTGTTTCATAAGTCACCGTTAACTCTGACAACGTAGACATTTCCAAGGAGGAAATAAACGACCTCCTCGGTAAGCCTGGAGTTGCGCCGAAGAGGTGCCAGGTGTGGTGGGTGACAGATCGCACTGGGCTCCCAAGGGTGGGTGCCTTGATCAGGAGGGTCTTGGTCGTCAGGTGGTGAGGAAAGCAAATGCCTGGGCTGGAAGTTGAGTGCAGCTTCAAAAGGATGGCAGCGCAGACATAAGCAGCGCCGTTGTCATTCAGGGCACAAACCTCGGGGCCCCAGGGGCCCAGTGAGCAGTCTCATCCCTGACTTTATTGGACCCTGTGCTTCTAGCTCTTTCTCGATTGCCATCCATCCATCCACCCATCCATCCACCCACCCATCCATGGTGTGGAACAATTGTCTATATTCTGTCAATTTAAATAAACGTTGATTGGCCAGTATAATTATTAATTGGCAGGAATTATAGGCAGGACAACCAGACAGGAAGTAGAGGTGGCTCAGTGAGAACAGAAGTATTCTGGGAAGAAGGAAGCCCTTTCTGCAGTCCTGTACAGACACAGAAGAAGCAAAATGTGAACTGCCTCGCTGAAAAAGGTACCAAGCCACGTGGCTAATATATACTAGAATAATGGGCTAATGTAAGTTATAAGAGTTAATAAGAAGCCTGAGCTAATGGGTCAATCAGGTAATAACTAATGTAGACCTCCGTGTGATTTTCTTTGGGACTTAACGAATTGTGGGAACCGGGCAGAACAAGGACTGGACAGGACAAAAATCTCAGACAACACATCCATCCACCCATCCATCCCTCTGGCAAGCATGTGGAAGCAATTCTCTGACCCTGGGCAAGGAGCTAATCTTGCTACAGCTCCTGTGCCATTTCTGACACAGAACAGGGCATACATAGTTGGGTGAACAAATGACTGACTGAATGAATGCCTGCATGTCTGCTGCTACTCATCAGGTGACCAGACCTGCAGCAGCGACTTCTTTGGGGTTGGAGATGACTCTCTGCCTCATAACCATGGTTGATTTGGACACATTTCCTCAACAGGCAATCCCATTACCCTGAGCTAAAATCCCAGGTCTGGTCTGAGGGAACTGGGACCTGAGCACGTGGCTTCTGTCATTTGTGGAATAAATTCCTGTGACTCACAAGAGCCTGTGGCCCCAATAGAGTTGCTGACAGTGCAGAGGGGAGTCTGTGTCTCCATGATGAAGCAGAAAATGCAGGTCGAGAATTTTGCATGTTCTTCTAGGCCGTCCCCATTGCCATTAACCATGGAAGCTACCTATTTCATCCTTAGGATCAGGGGTGAGCCTGTGAATGCTACTCTCTGGGAAACTACTACTAAGAGATGCCCACTCTGACTTGAGGCCAGTCTTCCAGGAGTAAGTTACTCAAAACTGTCCTTTCTTGGCTATGTTAGTTTGTCATCACTTTGGCATGTGGTCGCCAAAGTCTGGAAAGTTTGTTGTGTAATGTCACCCTACAGGCTCATGAATGCTTGGTCCCAGATGATGTCACTGTTCTAGAAGGTTTTAGAAACTAAGGAGTTGAGGCCAAACTAAAGATAGTGGGTTTTATGGGGTAAACATTGGGGTAGCCTTGAACTCACAGAGCTCTGTCTGCCTCTGTCTCCAGAGTGCTGGGATTAAAGGTGCATGCCACAACTACCTGGCCTCTTGGCTAACGAGTGTGGCTAGCTCCACACTCTCATCTTCAGGCAAGCTTTATTTGTTACAGCACAAACAAAATATTACCACAGGTTGTCATTGGGACCTTAAGAAATGTTCACTTCTCTCCCAAGGAAGGAATCCTTGCAACAATCCAGCTGTAGATCTATGTATGCATGGTTTGATCCAATGACCAGGTCACAAGCCCTCAGGTCCAACCTCTTCCCAAAGTCCCATCTTTGAGCTTTGCATTGTGGGCAGAACCTTCAATACTTGTGCCTTAGGGGACATTTCAGATCAAAGCTGATGACGTCTTTACTCCTATACTAACTTTACTGGGTTCCACCTCACAGAGGGAACAGGATGGATAAGTTACACTTCTGAAAACTGGTTAAGGAATGATGCCAAGGGATGCTAAGGTGATGTGGAACAATAATTTTGTACACTATGGATATGTGTTAGTCTCATTCACTGAGAAAAAGTTGATTAGTACTCCAGGTAGCAGAGTGCCAACAAAAAATATGGGTTAAATTAAAATGTAAGAGCCTGCTAGTAATAATCCTGAGCTATTGGCCAAGAGTTTATAATTCATATAAGTCCCTGTGTGTTTATTTGGGTCTGGGTGGTTAGGATAGAAAGTTTGTCTACACTAAGGTCTCAGAGCAGATGAGGCAGTGAGTCCTTGGAGTTGCTCTAAAGTGACTTTCCCAGCACTTTCCTCATGGTTCCCAGATTGAAGTACATGAAGGATGTGTTTCCATGAATGGTCAGAGACATGTTTCACGCAGTGCCCAAGAAATATTGCCTGGTCAACAACACAGTAGACAGAGCCCCATGGAAGCCAGAGGACTGACCTAAGGTAACAGAGGGTTGAGTCCACGAAGGGATGGGTATAGGCTGGTCTGAGTTGGGGAACATTTGAGTTGATAAAGAAGTGTGTAAGTCTAAAAATCAGTTCTTCTAAGATAAATAAATGAGCAATCGCCTGCTGAGGTGCCACTGAGAGTACTTAGCTTAATCAAGCAGTGTCATCCTGAGGTAATTTAGAGGCTCCATTCATCACAGCTCTCTCGTCCTGTGTGTCACAGCTAACAGCCAGGCAGGAAGCAGCAAAGAGAACTAACTTCCAGGTCCTTCCTCCATTAAGCAGTTTTTGCATCTTTGGATAGAGGCAGAGGTGACAATAGGAAGAGCTGACAGCAGCGTGGGACTGTAGGACTGCCCCAGGTAGTCCCGGTCAGCATTGCTGGAGCTGGGAACACGCTCTTCAGTTCTTACGGCAGCAAACCTTGAAAGCTAGGAATTCTCACTTTAACAATAAACCCAGGGAGAAAATATGCATCTCCCAGCAAACTCGAGAGCATAATAACCATTGGCTATATAATAACCATTGGCTATATAATAACCATTGGCACACTGTACCCACAGTGAATGGAACCAGGCTCTCCTACTTGGAGTTGTGATGAACTTGAGCTAATCCTGGATCCAGATTCACAACTAACTCACCTGCTGCCTTTTGTGTGTGTGTGTGTGTGTGTGTGTGTGTGTGTGTGTGTGCTTGATTTTGAGACAGAGAGGAGTGGGTTCTGAAAACTGATTGAGTCACCACAGAGACTGAAAGCAGGGCGGTGTGGTGGAAAACACCACTAATTCTCGAATTTGGGTGGTGGAACAGGGGAATTAGAAGTTCAAGCTGATTTTGGTTACTTAGAGAGTTTGAGGACAGCCTGGGCTACTTGAGACACTGTCTTAAGAATACCAGGAGGAAGGAGAATTAAAAAAGAATAGAAATTTGGCAGGGCTAGGGAGGTAGGGCATTGGGAGATGTCACTCAAGATGAAGTTTCAGGTAGACAGGATGAGTAAGTTCTAGAGAGCTTCGTATAACACAGTGGCCAAAGCTGATGATACTGTTTGGCAGGCTTGAAGATCGGGAAGAGCCCATCTAAGTACCCGACACGATGCCTCTGTGGGTTTATCAACTCATTTCATAGTACCATCCATATCAAACTTATTACCATATAACATAAATATATGCAGTTTCCAGGTGTCTATTATAGCTTAATGATGTGAAGCAAAAAATAAAAAATAAAACTGCCAAGCCTGAATCCAAATCCTTGTTCAGTCCAGTAGGAGCCGTGCAGCCGTGCAAAAATTCCGCACCTCTCTGGCCACCTCCTCTTACTCCTCATTTTCCTCACTGAAGAGGAAGTGGCATCGCTGGGCCTGGGACAGAACAGACATCTAAGAAGTAGAAGCCAATGACAAGAAAGTGGGGTGACTTGTGGTGGAGGGGACGAGTGTGGTGGGTAGAGGCAAAGTCCAAAAATCCCAGGCTCTCCACTTTCCTGGAGCAGTTTCCATAGCAACAGAGTCCAACCTGTCAATGAGTGCACTAGATTTTGTGACATCCTATAGTATATAAAATTATCTGAAGGCCATCACAAAATAATCAAATCATATGCTCTGCTGTGCTCTCTCTTGGTGGGTTGTCATAAAGATTTGACAAAATGACAAGATGTCAGCTTGGCTCCTACCAAGTCAGACGTCCCAAGTTCAGCCCGTTGAGATGAGTTTTGCCTTTGACTCTGACATGGGAAAAGTTCCAGTCAGATTCAATCGTTTGTGTCCTTCTAATTAACCCCCAGATACTAACCTCCAATGCCCCAGCATCCTTTATCTCTCAAAGTCCCCTTCCTTCTCCATCGTCCGTAGCTCTGCTACAGAGAGCTCCCACTCTGAAAGTTCTCTCACTCCTGCCCAGCAGCCTTGCACACTGGTACCAACCTAGAAGCGGCCGCACCCACAGTGAATAAAACCAGGCTCTCCCACTTGGAGTTGTGATGACCTTGAGCTTGAGCTAGTCCTGGAACCAGATTCACAACTAACTCACCTCCTGCCTTTTGTGTGTGTGTGTGTGTGTGTTTGATTTTGAGACAGAGTCTCTCATAGCCCAGGATGGCCTCAAATTCCTTCTGTAGTCTTTGATTTTGTTTTTTTGAGACAGGGTTTCTCTTTGTAGAACTGGCTATCCTGGAACTCACTTCATAGACCAGGCTGGCCTCAAACTCAGAGATCTTCTGCCTCTGCCTCCTGAGTGCTGGGATTAAAGACATGCGCCACCACTCTCATAAACTACACACGCTTTCCATCTCCACTCATAACACACGAGACCACGCCCAAAGTGGGCTGGTATCTTAAAGGCTATTGGCTGAGGGAGTTCCCATAGCACCCCAGCACCTTCTGTAGTCTTCTGACCTTCCTCCTTCTTCCTTCCCCCTTCTGTGTGCCGTCATACCAAGCTCTAGGCTTAAGGCAGCCAGCTATGCCCTATCTCCAGATCTGAGGCAGTGAGTCTGGGTTGAGGCTTGAGAAAGCTCCAGTCTAACAAGCTCCGGGTGTTATGACGCTGAGCTAAAGGCTGGAGTGTAGGCAGGTGGTGTAGACAGCCTCCCACCTCTCTAACCTGGTAGCAGTGTGACGACCAGGGGTTCTCCATTGGGCCATGCTCTTCCTTCCTTCCTCCCATCTCTCCCTGGATGAAGTTCCTGCTCCAAGTCTACGCTTCATCACAGGGTGGCCCCATCCCTCCGTTCCTCCATCTCTGCATCCTGAGTACATATCTATGTACCCAGCTAGACGGAGAGAGACTAATTTTGCAAAATCTGCACAAAAAGCAGCTGAATTTATGTTCCCCCTGCAAGAGGAATGCTGCCGAGTGGAAATAAAAAGCAGGATTCCCGGGCACTTCCATTACCTCTTCATGTCACCATCTGTGACTGATGGCAAAAGGTAAGATTGCAAACAGAATCGCTTTCGCTTTGCCCAGAACAAACTCCGCCTGGCGCCAGAGCCTCCTGCAAAACCTAGGTTCTCCAGAGCGTCACAGACAGCTGCTGCCACCGAGGGAGAGAGAAGGAATCTGGGGACAGCAGCCCCAGTTGTCACCTAGAGCACCCTGGGGGTCCCATCTGTCACCTGTAAGCGAAGGCCCCTACAGGCACAAGGGAATCCAGCTTGATTTAATGGGCTCATTTTTCTTCCTTGTTTTAATCAGGGAATAATAATAATAACCCCCCCCCCTTTATATAGTGTTTTTCATTGCCAGTGTATCATCGAACACTTTACAGATTTAATAATGGAGTTTCAGAAATAAATAACGGGAAAGAATAATAGGAAGGCTAAACAACATATTTATGGAACTGTATTGTTGGTTTATGGCGGCAAGCAATTGCTCAGACAGCCAGCAGCAGGAGATGAAGACGCTTGCGAGGGAGAAAGAATGGGAATGGAGATTCCTTCCAGGTGCCTCTGAGGTGTGTATGTGTGTGTGTGAGAGAGAGAGCATGGGGAGCCTTCCAGGTAACTCTGAGCTGTGTGTGTGTGTGTGTGTGTGTGTGTGTGGCGGGGGTCAGAGGCAGAGAAGATAGAGGAGAAGATATGGGAAAAAGAGATATGGGGAGTCCCAAATCTGGGGAGGGCTTCCTGCTGGGGACAGGAATAGAGGACACAGTGAGATTCCTCTACCATGAGGCAGATGACTGGCCTACTTTGTCTTCTCTAGACACTCCCGCCAGGAAGGCAGGTATGTGATACTTGCTGGGGATTCGGCCCTGTAGGGGGATAGAGAGCCAGATAAAAGTGGAAGTTGGGGGCCAAGGAGATAATGCTATTTTTCACATGAAAACCTGAGTTCTGTCTTCCAGAAGCTGTGGGGGGGGGGAGGGGGAAGGCAGGTTTAGTGGGATAGGTAAGCCATCCTAGCACTGTAGAGGCGGAGCAAAGAGGACCTGGGCACACTGGCCAGCTTAGCCGGATCAGTAAGCCGCAGGCCAGCGAGAGAGCTTGTCTCAGAAGACCAAGGTAGATGGTCTGATGAACAAGTCCTGGGATTTAATTCTAGCGCACACCACACATACACACACACACATACCCCGCACTACACACACACCACACACACCACATGCCACACATATCCACATACCACACACACACACACAAACCACATACCACATACACACACACACCAGATACCACACACCACACACACATCACATATCACACACACACATACTCCACACCATACACACACCACACACACATCACATACCACACATACTACATACCACACCACCCCTACACATACCACCCCTCACACCACCTCCATACACACACACCACATACCACACACACACTACAAACCATACCATACCATACTAACACACACACCACACCACACATACACAAACACACACACACACACACCTTTCAACCAAGCTTGGAGCTGTCCATTGAATGCGGGTCTGGGCCATTCTCCACAGCCCCTGCGGTTCACACTTCCTATTTCTCCCCAGAGAGAAGCACATCTTCCTAGGGGTACAAGATGGAGACCTCCATGTCCACCATTGAGGCAATGATCTTCCTGGCTATGATCCTGGAACAGGGCCCTTGGAGGAAGAACCACGTTGTGTAGAACTTTCTTTGAACAGATTGCATGTGCCTTGCCGAGCCTGTAGCTGATGTTGGCTGGAGGACGCGTGTGCTCAGAGGTGAAAAGAAAGCTGAGCTTGTGGTGCCTGCCTATAATTTCAGCTACTCAGAGGCTGAGGCAGGGGGATTGGAAGCTCAGGACCTGGAGCTCCACAGTGAGTTTAAGGCCAGCCTAGAGAACTTAGTGAGGGCTTGTCTTAACATCTACGACAATAAAAGAAGGTTGGAGAGATGGCTCAGTGGAGAGGGTGTTTGTCACCAGTGCTGACAACCTGGGCTTCCATCCTTAGGACCTGTATGTCAGAAAGCGGGAACTGACCCCTGGAAGTTGTCCTCTGACCTCCACACACACATGGTAGCATGTGTGTGACCCTGTCACACAAAAGTTAAATGAAGCCTGGGATGCAACTCAATGGTAAAGTAATTGTCTCAGTATACACAGGGAGCATATGCATACATCTATACACGCATGCATGTATACATACATATATGCATGCAGAATACATACATACATATATACATGCATGCACGTATATATGCATGTGCAATTGCAACTTGCTGACAGTGTTCCAACATACAGGCCATGTGTGTTGTGCCTTCAACAGAGGAGGAAGCTGACTTGAAGGCCGCATGACCTGCCAAGAGACAGTGGGAAGGTGCCTCTGAGTCAGGACTGAACCCCGGGAGTCCGCCCCTCTTCCCTCCGCAAACAGCCTCAGTTGCAAAGGGTCAGACAAGGCAGCTTTGACCTTGATTCCTGAAAATGCACCACAGGCCACTGTAAACACCAGCCTTAACCTGTGGAGGGAGGGTCATGCCTACCACTCCTGGAACCTAAACACAGAAGCTTGTGGCTAAAGCCTGGGCCTGCTGCTGGCCACCCTGTTGCATGGTCCTGTGAGCACTGGCTCCCTGCAGGGACTGCTTCTGTCACATGCTGGGCATAGCTTCTATAGGGAAGTTATTCCCTGAGAAAATTCTAGACCCACACAGGCTTGTAAACAAATGTTGCTAACTTCACCAGCATTGTGGGTAGACTTTAAATTTATTTGTTCTTTTTATTGCCTTGGAAGTGGATCACTAACTCATGGAGCGTAGGCCCGTCTCCTCAGAACATCTCTGATGTCTTGCTGCCAAGCAGATGTAACTTGGTACCCAACTGGGTAGGCAGAAGGAAGAGAAGCCAAGAGCTGGGCTCTTTCCTCCCAGACTCTTGTCTCCAGTGATCCATGTCCTGCAGCGTTCTTTTTGTGTGCTATGTGTGTTCCTGCGGGTGTGCACACATGAACATACCCAAATGTGTGTAGAGGTCAGAGGTTGATGTCAAGTATCCTCCTCAGTTTTTTTTTTCTTTTCTTTCTTTCTTTTTTTTTTTTTTTTTTTTTTTTTTTTTTTTTTTTTTTGAGACAGAGTCTCTTGCTGAACCTAAAGCTCACTGATTTGACTAGGGTGGATGAACAAGACCCAGGGACCTGTATCCACCTCTCCTCAGTTTTGGCATTACAGATGCGAACCATCATGTCCAGCCTTTACATGGGTATGGGTGCTGGGGATTAGAACTCAGGTCCTCATGCTTGTGTGGTAGGCTCTTTACCCACCGAGCCACCTCCTCAGCTCCAGACCACGCATGTTTTTGAGGACTTAGTGTCTGTCAGGCATCATGCAACACCCCTTGATGGAGCATGGCTAAGCCAAACAGACACCTTGGTTCCTCAAGAACTTCTAGAACCTGTGGTTTTCATGAGAAGACAGGGCTCCAGGGACTCCTGAATGGCTGACCTTCAAGAGCCATGTCTGGGCTGCCTGGTGGTTGAAGACTCAGAAATGTGGGGAAAGCGGGATTCCTGTGTGTGTGGCCCAGGCCTCTGCTTGCCTGTGCTGCTGTGACTGTCACCAAGATGGCATTTGTTAGCATTTTCTGGCTGTCAATGTTGGCAGGTTGCAGCTCAGACCTCCCGCTGGGCTCCATGCTTAGCATTAGAGTCAGATAAGTCATTTGCATGTTTTTCTTTTTTTAAAAAAGGAAAAGATGCCCTCATCACTACTGTTCCTAGAGCTAGGTACACCCTTCCTGCACAGGGATAAAGGCAGGGACCAAAGCCACCTGGGCTCTGGGTGGTCTGCTCTCAGGGTTTCGTGAACTGTTGACATCAGCACCCGGGGACCTTCACCCTGGGACCGCTGTGGACAGAGCTCCATCTGGATCCTGCGAGGGCAAGGGCGGATACAACCCAAGGAGCCTTAAGCTCCAGAAGTGTAGACTGGGGCTGGGAGAGCATAAACGGGGGAACAGGAAGCCATGTGTGTTACCAAACATGAGACCAAAAGATGAGGTGACAGCTTTGGCTACTACTCGGCCGAGTCCAGCATCACCAAAGGGGTAAAGCCAAGGCCGGCCATTGGCAGGGACCACAGTCCCTCTCCAGGATCCACTGCTGACCTCTTGTCTCTGTCAGGCCAGCTGGCAGCTGACTCAAGTCCCCGAGATGGAGTTCTAACCTGAATGTCACCACCGGTATGAACCCCAAGTCTCACCTGTGAAGTTGGAGTATCTTGGCATGGCTTTCACGGCTCTGGAGGGAGCCGAATTGAAGCAGCTCTCAAGGGGATTTGCTGAAATGGACCTCCTGTCTTTCCTGGACCTGCCCTCAGACTCCCAGAGCCAGGGGAAGACACAGCCACTGGCTCCTCAATGGAAAGCTAATTTCAAAGCAAATTATAAGCTCTTGTTCATGGCTCCACACTCTGCCTTGCTGCACTGTTTTTTTTTTTTTCAAATAAAGCTTTATTGTACAGTATCTACAGTGATAACTGATTAGTATAGGACTCACGGCTGTTCCTGTGCTATAGTGGCAGCTGAGTAGTTGCCACAGGAACCATTTGAGGCACAAAGCCAAAACTATTTCCTGATCTGGACCTGTATAGAAAACACTTGCAGATTGCTCTGTCTTTTTTTGCTTGTTTGACTGGCTTGGGTTTTTTTTTTTTTTTTTTTTCATTTTGGTTTTTGGTTTTTAGTTTTTCAAGACAAGGTTTCTCTGTGTACCTCTAGCAATTCTGGAACTAGCTCTTGTAGATTAGGCTGGCCTCGAACTCACAGAGATCTGCCTGCCTATGCTTCCCAAGTGCTGGGATTAAAGGTGTGAGCCACCACCACCCAGCTAGATCTCTCTGTCTTAAAAGCCCAGGGCTGCTCAGAAAACCTACACCAGCAATTACTTGCATGGCCAAAGTCAAAGAAGGCCTCCAGCACTTCTCTCTCAAGTCTAGACATGAGAATCTCTTGCAGAGGGCAGGGGTCTGTCAAGCAGGGTCAGGATTCACTTCCACAACTAACCAGCAGCTTGAAGGGTCACTCTCCACCTCACACCCTTCGTCATGGTTGGCAGGAAGATATGATGCCAGGAGGCAGAACTGGTGGTCTCTGGTTTGGTTTAGGGAAACTAGACCCTGCCCCTGGTTAGGACAGAAGGCTAAACCATACTCTCTTTCAGAAGTCACTTTTCTGGTCTCTGGGATGAAATAGCTGACAGAAGCAGCTTAGGAAAGAGGGGTGGTTATTTTAGTTCAGAGTTTTGTGGTGGGAGAGGCATGACAGCTGGGGCTCTGTCCCTGGTGGGTAGAGCTTACTGCATGAACTGTAGCATCTGGGAGGAGCAGGAAGAAGGAGAAAGGAGAAAGGAGGGAGGGAGGGAGGGAGGGAGGGAGGGGGGGGGGGGGGGGGGGGGGGGGGGGGGAGGGAGGGAGGGAGGGAGGGAGGGAGGGAGGGAGGGAGGGAGAGCCTGGGTCAGAAGTAGGAAGAACCCCAAACCTCAATGCTCACATAGCAGTGAACCACTTCCTCCAGCCACGCCCCACCTTCCGAGACTTACAAAACCTCCCCAAACAGCTCCTCCATCTGGGGACAAAGTGTTTAAATGCCTGTGAAAGACGTTCTGCATTCAAGCCCGAAAACCAGCCCTATTCATGGTCTCTTGGACAGCATTGCCAGGATAAGGCCTAGCTGGGGTATTACCTAGCTATTATCACATTCTTCCCACCTATACCCTGCTTTTTCTCCATCTCCAGGAAGGAGTTAAGACTGCCCCCAGGACTCCCTGTTCTTCATCTTGAGGCCCCACAAGGTTCTCTTCAATAGACCAAAGTGGCAGCTGTGAGGTAGGTCCTGTCTGAACCTTGCTAAGGGCTCATGCCAACTGTCCTACTAATAACTACTATAACCAGATTGCTCTCTGCTGCTCTATCTATGGAGCTAGCATACTCTTCTGGCCATAGAGAATAGCTTCATCCCATTTTCAATAGGACAACTTTAAGAAAAGAAAATAAAGATCCTTGCCTCTGGTCACCAAGTAATAGAGTGTAACTCAGCTCCACTGTGTTCTAGAAGTTTCCACTACAATGTCACCAACTAAGAAATGGCCTTTTTTCCTTGTCTTTGAGTTAAGCCTGAGTATATTTTAAAAATATATCAATACACAGCCAATGTAATCAGATGTTTCCATCCTGACTCTTTGTTCCCAAATATCCAGTAGCTGCTTCCCAAATTACCACACTGAGGCTTATAGCAATTAGAAATGCTTGGCCAATAGCTCAGGCTTATTACTATCTAACTCTTACATTTTAAGTTAGCCCATATTCCTTATTTACGGGCTGCCATATGGTCGTACCTTTATTAGCATGGCGTGTTTGTCTCCTGCTCCCTCTGCATATGGCTGGTGACTCCTGCCTCTGTACTCCTTCCCATCATCCTTAGTCTGGCCACCCTGCCTAGACCTCCTGCCTGGCTACAGGCCAGTCAGCGTTTTATTAAACCAATTTGAGTGACAAATCTTTACAGTGTACAGAAAATTGTTCCACAGCAATCTCGTGTCTGCTGTAAGCATAACAACACTTAAGAACAACAATGAACTTCCAGGGGACACTGAAAGTTACATACCTGGCTGGAGGATTTGGGTTCTCACCTGGGGTCATTCATGTTGGGTGTGGTACAGACAGGAAAAGGAGGGGCTAAGTCCAAAGCAGCAACAGAGGCTGAGTTCCCTGGCTGCTTCTGCACGGTAATTATACAAAGATTTATGGGTGCCATGGCTTCCTCCATCGCAGATGTCCTGCCAGGATCGCAGAGATGTCCTGGCTTCTCTAGGGGTACCCACACAGGGGTACCTATGATGCATCATGCAGCAAACACATTGCCAATGAAGGATGGTCTGGGTTTCCAGTGCTGTCTTCTCTCCTGTGCAGCCTGGGTATCATTTTATATGTGTCTTTGATGAATAGTTGCACTTTTATATTCTAATTGGTAATAGAAACAGCGCTCAGAGTCTTGGGAGAAGCCCTAGGTCCCAGCTCAAATGGGAGATGAAAGTGTTTCTGATGAGAGGGGACGATGATCATGGAAAACAAAAACAAAAGCTTGGAAGTATAAAAGGCGAGAAGCTGGGGGCAGTTCTCAGCAAAGAGAGTATTAAGAAGCAAAGGCTTGTCTTGTGTGCACAAGTACACAGCAGCTGTATCTGTGGGCTGGAGGGGAGCGGCCTTACCTAGGGCATTCCAAGTGAGAAGTCAGAATTCTTATGTGGGTATATAGTAAGTGTGTGTGTGTGTGTGTGTGTGTGTGTGTGTAGGTACACTCAACTTTTGTACATATATCGAGGCCAAAGAACAACATTGAATGTATTCCTTTATTGATCCTCACCTTATTTTTCAAGACAGTTATCTCTCACTGAACCCTGAACTTGCCAATTTGGCTAGGCTGACTGGCCAGTGAACCCCCAGACTCCATCTGTGTCTGTCCTACCCCTCAGCTCTGGGGTTACAGACATGCGCCACCGTACTTGGCTTCTGCATGGGGTTCTGCCAATCTGAACTCAGGTCCTCAATGCTCAGACAAGCACTTTACCCCCTGAGCTGTCTCCCCAGCTTGCATGTCAGTGTTCTTGAATAACCAAAGAGAGAATGCTGGAATGTGGCTACCGGACACAGGAGATGACCAACTCTAGGGGTGATCTCATGTGCTAGACCAAATTAGTCTAGCTATGCCCCAGCCACCCAGGTTGTCAGAGTAGCTCAGGTTCATGACTATCACCTCCTCTCATTCCAGCCCCACCCACCCTGTAGCAGGAGCCCAGAGAACCCCCTCTTCCACATTCCAGACTCCTGTCATCTCCCATAGGAAAGCTCATAGCCAGTTCTACATTCAGGGCAGGATCTAACAAGTCCTAGGTCATACTGATGCTATGGGTACCACTTTTGAGGAGTGACTAAGGATACAGAGTGGGGAACCTACTCCTGAGAGTCTGCTCTTTGCAATCACAAAGGGTTTAAGTCCTCATATCTTGCTAACCCCGAGTTACTGGTTGTGTGACCCCCCCAACAGGTTACTTAACCTCTCTCAGTTTCTCGTTTGTCAAACAGAGGCAAAAATATGGTCAGGGGATGGCAGAAGAAGACATGATGTTAATTAAACACGTTGATCTGGGATGCACTGACCCTGCAGGGATCGGAAGGTTTGACTTCTATTGAGTCACTCGCCTTGCAGAGACCCGGACCTGATTAAGAGGTTCAGAGCCAGAGGGAGAGGTGTGCTCCCTAGGCAACTGCCTCAGGAGGCCACCATGTTCTGGAAGATGGTCTCCCAAGACAGGGGGCATGTCTTCTGTGTCGCCGTACTATGGGGGCCAGGAGGGACACAACCTGATTGCAGATCAGAGAGAGAAAAGGCACAGATGTGACATCTCTGTTGCAGAACAAAGCCAGGTCCAAAGAACAGCCAGCAGAAAGGGCTGAATAGAGGATGAGAGAGAAGGAGAGAGATGAAGAGACCCCCCCCCCAAAAAACCTCTGCCTATACACAGATTCCCCAGAACTAATAAGAGATCCAGACCCATTTAACGCCACGAGATTTGGAGTGTGTGCACATATGCACGTTACGATTCAATGAACTAGCCTGGGAACTGAACACAGGTGGGAGAGGAAGCCGGATGAATCCGCCCTGAATCCGCCCGGAGACAGGTCAGTGAGTTTAAGCAGAGCTCCCGCCAGCATGGGCTCTCTGTGGAACGGGATTCCGCGGACTGGGCTCTGCTGACATTTTAGGAAGATGATTTGTGCTGTGGAGGCTGCCCTGTGCTATGTAGATGTTCCGAGCAGCCCCAGCCTGTACCCACTGGATGCCAAGAGAACCCTCCCACCCTAGTCGTGACAACCAGAAAATGTCTTCAGACATTGCCAAATGTTCCTTGGGGACAAAGCCACCCTCACTCCACATATCCTCCCTTGGGACCGTGCTGTATCTGCGAGACAAGGGGCGGAGGGTCTGTGAGTGGGGTAGCCAGGCTGTAAGCCCCACTTCCTCTCTGCAGGAAGCCCTGGATGGTGGCTCTTCCAATGCTTTTTCCAGAGCTTACTGTCCAGACTGTTAGTTTCTTGCTTCCCATCCTCAGGCTTTGGTGAGAGAGGAGAGGTAGGCTCCAAGTGCAGTTGTCCAAGCCTCCCCTCACACACACACACCCCCACCAATCCCAAGCTTCGCATCTCCAGGGGCCCTCCTGAGGTTCCCAGGAAAAACATCTTTGGAAAGGGCAGGGCTGGAGCTGGCGCCGCGAGTCCTGATGGAGAAGCCAGGGGGTGCGGAGGCTGAGTGGGGGAAGAGAATGTTATCACAGAAGCCTGATTTCTCTACACACTCTATCAGCTCCCCATCTGCTCCTTGATTAAACGTATTGCCGCGCTCCCTCCCCACACGCCCGCTGCCAGGACGTCTCTAGAGCCCTGATTACATCTGTGGAGAGAGCCTCAAACCTCACAGATGAGCGGGCCTATCGATCAGCCTGGCAGCTGACGTGTGTTTTAAGATGTAGAGGCGGATGGGCAGTTGAACTGCCAGGCTGAAGGGTATAGAGGGCTCTTACCCTGAAGGGGAAGAGCTTTATCCTCCCCCTCCCCCCAATAAGCCCAGGGTGCTACTTAGATTCCCATCCAGTATTCCCTTTCAACTCTGAAACATTGGGTGACCTCCCTTCCCTTTCTTGCCTCAGTTTCCCTCTCTTTAGCCGGAGGATGTGACAGCCCAGCTGGTAGATGTGGAATGAGTGACCTTCAGAGTTAACAGCCTATGGTCCTGCCACTGACTCAGAGTCTGCCTGTCCTGTGAGCCAGCAGCCCAAATGTCCCCCAGGAGCTTGTTACAAATGCAGGCTCTCAGGCCCAGACGGGGCCGGGCCTAGACTGCCTGAATCAGGAACTACCCTTTAACAAGCTCCCCAGGTACTTCGTGGACACGTTACAGCGTGCCGACAGCTCCGTTCATTTACCTACTTCAGAGGTGAACATGTAAAAAAAAATCTCTCAAAGGGAATGACTCACCACCTTTCCCGGCCTCAGCAAACTTTTCACAGAGATTTTTCTTCCTGCCCGGGAACTTTAACCCTGAAAAGCAGGCAGCTTTGAAATCCTGGTGGTTTGAGCCTTGAGATGAAAATCTTCATTCAATCTGTCCCTCAACAAGTCTGGGGATGAAAAGCAACCCCCTTCAACCCCCAGAAAAAGGCCTCTCTTGGGAGATAGGCAGATCCCCTCTCTTGAAAACATGTCTGTCCATGGTGCGTTTGTCAAGCAACTTGCTTTCTCATTGCCGGAGTCCGACCAGTGTCCCCGTGAGCTTCACCATTCTCCTGAGACTCTGTATTAGTGCCTAGCTGTGGCTGAAACACATTATCAGAAGCTCAGTGGCTCAAAGCAATGGAGTTAGTTATTCTTTCGCAGTTCCAAAAGCCGGAAGTCTGAAGTCATGGTGCTATCAGGGTCTTCCTTCCCTTTGGGGGCTCCAGAGGGAAGTCCTCCTTGCCTATCCCAGTTTACAGTAGCTGTGCCTCTCCTCTCTCTGCCCAAGACTAGAGCCTCTCCCCTCCCTCACTGTTTTTGTGATGGTCCTTAGGATGCATCCTATGAGTAATCTCACTTTAGTTCTTAGTCACATCAAAACAAAACAAAACCATCTTTCCCACTGACCACAGGTGTGAGCCACATAACCGCAACTCACAGGGAATGGTTGTGGCTACCTTTAGGGGGCTACCTACCTTAGTCTCCAGTGGGATCCTATGTGTTACAGTTTGGATTGGCAGTGCTCCTTGCCCCCCTTCCCTCCCTCTGTCCCCCAAATCTCTTGTGTGGAAGGCCTGCCCCCTCCCCTATTGGTGGTGCTGTTGAAAGGTAAATGAATTTCATGGACGTTAACCTCAAGGATGGGCTAATCCATTGATGGGTTCACAGGAGAGCTGTTAGGAGGTGGAAGATATAGGCGTGACTTTGAAGGCTGTATTTTGACTGGGCCCTCCTCCTATCTGCCTTGGTTGACAAGGAGCTTCCCATGCAGGATTCCCACACAAACAGCCACCAAGTGTGTCTGAACCAGACGCCCGGGAGGGGAAGTGTCGATCCCTTCTGAAAGACACTCTGTGCAAGCGGCAATGGCCTGCAGTGTTTCAGGACGGACATGACTTTGCCAGCATGCCTGAAGTGGGGTGTGTTCCAGGCAGAGGGAACAGTGTGAGAGACTGTGAACCTCAGTATGCACAAATCCAAGAGCTAGGAGATGTGCAACATGGGCCAGAGACCCCAGCAACTCCGGAAAGAGAAAAGCCCCCTCCTCCCACTGCAGAGTGGCAATCTGTAGCTTGTGGGTCATAGAGACAACACAATATGGCTTTCTTTGAGAGAGCCGTCCTGTTTGGCTTTGCACTGGGGGCAGATTGCCCTGGTGCCTCTGCAGGGGTAGGTTGGATGAGGTTGGATGGGAGCCTGGATCATCGCTTCGGCATCTGGTGAGACAATCCGGGCAACAGATGATCAGGGCCAGCCCACGCTGGCGCTCTTCTGGCCTGGTGGATGACAGCTGAGCTGAAAAGTGAGCAAAGCCATCAGTTAAGCCAGTCTCACCCCATCTTGGCAGAGACAGAAGGGCAGTGACAGTGATGACCTAGTGTCCTTGGGCAATGCCCCACTCTGGTCCTTCACTCGGGAGGGTACCCTTAATCTCTTAGCCCCTCAGCTTCCCCTCTGCCTCCAGGAGCGAAATGGTCCTTTCTCTCTGCTCAACCAGTGGGATTTTTTTCGCTAAATATCCCCCAAATGTTAAACTGACTAATTTCTGTGGAGATTTTTCTTTAAGCCAGCCTGACACCAGTTTTAAATCAATTTGAAATCCATTGTCTACAGATCCACATGGAGAGGGTCCTTGGAGTACGGGTACCAATTATCCTCATCTGTCAGTGAGGACAAGGTGGCTGAGATGGGCTGGGGTGGGCGGGGGAATGCAGGTTATATGCTGGTAGGTGTTAGGAGCTGAAGGCCACTTACAACAAAAGGCAGGATGTCGGGGGCATGTTGTTTTCACTGGACACAGTGACGTGTAGTAGGCCTGGCCCCCAGTTGGTGGCGCTATTGAGAGAAAGCCCCTGCATGAGAAGCGATAGGTGGGGAACCTGTTTGCAGGGGCTGGGCCAGCTAGACTTTGTGTTGCAAGCCTGAAATCCCCACACTCAGAAGATGGAGGCAGGAGGGTCAAGAGTTCAAGGTCATCCTTGGTGCATACTACATTTGAGATCAGTCTGGGCTCAGGAGACCCCGTCTTAATTAAAAAGGGGGTGGGACCTGAGGTACCTGTAAGGAAGCAGAAGCCCTTTACATTCCTGGGTCAGGCCCAGGAATGCTGAAGTTCCCATTCCGTTCAAAGACTTTGGCCTTCATTCTCAGGTTACTCTGTCCCTTAAATAGCTGAAGTTGGGAAGCAGGGAGGACCAGGGCAGGGTCTGGGAGGGGTGTCAGTGACGGTGGGTGCAGGGAAGGTCAAGGGGACTCATTAGCAGTCATTTGCAGCCTGCTTTGGATCTCATGATCAACGAGAGTATTTGTGAATGAAATCAATCCTGCCCCCGATTCAGGGAGACAAGCCAAATTCCCCGGCTCCATCTTCCTGTCCAAATGGCCCTCGTCCCCTTCAGAATATTGCTTTGTAATAGAGCCCATCCTCTCCATCCATCCTCCCCAAGGGAGGGTTCCAATTTATCTCCCCTAAAGTGGAGGACGTGGGTGATGTGCTAATAGGGCCCAGCCAGACCAACAGACAAACTGGGCAGGAGTGGGCAGGGGGCAGAGGGAGGCGCTTCAAGGACAGACAGCGAACTCTGCATTGTAAGCAGGGCTGTAAGTAACAGCTCCCTTGAATCCACTGCCAATTCAACAGATGGATTATCCTCTAACGTCCTGCAACCTGGTCCAGCCACGGGAGCTAGCCTGTCTAATACCAACAGCCAATCCTGATGGCCAGGGTCTAGTCAGGTGACCAGGATCGTCCAATCATACATTCTGGTGTGGGTAGAGAAAACATAAAACCTGTTTTCAGTGGCCTTTGGGGGCAAGGGTCCAGCCACTGTGGTGTTAGAAGTGCCAGAGAGATTTTGAGGCCGAGCTTCTAGAATCCACTTGTTCTCAGTTTCCAACTTGCTTCCCATCCTCTTATCTATACCTTATGTTCCAATATCCTTCCAGAATATTCCCTTAGTGTGAGTTTCTGTTATTGGCAACCAGAATCTTCGATAGATAGATTCGGGAAATTATTCAAAATCTGGGGAAGACATAAAAATTACCCACTCCTGTGGCGAGTGAGATGCAGTGTCCTTCTGCGTGGGGACTGGGCTGTGAGGTGAGCTCCCCCCCCACCCCGGCCTTTTCCACAGCCACAGTGCCTTCCAGGAGGGTGAACGTTGGAACGCTGACTTCCGCTGTCTTTCTCACCGAATCTACCGGAAGCTTTGCTGCTGAGATCTTTCTGTGCTTCCAATGCAGCCAGTATCTCGGAGGGCGAAGCCACGGGTCCAGCCCACGCCCCAAGTAGTTCAAAGGGGCACAGAGAGGAAGACCTACACTCCCTCTTCATCCTGGAGCTGAGGCAGCAGTGGCTCTCAGAGACTGATGGAGAATGCCCCTGAAGTTGTGGTTGTGGCCAGGTGGGGCGCACGCCATTCCGCTGGCACAATTCACCAACGGATCCTTGTAATTCTCTCCTTAGGCAGAGGCAGCAGGCTTTCTCGTGGTTCTGACTTTGCAGCTGGGGGGGGGGGGGAGAAAAAAAATGCAAAGGGAGCATGGAAGCCACTCAAGGTAACCCAGGGAGTGCAGAATTTTCACCCAAGCTTCCAGAGGCGTGTGTCCCCTGTCTCCCCTCCCCTCCCCTCCCCGCGCACGCGCACCAGATTTGCAGAAATACTCTAGTCAAGAAGAATGGGTGAATGGGAGGAATGTGCAGGGCTGAACCGCAAGCCTAGATCCTTAGGGCAGCCTCCTGCAGCTCAGAGCCCAGTCTCCTGTGAGTTTCCCATTACTGTAGCTAGTGGCTTATTGCATCCAATCTGGCAGAGGTGGTGGCTATGGTTGGTGTTCTTACCCTGTCAAAGTCCTTACAGGCTTTGCCTCTGAAGTCTGTGCCACCTACTTGGTGGATGGCCTATGTGGGTGGCTCTGGTCTGACAGACAGGGAAGTCCCTAGAAACTGTGAGCTCTAGGCAGCTGGTCCCTTGAGGATGTGGCCCTGGAGCTCAGTCCCAAACCTGCTTCCCCCAGCCTGCACAGTGAATCTGGACAGTCTTCAGGCCTGGGTCTGGGACCTCTGTGCTGAGTTTCCGGGTAGACAGGGGAGCCGGTGGACATTCAGGAACCCACTAGGGCCGGGGGGGATGGCCCCTAAATGAGAGGTGCCCCCTCCTTGTTTCTTAGAATGTAGAGAAAGTGGCCTGTGGCTCCTTCCTACCCAGGGGAGACAGGAAGTTGTTGCCATATACCCCCCCCCAAAAAAAACCCTGAACTCCTGCTTCCATGGGCCTGATCTTATCTCTAGATAGATGTCCATCGTCCTGCGATACTGTCTGTGACCTGGGCCATGTGACAGTCACGCCCCTTCTTCATTCTTAGACACTGAAGAGAGGGACTCCCTCCTAACCCCTCAACCTTTCAAGGCCTTGAAGGTTAGAGGGACGTTGTAACTTGCTGGTCAGTAGTCCTCAGCCAGCCCAAGAGTATCACTGCTCATCAGTAACACCATGACAGGTGGTACCCTATCTCTCCTCCCATCCCTCTGACTCCCATCTCACTTCCCCTGCCCTCATTTCTCCTATGAGCAAAGCAGCCCAGCTTCTTTAGGCAGTCACCCTAGTCTAGGCTCACCTAGGGGGTCTTCCAAGTCATTAAAATACCCAGCCCTCTATCAGGATCAGAGCCCCTCCCCAGAGCTCAGCGTGGTTATCTGTGGGATACCTTCCCTCTGACACGGGAATCCTGGGTCTATGAGTTTATGATCTGCCCCAGACTGACCTCTACCGAGTCACCGAGGCCAAATGCCGCACAGACCACATCTGAAGCTCTCTCTCTCTCTCTCTCTCTCTCTCTCTCTCTCTCTCTCTCTCTCTCTCTCTGCCTTTCTCAGCTGCCAGGAAGTGGGAAGGGAGGGACGGGGACCACAAGGCATCCTTCAGCTGAGGCCTGAGAACAGACCTTGGTTGCCCAAGAGAATGAGGCATCCTCTGGGTAGCTTCCTGCCACTGGACGGCCATAGAGAAGTTCCGCTGGTGTCAGCAAGGAAGGTCAGAGGTCAGAAGAGAAGGGCCAGTAGGTGAGGAATACTGATCATGGATTAAGGACAGAGAAGTGGAGCCAGGGGTCCAGCAGGACCTGGAAGCCCATGCCTATCATACCAAGCACGTCTACAGGAGCTAAGCTCAGCCCAGGGCTTCATCCCAAGCCACATGGGGCCTGCGATACACTTTCAGCACTGCAACAGATACACTTTCAGCACTGCAACAATGTGTAAAACTAAAACACTAACCTCATGCCCAGCCAGCACTTTCGCAGCTGTGCAGACCTTTCCCCTTCTCAGGCCAGCTCTCGCCTGTCCCTCCCCACGGTGTCAGGAGAAGGCCTTCCAGATTCATCCTGCACACTCCTGGCTCGGGGCCACTCCCAGCAAATGAGAAGACCACGGATCAATGCCAGAAAAATGACCATCTCTCGTTCCCTCACCAGGGAAGCAGCGTTGGGTGCACCCACACAGGGCGTGAGAAGCGAGGCTCTCTGGGGTTGTTTGCTTAAATCCCTCAAGTTCTGTCCTCTCTTGGGGTGCACCTCCTGTAGCTCAGGGCCAACTCATTCATTTATCTGTCACCAGGACCAAAGCAGCCACGAAATATTGATGTGGCCATTAGAGTGTGAGGAGGGGTAGAGGGGCATGGCAGCAGGGCCTGCCGGCCATGGCTCGGGGGGCTCTCCCCGCTCCCCAGCACTAATGTGCCTGCGCGTTTAGACAGATCATTGCGCGCAGCTTGAAGCCCGGGTTAGGATTAATGGCCGGGTATTGTGTAGCGTTTCCTCTCTGGCTTGTGAATATATATTAAGGCTGCGTTCCCCTCGCAGCTGGAGTTAAAGAGCTGACGCCACCTCACTGAAGACTTGGAGGAGAGTATCCAGCTCAGAACCAATTTGGCTCCTAGGCCTGTCCCTACATAGCGAGGGTTTCTCTTTCTCCTTTGCTTTTGGGTATAATTAAAGCGGCTGGGAAGGAAGTCAGACAGAGCGAGGGACTGTGGTACCTGGAGACGCGTTGTCTTTGAATGTGAGCTCCAGCCAGAGCTCTGGAATGTGGATAAAATGACTCAACCTTTCTGAACCTCTTCTCTGGCCATAAGGTCACCTTTGCCATGACCCGGAACTGGGGTGCTTAGGGAAAGAACCCAAGGATACGACCGAGTTCCTGGTCTACAGTTCATTACCTCCGTCAGAGTTCTAAATACAGCACAGAAACTGGTTCTAGCTAGTTTAAGAGGTATTCCAAATTGTATGTCTGCAAAGACTTGGCTTCATGACAGGAACCACAGTATGTCACACAGGGTCTGTCCAGAAAGGACCGACCTGCCACCACCTCCATGGAACAGCAATATGGACTGCACGTAATGGGATTCTACTGTGGCCACCGTAGACTGTGTTTGGTTTCCATTCCCAGAGGTGGGACAAACTCTAGGCTAGGTCAACTCCACTCTCCTTCTTTTGTGTGTGCACAGGCATGCACGTGTGTGTATATGTGTATATGTGTATGTGTGCATGGATGTGTGTGCCTCCAAACATGTGCCAAAATAGATTGGCTATCAGGAATGAGGCTCACCTGATTATCAAGCAAGGAGTCCTAAGTACTGCAGGTGGGAGGCTGGACATCGGGGACCCAAGATAGACGACTGTTTCTAAATCATCCCCAGAAGGTCTGAGGCCTGGGAGAGTCTAATAAACCTGGAGACCCTATGAGCCTGGAAGCCATAGCCTGAGACCTAGGAAGAGCCTGCATTTGTATCAGGCTCCCGCATCCACTGTGGCTCCAGCAGCCAGGCTGGGGAGGGGGATGGCTCTCTCCCAATCTGCCCTTTTGTTTTATTCTGCTTCAGGTGGTTGGATGAGTTACACTCCTGTCAGCGAGGGCAGTCTGCTCTATCCAGTCTCCTGAGGCCACGGCCATTTCACCCAGAAAGACACTCAGACTTATCCTGGACACTTGTTAACCAAAAGTCACCCAACGACCCAGCAAGACGCTGAGGCAGTGAAAACCAAATTCTATGCAGTGGCAGAATGGGGGTGCTGTTCCCCAAGGTCATGCTCCTGAGATGAATTGAGATGTCAACTTCAAGGGGAGTAGACCACAAGTTGGAGCCCACTGGACTCAGGCTGCATGAGTTCAAATCCTGCCTCTGCAATGAAGAAGCTGAGCGGCAGGGCACAAATCAGTTGAGATCTCCCTCTGTCTCTGCTCCGCCCTCTGGAAAGCAGGGATGATGACACCTTTCTGCAAGGGCTGGCTTGAGCCTTGAATTCAGAACGTGAACTAAGAGTGTTGGATAAGCAGCCGGCACTTAACACATGCTGCTCCTCCCTCAGAGAAGATAGGCTATCCCAATGCCCAGCTGTAATGCCTGAGGTCTAAGGAGACCTGTGAAGTCCCTGCCTGAGATTCCAGGCTCCATGGGCCTTGCTGGAGACTTCCCGGCTGATTGAGACGGTGATCTAGGCACACAGCTCTAACTGCCTGGAGATACTGTCCCGATACTCCTGCCTTGATCCCACCTCTGTCCTCACAGAAAGCACGTTCTTGAAGAAGATTGGGCTGGTTGGCCTGAGAATAGGGTCTCAATTGGCCATGGACAATGGTGACCATCTGCAGTCTTTTCAGTAGCAACAGAGGTGGCACTGCTTGCGGGTGCTGGGTCAGAGGCTCAGCCTCTGCCCTTGACCTCCAGTTTTCAGTCCCTTGTCCCAGCAGCCATTCTGATCCCTGGCATCTTGAGGGGTGCTCCTGACCGTAGAGCCCCAAATCCCACAACAGTGTTAAATTACAAGGCTGCTGGGTCTTGCCTGCACAGGTGCCCACACATGTGAACCCAGAAGCAGAAAGAGAGTGGCAGAGGATTTCAGGTCCCTGTGTCAATGGAACAAGAACCTAGGGAAGCACTGTAGAAGGCCACTGTCTGTCAAATAAGTATGCACACTCACTTGGGCCAGACTGCATGGAGGTAGATCAGATGTGGGTCTGCAGACTGGGAGACAATCTGTGTGGATTCTGAATATGCCCCAGCGACTCATGTGTTGAAGGCCTGGTCCCTGCCCAGCTGACTGCACTATTGGGAGGTGGCGAGAACATTAAAGGTGGAACCTAGGAGTAGGCCATATAGAGTGGTGCCCTTGAAGACGGCATTGGGGTCCCTGACATCATCCCTCCCCGGCTTTCTCTCTCCGCTTCCCAGTCACCAGGAGGTGAGCTGTTCATTCGCCATGTGCTTCTGCCATCACAAGCTGCCTTACCACAGGCCCCAAGATCACAGAGTCAGGTCATCACGGTCAGAAACTTCTGAAAGCGTGACCCTGAAGTAGCCTCTCCTCCTTATCAGTTGATCTGATCTGACGTTTTTTGTTTCTGCAGCAGAAAGCAAACCCAAACCCTGGTGTATGAGTTTGGGTTTGGGTCCATGGAGCTTATGTGAGTGTTGATTCCAAGGATGGACATAATGGTGGGGGGGAGACTGAGTCAGGAAAGGAAAGAAAGATAGCAAAGGATGTGTTAAGATACAGGCATAGATCCAATGTTCACCTGTGGGCGACCCCCTAGAAGGCGGGAGAGCATCCTCCAAGTGTGTACTTAGCATATTTTGCCACTGCTTTCTGGCTGCAGCCTGACCCTGAGGGGTGGGATTAACCTAGGGACTGAAGCCTGCTCCTGGCCAAGGACCACAGGACCTGAGCACAGATGACCTCTGCAGGAGGTTGTGGGCTGATGAGTGGGCACTGGCCCATCTGTTTGAGGAGTCAGTGTGCCCCTTGGCCTCAGAAACTCAAACTGGTGTTTGAGTTCTCCTGGACGACTGGGTACTATAAGTCCAGGACCAATCCCCTTTCTCACAGTCTCTATCACTCTTCCCCATGTGGAGCGGCCCTGTAGCTAGCTAAGGGGGCATCTTCTTCCTTAGAAAGGGAAAGGAAACTGAGGTTTGTGGAACTGGGAATCTTGGCTGTGTGGGCCAAAGGGAAAGTACGAAGGATGAGCAGGAAGCAGGAGGAGCCCTTAAAGCATCTCTCGGCTGTTTCAGGGCTGGAGATCTGCACTAAATCTCTGGAAAAGGGAGTAATTACTCTGTCAGCAAAGGTGATATAATTTTTAAGACTCGATTCCACGGCCGTAATTTTTCCTCATCCTCCCCGCATCTCATGGGGGATTTAGGGGCCAATTACCTGTCAGTTTCCTGAGAGGTGCTATTCCTAGACAGGGAGCTATCACCTGCCACAGCTTCCCTGAGACTCACTGCCAGCCAGGTGGCTAGGGGGGAGGAGTGACAAGAGGAGCTTAGGGGTATGCCATCAGTTGCCCCAAGGGGGAGGGCAATTCCTGGAGATTGGGGGAGGGGAGTTGGGACAGATCTTTACTGTGCTCAAAGCAACCCCCGAGTTTGTGGTGCCCTTGAGGATTTTGTACCAGTCAGGTCAACCCAATCAGAGACTTAGGGACAAGGTGGAGAGGAAAGAGCAGGGTCTGGTCTCCAAGATGGAAAAGTCTTCCAGCACATTGCAGGGAGTCTTAGTCTGTTTTCATCGCCGAAACTAAATACCATAGTGTAGCCAGGCTTTCTTTGGTTCACCAGCCCCAAAATGATGACACAGAGACTTATTAATTATGAAATCTTGGCCTTAGCTTAGGCTTGTTCCCAACTAGCTCTTATAACTTAAGTTAACCTGCTTATATTAATCTACATTCTATCACGTGACTCTCTACCTCTCCTCCATTCTGTAGTCGATCTCCCTGTGTCTGGCTGATGAATTCCACAAGCCACCGATTCTTCCCCAGTTCCTCCCTCTTTCTCCCTGGAAGTCCCACCTATTCTTTCCTGCCTAGCTATTGGCCATTCAACTCTTTATTAAACCCATCAGAAGGTGACTTAGGCAGAGACCCATATTCTCACTGTACAAAAGGATTATCCCACAATACCATAGAATGAGTAACTTTGCAGAAAAAGAGATTCTTTCAACTCACACTTCTGAAGGTTAGGAAGTTCAGACTTGGTGGGTGCATCCGCATGGCCCTCATGGAGGGCAGGGCAGGGCAGCAGCATGTGGTAGGCACTGAATACCCACCCAGCTTGGGTCTCAACTCTTCTTCTTCTTAAAGCCTCAGACCTGGGCTGGAGATAAAGATTAGGGATGGAGCACTTGCCTAGTACATGGGAGACCCTGAGTTCCATTCCCAGTAAAGCCAAGCAGAAATAGCCACAGCCTATTGGGTTAGAATCCCATGCTTATGCTATTTAACTTTAATAATGTAGGCAAGGACCTGCTTCTATACTAATGCATAAAATGGAGTTCCGTCTCTCCCTCCCTCCCTCCCTTTCTCCCTTCATTCCTCTTTTCCTTCTTTTTTTTTTTTTTTTTTTTTTTGACATGATCTAATGTAGCTCAGGCTGGCTTCAAACTCACTATGTAGCCAAGGATGACTCTTGAGCTTCTTATGTGTCTACCTCTTTCTCCTACAGTAGGGCATTACAGGCCTGCACCACCGCTCCTGGTTTTATATAGTACTGGGGACAGATCCCAGAGCTTCATGCATGGGTTGGGGACAGGCTCTGGGGCAGCAGGGTATCTTCTAAAAGAATCTGAGCATCCCAGGGAGGTGGAACCCTTGCAACCCTTGCTGTACAGAGGGAGAATTGAGGACAGCTGTAAGCAGTTGGCTCTGCATAAATGAGCCCTAGATATGGGCAGCCTTGGCCAGTTCTTTACCCTCTCTGTGCCTCCAGTTCCTTCCCTAAGGATGGGACCTGCCTCAACAGATTGTTGGCCACTGTGTGACAGTCAGTTTTCCTTCTATTGCCTTGTTGCTGAAGGGTGTCACTCTGTCTCTCTTGAATACCTTAGAGGATAGGGAGCTCACAGGACACAAAGGCTTCTATGTCTGTTTTGGGTCAGTTAATTGACCTTAACCAAGTCAGAATCTCTTCTGTAGTATCTACTTCTTGGGGTCATCTTAACCAAGTGCCACTCATGTGCCCCTTGGCAGGTTCTGGGGCTCAATTGCAGGTGCCAAAAGCCGCTTTATGTTCTCGTGGGGACTCAAAGAGAGTCTCTCTTGTAATCCCCTCACTCTGCGAACCGCCAAGTTTCCACTCTGTTAAGGTCAGAGCACCCATGTCCTGGGACCCCTTGCTGCCTGTCCATCAGGGGCACAGGCTGTGTCTGACACAGTGAAGTCAGCTGGCCCTCATCTCTGTGTTCAGTGAGCCTCGGGATCTCGGAACCTCCCTCTAACAAAGCATCTGCTCCAGAGGCCCAAGTAGCCTGGCCAACTGACAACATTGTGTTCTGGGTCATCACATGCCTGGGGCTCAGAGGAGAGCAAGGGAATTCTGGGATGTTCTCTATACCCAGGGCTCGCTCCTCTCCCTGGGACTGTTTATCTCCAGAAGTGTTTCATGAGAAGGGAGTAGCTATGATAATGTGGGCGATGGGTATGCTCACGGCTGATGTCTGGCATGATAGGAAACCCACCATTCTGCCAATAGAGCCTCCTGCTCTGCCCATTCTCAGGCTGAACTGGAGTTGGCTCCTTCATTAACATGCTGCCCAGCCTAGTGGACAAGGTGGGGTTGGTCCTGGAGCCAGATGTCTAGTTCAAAGCCTACTTTTACTGTTCCTCATGATGGAAACAACACTAATTATTCTTTATTCGTCATCTCGATGATGGGGATAGTATCAGGGTGGTTGTGATAGCCAAGACTTATAGAACCCTCAAGAAGAATGTATCTCAGAAGTATTTGCCTCTGTCCACTCGACAGAAGCGGGAATCAATGGGAGCCAGCCCTCTGAGCATACCTGGGGCGGGGGGAGGGGGGGATTAGCTTGATCATGTTCATTCACGTGGGAAGACTTGCCCACATGGGTGGCACCATTCCCATGGCTGAGAACCTGGACTGTATAAGGAGAAAGTGAGTTGAGCAGCATTCTTGTTCTCTGCTTCTTGGCTGGATACAATGTGACAATTCCTCAAATTCCTACTATTCTGGCTTCCCTGTTACAATGGACCATCACCTGAAATTGTGAGCCAGTTCAATTCTTTCTTCCCTAAAGCTGGTTTTTGTCGTGGTATTTTATCACTGCAATTGAAAAGAAACTAAGACATCCCCAAAGCAGCCAGTATGGAAAACCGTTCCGACAATTTGTCTTTGACTCCAGACTTTTGGCCCCTTGTGAATAAAGAGATTTTTGAAGGGGGTAGCCATGCCCCCCCCCTTTTGTGAGGACAGTATCAAGATTCTTATGGCTTACCTACGTCTACTCTTTCCAGACTTCCCGTCACAGGCTCCTTCTTCATTGATTGCAGAGATTTTCACTGGGCCTATGAGCTGGCATCGGGGCACCTGCTCTGTTGACCTTGGGTTATCTGGATACAATGCCAGAAGGCACGCCAAGCAGTTGGCATCTGCTGTGAAGGCGTCACCTCTATTGGGAAGCCTCACTCTGTTTTGGGGCTTCCTCCTCGTTCTCCACATTTGGCCTACAGATAGATTGCATCTCCTTTTGTCCTTCCAAAGGTCCCTGTGGAGGTGGTGGAATAAAAGCAGGACCTAGTGACAGACCATCGGAGCTGTGCCTTCCAAAGGTGGTTCTGTGCAACCCATGAGATCGCCATAGAAACTTAACATAAAAGGAACAAGAGTAGTCTCACCATCTTCTGGGTGTGAGGACTCACGGCCCTCCCACACTTTGCCTTCCACTTCTGACTGGTCCATCTCAGGCCACAGTCATCTCTGACTGGTCCATCTCAGGCTACAGTCATCCTTGAGGACTGGAATAGAGGAAGAGACAGAGAATGAGCAAGGCTTTCCCCACTGTTACAGTTTGAATGTGAATGTCCTGCTCAGGCTGTTGCCTTGAATGCTTGTTCTCCAGCTGGTGTTACCATTCTGGGAGGTGGGGCCATTTCAGAGGTCTTCGAATGATGAGGCCTTTGGGGCTGTGCTATCCCTAACTACCTCTTGTCTTGTTCTCTGCTTTCTGGTCCACCATAGTGCGAGTGGCCTCCCCCACATGCTCTTTCCACCATATCAGGGAACCCTGGAGGAGTCTAGGCAGGATAGGAGGGTTGAACAGACAGTCATGAGCTGGCTGTTGGGGAAGGGCAACCACCAGCATCAGGAATGGGGAGGATTTGCCCGCCTAGCTCCGACCCGCCTACACACCACACGCTGCTAAGGCTCATGAGGTTTGCTTTCCATCACGCAAGTGGCAGCAAGTGTTTGCACGTGGAGGGCCCTGAGTGTCACCTACTTTGCTCTTTATTGTGGGGGGAGGGGCTAGATCATGTATTGGCCAGAGGACAACCTCAGCTGTTGTCTGAGAGACTCTACCTACTGCCTTTAAAACAAGGTCTCTCGTGGGTCTAGATCTCACCAATTAGGCTCTACTGTGCCCCGTGAGCCCCAGGAATCTCTTTTGGTATTATGAGCATGCAACAATTTACCCATCATTTTTATGCATGGTTGCAAGACTCGAATGCTGATCTTCATGCTTGCATAGCAAACACTTGACCGACTGAGCCAGCCCTCTCTTTAGCGCCATGGAGACTTGTGATAGAAAGGTGGAGGCTGAGAAAGGATTGCATGGGCATTGAGAGGACCCAGCCTAGATTCTCTCTCTGAGCTGGCTGCTCGTGACCTCTATACCACACGGTCTGACCTCAGGCTCCACATCGGTAAACGGTGATCAACCGCGCCATCTCCACGTGGTGACTGAGGATACAATGCCAGAAGGCACGCCAAGCAGTTGGCATGCAAATGTTCTCTGTAAGTGTGTTGCTTCTATTTTTACTGGAAGGCAGAGAAGGGGGCTGTGTACCATCGCTTTCTCCATTTCTCAAGTCTCAGAGTGTCTGAGCTCAGCCACTGTCGGGACATGTAGGTGTCTGGATATGAAGTAATGTATACTATGTCTCTCCACTTCTCAAGTCTCAGTGTAGCAAGCAAACCATCCCTGGGACCTAAAGGCCAGCCCTCTACCTTAGAACCACGGGAACTGGGTGTGCAAACGCCGTGCACGAGCCAGGCAGTTGGCAAAATAATTGAGTGCTAGCTTGTCATATTTTAATGAAGTTCTGGAGTTAGAGATTTATAATTGCTAATGAGCCAGGCTAATAATTAGTTGCTTTATAATAAGGGTGATGATCACTCAGACAGAGGTAGAGAGAGCCAGGCTCCTGCCTAATTTTTCTCCTGTAATTATGCGACATGCCCAACTGCCTGGAACGGCTCTCACCCTTTCGTCCTCTGGCTCCAGGACCATGCCTGGTTTCCATGGCACCATCCTCGGTCTCCTATCCCTCCCCAGCATCTTGACTTTGGGGGATCAGTACTCCTGGTAATGGACAGAGCTGTGGTAGAGAGGACAGGCAGTTCAGAGGAGCTCCTAGCTTCTCAAGGGCAGAGGAGAGAGAACCCATGGTCCTTCTCTACCATCACCAGGCTGATTCACTGGCCAACCCTGGGTTTGCCTCTGTGGGAAAGAGCTGAACAAGACTCAGGTCTTCTCCAGCACTGGGCCTCTAGTGGTCACTCTGAGCAGTGTGAAGCTTTAAGAAGAAAGGTAAAGGGTACAAACAAACCCCAAATCTCTGCCGCGACTTAGCCTATGGGTCCCAGGGGCACACTGGAAGGCAGGACCCTGGGGAGTCTGGGAGAATACTGAGGGAGGTGGCTACAGATGAACACCCCGCCAGTTGTTTGGAGGTTGGTTGACTCTGGTTTTAGAACAAGTATCTAGAATGATTGAACACAGGTCAGACATCCTTAGGCATTTGGTGTCTGCTGTGCGTGCATGTGTGTGTACTTGCGCACGTGTTAGGGTACATAACGTGGAGGTCAGAGGTCATCATTGGGAGTTATTTGTTGTCAGGATGCCATTCACCTTGCTTGCTTGTTTTTTCCTCTTTAAAAGAAAAATATTCATTTTTATTATTTCTAATTACGTGTTGGTGTGTGATTTTGTGTGCATGAGTGTAGGTCCTTGTGAAAACCATAGGGCTTAGATCCCCTTCCCCCGGAGCTGGAGTTACAGGTAGTTCTGAGCAATCAAAATAGGTGCTGTGAACTAAGCTCAGGTCCTCAGCAAGTGCAGCCAATGCTCTCAACTACTGAGCCGTTCATTGCTCCTGCCCCTCACCTCGTTTTTGAGATTGAGCCTGGGTCTCACAGGTTTGGCTAGGCTGGCTGGCCATGAACCCCAGAGCTCCTCCTGCACCCCCTCCCTGGTGTTGGGGTCACAGATGTGCACCACAGTCACTGGCACTTTCGCCTGAGTTCTGGGGATCAAACTCAGCTTCCATGCTGACAAGACAAACATTTTACCCACCGAGCTGTCTCTCCAGCCTCCTGACACCTATTTTGAATCACACAAACCGCCTAGAGAATTCCTTCATTTCTCTATGGCAAGAATGCTATGACCTCACTTGTGAACCCTCACACTTCCGGTCGCCTCCTGAGGCTCCTGTGGGCATGCATGTGGGGTGCGCTCTGGGATGCCACTGGTATCAAGCAAGAAATAAAACACACAAGGCACTCCAACTGGATGTGGGCTTATGCCCTGGGGTCCATGACAGACTTCGGGGGTCATGTGCATTTGGGTGGAGAAAAAAATGCAAAAACTTTCTTTTCTGTGAGCGCACGGAATCCACAGAACTGTAAGTGGTGCTTGGGGCTTCGCCCGTGGAAAAGAGGTGTTTTCATATTGCGTTAGCGCAGTGGCAGATACCTCAAAACATTGTTTATGCTCATCTCCAGCTTGAAATTATGGCAGTTATTAGACCCGTTGCAAGAGCTTGTTGCTCACCATGTTAATAAAAGATCGCTTGAGCTCCTATATATTTGGTTTTTAAAATACAAATTACTACAGCTTTTTAAGAAACCGGTTGATAGCCGTGTTTCAATGTAATTGCTCCTCTGCATAACTCCATGGATTTTCTCTCCCCTCCTCCTCTCTGTCCTGTTTCCCAGCTCCAGACCTTCCTGTGGCTGCTCCTTCCCAACCCACTAACTCAGCAGAGAGGGATGACTCCTATAGGAGACGTGGCCCTTAGGATGCCTGGAGCACATATCCCCTGAGGGTGCTAACACATCCCCGGAGACTGGGAGGGGAAAGACGGGATGGAGGCTGGATGTGCTGACTGACTCCTGCCTGGAACCCCAGCATTCTGGGAGGCTGAGGCAGGAGTGTGGCTGTGAGTTCCAGGTCAGACTGGGCTATAGAATGAATTTCTAGACCAACCTGGGCTACACTATGAGATCCTTCCTGAAAAGAAAAAGACCAAAGAAGAATAAGGGGCTGATCTTTTGTCTCCATTGACTCTTGGCTGACCAAAATGATGTCTGCCGGGCTACCCTGAGGGCTGGTGGTGCTGCTCATGGTCCATGCTTCTCTTTCCCCACACTTTAGAGCCTGCACTTGTGCTTTTGTTTCTGAAATGAGGAGATGGGTGGAACATTCTTTGGAGTTCTGGGTAAGTTTAGCCAAAACCATGGTCTGTGTCCACTCTGTCCATGATGATTGTTGAGCTCCTCCAGTATGGCAGCTCAGGCAGTCCAACCAGACGGTGAGATTCACTCAGGAGTCCAACCAGAGATTCAACGCTGATTCTCTTCCTTCCAAGTCAAGGAGCAAAACTCCATGGACAAAATCACATTCATTAATTCAGTAAACGCATCGCCCTTCTCTGTGGTGGTTTGAATAAAAATGGTCCCTAAAGACTCATACATTTGAATATTTGGTTCCTAATTGGTGGAAGTGTCTGGGAAGGATTAGGAGGTGTGGCCTTTTGGGAGGAAGTGTGTCACGGGGGTGGGTGTTGATGCCTCAGAAGATTAATGCCACGCCCATTGTGCTCTCTGCCTCATGTTTATCATTGAGATGTGAGCTCTCAGCTCTTCCTGCTGCCATGCCTTTGTTCCGCCATCATGGACTCTAACCCTCTGAAACTGTAAGCCCAATTCAATGCTTTCTTTTATAAATTGTCTTGGTTAGAGTGTTTTATCAACAATAGAAAAGAAGCTTAGATACTCCCCTTTGAGCACATGACTGTCCCCAGGGGTCAGGCCTAGGCTTGGCTTTCATAGCCTTCGGCTGGGCCTGGGATACATTGATTAGACAAATAGCATTTTGATCACTCATGACTGCTAACTAATCAATAATAATGAAAATAACTTAGTAATGGGGCAGTGAGAGATGACAGAGGGAGTGTCATGTCCCACAGCAGTCTCAGCTGTCAGCAGGCCTGGAGGCCACCACCGCTGCATGTGTCACTCCTGATATTGTGTTCCGCAAGTAACTTCAAATTCAAGATTAGATTTCTTGGACCTGTGGCCAGTAAGATGGCTCAGTGAATAAAGACTCTTGCCATGCAAGGCAAACGCCAAAGTTCAGTCCCTGCAACCCACACGAGGGCGGAAGGAGAAAACCCGCTCTGTACAATTGTCCTGTGACTTTCATACACAAGGCATGGTGTGTGCCCTTCATCTCTTCCACACACACAAATGCGCGTGTGCGCGCACACGTACACACACCACATATAATTATAATAATTAATAATAATAATAAAAATTTCTTGGACATATAATGGTTTCCATATAACCCAGAAAGTTTGGCTTTTTTTTCTTTTATTATTACATTTTTTTTTTGGTTTAATTTTGTGTGCCTGTGTGGACACCCACAGCGAGGCATGTGTCAAGATCAGGGATCAACTTGTGGGAGTCCATTTTCCCCTTCCATCATGTCAGTTCCAGGGACCAAACTCAAATTGTTCAGCTTGGTGACAAGCACCTCTACCCACTGAGCCATGTCACTGGCCCTACCACGGAAGGTTTTAAACAAATACATGACTTCAAGAATTCCATTCCTTTGTTCCTCGAAATCACTGAAATGCTCATTTTCCATGATGCTCCCCAAGTTGCCTTATCGCAAACAGACGTGCAAGTCTTCGCTGCCACGCAGCTGGGTTTGGGAGTGATGGTGTGACACAGAGAGCACTTGGTTCCAGTCTCCCTCACCTCTGCCCTCGCCGGTTCTGCGCTGCGGGCTGTCTCAGAATGTGTTTGCACAGGATAGAAGCCACTTTAAAGGGAGAGAAAGCAGAAGAGGAGGAGGTGGTGGGGCTGCGAGGCAGAGAGGCCACAAACCGCATTCTCGGATGGGACCAGAGAGGGGTGTTTCTTCTCGTCCATTTGCATCGATAATTGAGCATTTTCTGTCCACTCACCCGGTACAGCCTGTCTTCAAAGACAACTTTGTGTGCTCTGATGGGAATTGAGTGAGCCTGGAGCAGGTGGAGAAATTGAGCAAATTAAGGCTGAGTGTGTATGTCTTCCTGCATAGAAGGTGCAGGACTCACCCAAGAGGCAGTGGGCTTGCTTCTGCTTCTAATAAGACCAAAGACTTCTTTGGCTTTGTTTTTAATCAATGGTACTTGTGGAATAGAATTCCTGGGCTCTAGAAGACCAACCTCATTCAAGGTCATAGTCCCTGAGGATGAAGGGTAATAGTTGTCATTTACTGAACATATACTAAGCACCAGTTCCTAGGATGGGGTCTTATGTGGGTCACCCTCATTTAGTTGTAGAAACCCCCAGGATGTGTGCACCAGCTTCCTAACGAGATCCTGAGCATTAAAGGAGGGAGATAACTCATTGTGACAGCGTATTGTGTAGCCATGGAGCCAAGGTCATAATCATAAAGTCTGGCCCTAGCTTTGCTCCTCAATCCACACTGTGCAAGGGGGTACACCCCAACATTCAATATCATGGGAAAGTCTTTGGGGTGGATGACAAAGTCTTCATTAGACATTTAGTAATAAAGTCAGCTATATATTATGGATAGATAGATAGATAGATAGATAGATAGATAGATAGATAGATAGATAGGGATAGAGATGAGATTAACTGTTAACTGGAGTTATCCTACACAGGAGATAATGGTCCTCCCCAAAGCCACAGATTACCAAGTAAAAAGCTCATTGCCATGTGAGGAATGAGTCCCCTTGAGTTGTTGATTACAGATGTCCTGAAGACTCCCCAAACAATAACTCTATTGCCACTACTCTTGGCTGCCTCCCTATGATAAGACCCAATTATCCCAATGATAAGACGCTATTGCTGAGGACAGCACACACTTTGGCCACAAGGCATGGAGAAACCAAGTATGTACTGGCCAGGAAACTTCCTCCACGCTAGCTAGCTCTCCCAGTACCAGATAGTACTATGTAGACTGATGGAGTGGAGGGTAGTCATCAATCATCTTATCCATCTGTGAGTTCTGTAAACAGCAATAATGACATGTGGTAAGATACATCTGTGGGTGCAATAGTGGCATGGATGTTAAAGGGTAACCAACCACCTTTTGGTTGGATGCAAGGTCTACTCCACAGGAGGAAAAGCATGCCTAGTCCTGTATACCTGGTCAATAATCCATGGTTGAGGAGTTCACAGGCTTCAGGGGTGAACCTACTACTATTTTTCTACAAAGTAAGCATATATCAAACTGCCCTCTAAATTTATATCTTTGTACCCATAGATTAGTGCAGCTTTCAGACCTCATTAGAGAAGTTTCTTTGTGTTGCAGACAGAGGGTAATACAGAAACTCACATTTGGTCAACTTTCAGAGAATAAGTGTTTATGAAATGCTCATCTATAAATGGGACATTTACAACACACACACTCGCACACACACACACACTCTCACGCGCACGCACGCACACACACACACACACACACACACACACAGCTTAAGGAGCCTTGAGGAAGATGGAATGAAAAAAATTGTAAAAGCCAGAGGTTGGGTAGGACCAGAGTGGAGACTACATCTTCTTGTAGTCACAAACCCACACAGCTGTAGCTGCCTGCACATGATCATCAGAAGTGCAAGTAGGTCAACATTCCAGCATAGCTGGGGGAGCTTACCACCCCGACCCCTAACCAAGTCGCTTTATCCAGCTAATGGCTTCTGAGGGAGGGATGGAGTCAGTTTTGTTTAATGATGTGGCCCTTGTTAGGTCAACAACACTCTAGTGAATGTTCCCACTCTCAAGAGTAAACAGACAGCATAAACAGGAATGGGTGAGTTATTTTAAAAAAAGACATAAAATTGGTAAGGAGTAGAGGAAAGAAGTAGGAGGACTTAGGGGTAGGAGTGGGAATAAATATGGTCAAAATTACCAGAGAATTGATAAATTATTATATTAACAAAAATAAGAAAAAGAAAAACAAAGGAAACAGATGGCCCCAGTGCATAGTTCAGGCAGCTTCATGCTGGGCCAAAACTCTCCCTGCAGGTCCCCTCCTCTACATTTCACAGAGAATCATGGGAATGATGCAACAGCCTCAGATTAGAGTCAGCATGTGGAAGACTCAGTCTCTTGTTCCAGTCCCAAGACCCTGTGTCGCCAAGTCATTGGCCAAGCCATTGGGGATGTGAGTGCGGAGGTCGGTAGAGAATGGTAGGGGAGGCATCCAAACTTGAGGCTAAGAATTTGCTCCAAATGCCTCCTCCAGGAAGCCTACAAGGATTAGCATGTAGCTTGTTTGCTTTTCTTTTATTACTTATTTAATGAAGACAGGATCTCCCACTGTAGCCCATACCTGCCTCTCACTTTATCGACCCATCTGGCCTTGAATTTGTCACAGTCTTCCTGCCTCAACCTTCCAAACTCTGGCATTATAAGCTTGAGTCACCATACTTCACTTTGTCTGTCTGTCTATGTATGTATGTATGTATGTATGTATGTATGTATGTATGTATGTATGTGTATATGTATGTATGTATGTATCTATCTATCTATGCGTCTATGTATGTATGTATCTAACCTTGTAAAAAGTAGGCATGGTGCTAGGCATGTGGCTCAGTAGGCAGAGTGCTTGCCTCCCCCACACAAAGTCCCAGGTTTGATCCTTGGCACCACCACAGACAGAGGGGTGGTGGGTCAGGCCCGTAATCTCAGAATTCAGTTAGAGGTGGGAGGATCAGAAGTTCCAGGGCATCCTTGGCTACATAGCTAGTTTGAGGCCAGCCTTGGCTACATGAGACCTTGAGTCAGCAAAGAATTCAAAAGTCCTCACATCGCTCCCTTTGGTCCTGGGGATGGCTTGGTCTCTGTGCCCTGAATCTTGTGTGTCAGTCATCTTCCCCTGCCTCCTCCCATTAGCACTGGAAGCTGGAAGGGAACCCAGTTCCCCAGCTGCCTCCTGGCTGCTGTGCTCCAGAGCACAGTATTTAAATCCTGTTAAATAACCTGTTTTCATGGGAAATCACAGCCAGGTTAGTAAATTCCCCGCACGCTCACTCTTTAGACAAAACCAACATCCCGGGTCCCCAGAAAATTGGCCATTGTCCTGTAATGGTGGAATTGAATTGAGCAAATGGTTGCACTTTAAAAAAAAAAAAAAAGAAGAAGAAGAAGAATTTGTTTCCATTCAGGCAAAAACAAAAGTTCAACCCTCTGCTCCGGAAATGTCCAGGTCACGGCCCATTTCTCCGCAGGTATAAAGGAGAAAATAAACACCTTTGCAAGGCAAATGATTAATTCCAGCCAGCGTTTTGGAGGCTCCTACTGACAGCCGGCTCTCTGGCTTTTTAATTGGTGGCCACAGCTAAGTTGGGCTGGGGTGTGATGTCAGCTGAGGGAATGCAAAACTGCAATTCCTTAACTTTCTGTGGGCTGCTGCTGGGAGCCTCTTTCCTGACCATTGTGGAAGATCCTGGGGGTAGGGGTGGAAACTGCTTGTACTTTCTGTAGCTGGGTGGTGTGGTCCTGGTTTCTGCTACAGTCATGGTTAGTAGCAGTGGCAATAACAATGTGCCCTTAGTAGGCACCACTGCATAAACCATCCCAATCTTAACAGACTATGGAAGAAGGCTGGAGATACATAGCTGCACAGATACTGCTGAATTCAGTAGCATCATTGTTTCTGAGAGAGGCTCAAGTATCTAGACAGCCACCAACTTTGTTACACTTAGCTAGCTGGCCTAAATGGTGTCGTCTCCCCTATTCTTGAGACACTCACGCCAAACGAATTGGTCACCTACTACTGCATAACAAATAGCCCCAAACTTGATAGCTTAAAGCACCCATTTACCAACTGGGATTCTGTGTGCTGCTGATTTAGGGTAAGCTCAAGTGATGTGGAAAATTCAAGCTGAGCTGAGTTCATCCATACACCTGCTGGGTGGTTGGGACACTGGTGGCTGGAGGATGGCCTCAGCCTGCTCAGCAAGATGACTCGATATCATGTGACTCGTCCTAGGGAGATGTAAACAAATGTCTGTTCACCTCCGGTAGGACACCAGCGATGATAGACTGGAGAAGTGATTCTATGTACCCCCACCTTTGAGTTCATGAGCTTATTGAGGTTACTTAGCAGCACGTGGGTGACCCGAATGTGAGCGCATCACCCTCAAGTTCACAGGGTGTGAGTGAGCATTCCTGAAAGTTGCATCCCTGGAGTTTCCTGCAGGACTTGCAGGCTGCTCAGCCGACTGGAGAGCCCTCCCAGCAATTGTTTGCTGTTTGATAACCAACTGGGAGGTGGGGCCTTGTACATCTTGTGACTTTCTGAGCTTCCTCCAATTCAAGAGCCTCTCTCCTCCCTCCAGAAGGGAATTTGCCAATTTGAAGGGAATAGGTCCTTAAGACTGGGGCTTTCTGAGACACAGGCTGGTCATCCATAGGCTGACTCAAACTTGTTCCTGAGTACTGTCAGGATTCAGTTGCAAGAATGGGAGCTTCTTAGTGACTAGATAATGACACTTTGGGGCATTTACACAATGGAATATCCAGCTGGTAAGAAATGTGAAATTTGCAGATAAATGGATGGAGCTATAAACAAGCAGCCTGAGTGAGGTAATGTTGACCCAGAATGATAAACATTGCATGTTTCCTCTTATGTGTGGATTTAACCTTTAAGCTTTAGATAGGTGTGTTCCAATTAGTGTTAGTATATCTACAGAGGTTGGGTATTTCATAAGGGACCAGGGGTGAGGAAGGGATCTTCCAAAGAAATGGAAATAGAATATAATATTATAAAGAGATAAAAGGGAAACTAGATTGGGAGGATTAAGTGGGGAGGGGCATGGGAGAGAATACAGGTAGAGACAATTAATACTGAAGGCTTTTTGAAAAGCCTTGTGGAAACTTACTACTATAATAGCTTCTTAAAATAGATACATATATGAAAGAAATATACATGGAGATGATATATAATAGGGAAGACAATGTCCCAACTGGACATCATATGCCACCAAGAAAAAAAAAAATCCAGGTTCCAGAAATGGTGTTTTCTTGTTGAGTTATTGGCTAAAGGGCTCCCATAGGCCATTCACCTATGTCAAACATAGGTCCCATTGTCAGCACTGTTGATAATTCCATGACTTGACAGTAAGGCCCTATTGCTGAAGACATCACATACTTACTGTCACCATAAGGAGGGATTATTCTGGTGCTTGGCAAGAAGATTCACTACTATTGACTGGCATTCATGGTGCTGAAAGGTGCTATACAGACTATCAGAGGAGAAAAGTAATTGTCCCTCAGTCTCACCAGTCTATGAACCCTGTAACCTATGACAGTGACCTACCCACAAGACAGACTGATGCAATAGTGGCATGAATGTCGTGGAAGTAACCAACCAATTTTTGATCGGATTCAAGGTGTCCTACATGAGATGAAACCTACACCTGACATTGCTAAGGAGGCCAAGAACTTGAGATCAGGAAGGCCATAGGGGAAACCCGACTGCAATTACTCTTAAAACATAGGAATAAAATGATGACCAAGGACATTGTTGTATCCATTGCTGTATCCACAGATCAGTGCTCTGCTTAACCTTCATCAGCAAAACTTCTTCTTGCACTAGATGGTAATTAACACAGAGACACAAACTGGACAGTGTGCAGATGAGACATTGGAGCCCTCAGCACTAAATAGGATTGTTTTCATCAAACCCTTCCCCTCCAGGCTCAGGGGTCTATGAGGAAGAGGAGACAGGAGTAAGAGCCCAAGGTGGTGGATGACTCCAAGGGAAGCCTGTTTCCAGACACAGCAGGGTTGGTGTAATATGAGCACACAGAGACTGTGATCACATGCTCAAGACCTGCCTAGATTTAAGTCAGACAATATTACAGAATAGAGAGCAGAAGTGGACATAAAATTCCACCCCTAACAGAGAAGTTCTTTGTAGTTGATGCCTGACAGGAGATGGAAAAGTTAGTTTTCTCCAATGAAGTGACACTGGGAATAGCAACTGCACTCCAGGGAGGCCCTCATGCTCTGGGGTAGTTAGCAAACACAGAATGGATGTTACAGTTTTTTGTTTGTGCTTTTTATTGTTGCTGTGGTTTGGTGTTCTGTTTGTTTTGTTATTTTTGTCTTTTTAATCTTTGTTTGTTTTGTTTTTGAGAAAGAGAAAGGACAGTGGAGTTGAGTAGGTAGGGAGCTGTGGAGGATCTGGGAGGACACTGGGGTGGGGAAAGGACATGATCAAGATGCAGTATGTGAACACATTTTCAAAGAGAAGGGAAACTTTTAAGTCTTCTTTAGAACGGACACCTGCGTTGGTTATAGTAAGATAAAGGCCAGTTCTGATTCAACAGTGTCTTGTACCTCTCTCCACCACTCATGGCCACCCAGACCCCCAGAGTGTGACTTGCTTTGGAAATAGGGTCTTTGAGGATGTAATGAAGGATTTGCAGTTAGTGGTCCTAGATTTGGGACGAGGCTGAATTCCAACAGCTTCCCTTATAGGAAGGGAAGACGCTGAGACTGAGAGGTAGGATGGTGTTTGGAGAGGTGCAGACGCAGCTAAGGAGTGCCAACTCAGCTGGAAGAGATGCATGGGATGGAGTCCCCACTGGAGCCTCAGGACCCTACCAACACCTTGACTGGATTTGAATCACCTGATCTGCTGGGTCTGAGACACTCAGACAAGGGGACACAAATTCTACTTCTTAGGAGCAGGAGGGGAGCCGCATTTGCAATCTTGCACCTTGGTTTTTCTCAGCTCCCAATCCACTATTGGCATTTACCTTCAAATCAGAGCTGCCATGGGATGGCAGACACCAGCCTGCCACAGCCCGCTGGTTCTGTTTCAGCACAGGCTCCTGAGAGGCGTCATCGCTCTCACAGCTGCCTCCCTTACAACAGCCTTTCCTCACCAGATTCCTCACCACATCCGACTGGACTTAGGCCACGTCATTGTTGTCTGAGCAGAGCCTAGGAAGGCAGGATGGCTGAGCGACAGTGTGTGGTAGCCTGAGCTCCTGGGGGCATCTTCCTCGCCCTCTAGTCAAGTGGCCTGGACTGACCTGGACCTTCCTTGCCCATTCCATAAATCCAAGTCTGTCCCTAAGGCACAGGAGGAGACTCTGTATTGACAGAAAGACCGTTTGGAGAGTCTACACTTCATGCCCTGAGGCTTGCTCTTTGGGGAGACTAACTAGAACTCTTTGGAACCATCAGTCTATGTGCTCAGAATTCCCCCTGGACACGGGGCTCCCTGATGCAAAGGCACCCAATGCCTGGATTCTGTTTTAAGAGCTAACAGTGCCAAGGAGGCACATCAGCCACACAGCAAAGTTCCTGGAACTCCAGGCAGTGGGTTACAGGCCAGGGCAAAGAACATTCGACAGGAGCCCTGCGTTGGAAAACTTTCTCACCAGCATTAAGTCACCAGCACCAGCAACAGGGAACTCCCGGCTCAGAGACCCTGCTGCAGCAGCCTCTCCGGTAACTGAGATCACAGGTAGGCACTGTGCCCCCCTGAGCACAGCTTTCTCTTGGTGACTGCACTCCAGGAAATAGAGCAATGGGAGATGGATACTGGGAGGTAGAGATTGCTAGCGGAAGGAGATGAGGGATGGGTCAAATAGCTCCCTCCGATTCATGTTGTTTTGAGACCCCAGAACATGAACTTTGGTGGAAATGAAGCCACCACCCATAAGTTTGGTGAAAATGAAGTCGCGCTAGAGCAGAGTGGCCCCTGAGCACCTTATTACCACTGCCCTTATAAGAAGAAAAGACAACCAGCTATGCAGGGCCAGAGAGAGACCACATGTGGCAGAAGCAGAAATGGGCATGATGCAGCCAGAAGCCAAGGATCTCTCACAGTTTGGGGAGGCAGGAAGGACCCCTGTTCCAGAACCTTCAGAGGAGTGCGGCCCTGACTGCACCATCACTCCAGCCTAGAGCCTCCAGGGCTATGAGAGAATCATACCCTGTTACTAGAAGGTTGTAGGTTGTATCTTGTTACAGTGACCATAGGATACTCAGATGAAGTCATTTAGACACAGGAAGATGTGTACAGATGCAGCAGGGAGAAGGTTGTTGGGGCCACAGCAAGGATGTTGGGGGTGGCAGCCAGTGCAGAGATGGATCCAGATAAAGTTGGAACCTAGTAGTAGGGTCCTGTGAGCCACTGTGACCCTTTGGGTCTTATTTTATGCACAATGAGAAGTCACTGACGGATCTTAAAAGAAAAAAGAGGCCATAGTTTGAAGTCCCTTATGAAAATATCACATCAAGCTGAGTATGGTGGCTCGCACCTTTAGTTCTAGCACTTGGGAAGGCAGAGGCAAGAGATTCTCTGTGAGTTCGAGGTCAACCTGGTCTCCAGGGCGAGTTCCAGGACAGCCAAGGGGGAAAAGGAAAGGAAAGAAGAGAGGAGGCAGAACAGCCCGCCGTATCTTCGCATGATTAGATATGGAGTCACCTTAGAGCACACATGATTCCACTCTTAGGGAATGAAAGTAGTCACTGCACAACACATGGGTGTTTACAGCAGCTTGGAGTAGCTCAGAGACAGGCATCAAAGATCTCTGCCAGGTGACCGTGAGTGGACACGGAACACATGGTCTGTGAAGGGAGTATTATTTAGCTGGGAAGAGGAACAATACAAAAGCAGGCTAAATGAAGGACACACACACAAAAGACCACCTAAGAGTCTGTCATTCTGTACAGAACCTGGAACTCCACTGTGACAAGATGACAGGTGATGGCTTTGGATTGGGAAGGGGCAAGGGCTTAAGGAATACGGAGTCTCTCCCTCAGGTGGGGAAAATGTCCTGAACTGATGATGCCGATAGTGCACACACATGGAACATGCAAGCAGTCACGGAGCTACTCATGTTGAATGGGTGTGTTCTCTGGTACATGATTTATAGCCCAAGAAAGCTGTTTTAAAGAGAGAGAGAGATTGTAGAAGAGGGGAGGCAGAGAGGGAGCTGCAGAGCCTGCCGAAGAGGAAGGCGTGGGTGAGCCTTAGAATAGAGGCGGCAAGAAGAGATGAGAGCAGCTATTGGCTGGAGGCAGTGTAAACAATGGATGGAGAGATGAACAAAATGTGAACTGCGCACCCAGAGGGATCTTACTCCCGTGTAAAAACATTACATCAGGCTGGGAAGCTGGCTTAAGTGCTTGCTGTGCAAGCCCGAGGATCAGAGTTTGGATCCCCAGCTCCCGTGTTGATGCTGGTCTGGATGGGCATGGCGGTCTGTGATTCCAGCCATCAGAGGGAGGAGAGGGAGAGGGTACATCCAGATCAAGCTGACAGCTACACTAGCCAAATCGGCACACTCTGGTTCAAGTGAGAGACTCTGCCTCAAGATGTAAGGTGATCCACTTCCGGCCTCCACACACCTGCACACACGTGTGGCCACACAATACAAAAGCCACATATACATATACCCACATAACACACACACTCACACACACCAACACACAGAACCATTACACCAAGTGAAATAAGCCAGGCACAGGGATTGGTCATCATTATCCCTCTTCTACAAAGCTTCTAGAACAAGCAAGTTCACAGAGTGGGCGAACAGAGCTTCCCGGAGACTGGGTGGGGGAAAAGAGTGAGAAGCTATCACCTGGCCATTACTGCATTGGATGGAATAGTGAAAGTTCCGGAAACAGCTCCGAAGTCACACCGTCTGAATGTTTCTGAAGCCATCAGATGACACACAGCCGCTTAAGCAGTAAGTCATGTGGCATTTGTGTTTGTTTCCCCTTGAAGAAAACCAAGACAAAGTGTGTGAGGGGTGGGCACAGATCCACCTTCTGAGATGTGAGGCTGGCGGGAGGGGGGATGGCAGGGAGGGGAGGTGCATAAGGCGTAGTTTTGGGAATGGTTTCATACAGCAAGGCACAGGCAGATGACCCAGCTCTACAGCGTGGAGGGCCAGACAGTGTTGAGGACAGGAGAGAATGGCATGTCATGCCTCCTCTTAGGCACCCAACTGGGGCTTTCCCTCGCACAGTGCCTTGACAATCCAAGGCTGGGAAAGGTTGGACATTTGAGGGACAGAGGAGAGAGATGAGGCTAGAGACTTGGCTCTGGAGAGGGTGAGTTGGGACACAGTTGGGCACCACCAGATGTCCTTTGGGTCTTGGGTGTGGGCTGTTTTCCCAGTGCAGAAGGGAGCTGAGACAGAAGAGGTCACCAGGTGTCCCGCAGGTGTCCCACAGGTGTCCCGCAGGTGTTCCACAGGTGTCCTGCAGGTGTCCCGCAGGTGTCCCGCAGGTGGAATAGAAGCAGCATGCTCAGCAACGTCACCTCCTTTGCTGTCTTAAACATCAGCTTAATTGAGATGCCATTTCCAGGCCTAGACTTCACCCACTCAAAGCATCCAGTCCAGTTGCTACTGGTATGTTTCAAGTGGGTAAAGATCACCCTCATGAATTTTAGAACATTTTTCTCTTCTAAGACCTCTGCACTCCTTCACCATCACCAATAGCTAAAGTGACTATGTAGAGCCTCTCCTCTGCAGCTAGCATCCCTCGGTGACAGCTTCATGCCATGCTGTTTCTCCCTTCTCCTGGCCTAGACTCTATGGCTGTCAACTTTCTCAGATGGAACCACGTCCGTATCCCCTCCTTGCCTGGGGTGAGGGTTGGAGTAGCTGCCTTCAGATGAAGGATCACCAGAAAAAGGGAGAGAAGCCAGGACACAGTGCTCCAGAGGCCACGGGCTCTGCTGAACATGTCCAGAAAACTGAAGGCCTTTCCAGCTGCTCCCTCCTTGTAATTGCTTTGTGCTTGGAAACCTCCAGGCACATTGACCCTTGGTTCCTCCCAGGAAAGAGGGAAGCTGGGAGGACCCTGTGTCACCCCTCTGTTCTCCTCTCATTTCCTGGCTCCTGACTGACTTCCTTCTCCAAGAAGGAAGGGAGCTGCTGGCCACTCTCCATTCCCAGACGCACTGTCCTCTCTGTGTCCAGCCTGAATTTCTCAGAGGAGGAGCCATAGGGGCAACAGAGGCAAAACCAGCCTGCCTTCAGAAGACTGAACTCCCTGGAGGCTCCAGGAACACATTCTGGGGTAGAAGGAGGGGGAGCATCACACAATCCTTCTCTCCCCTCCCCCCATACCCTGCCACCCGTCCTCAGAAGGGTGCTCATGTGTTTTCACACACCAGTCTTATATTTAAAACAAACAAACATTTAATCGCTTTTTCCCCCAGGAGGCTGGGCATTTGCACTGCCTCCCCACCTCTACACAAGTTAACCAGCTGGTTTGGGGAGGGAGCCAGTTGTTGGTATTCCACAGGTCTCAGGACCCGCCCCCTGGGGCAGGGAAGGCAATTCCTTACAGCCCAGGTAGTCCTGGGCTTAATTGAACTCCAACATAGGGAAAGAAGGCTTGGAGCTTCTAACTACCGAAAGTCTGGGAAGTCTGAGTCCTCCAGAGGTCTTGAGAGGAGTAGCCCAGTGCCCAGAATCCTTGATGGAGCCAAATGTAGCTTTCTCCTCCTCTTCTGAGAATCCTCCCCCCTTCTTCATTCTTCCTGCATCCCTAGGGGAAGGGCACAAACTGGCTCTGTAGTCCGAGGAGCCAAGCTTTGATTCCATCCCTAAGCTGTGTGACCTCTCTGGTCAAACTTACTTTAGCATCTGCGAAACAAAGCTTAGAGCATCTACCTTGGCAATCACAAGATGAAAGAAAAAGAGGGGGTTGCAGAACATGGGCACATCTTCTTATGGTTCCCTACCCAACCAGGAACAAATACCTGATGCACGGTTCCCCCGGGACCAGGGCACAGGAAAAACTGGCCACCAGCACTGTCCTCCCCACCCGATAAAAGCTCAGGAGAAAGTGACCGCAGTGGAGGACAGGCCAGGAGTCTGCCAAGGGCCCTGGGTGAGAAGAGAGGCCTTCAGATCATTAAAACCAGAGTTTGGCCCCATGTGGAGAGACAGCCTCACAACACAGGCTTCAAAGGTGGGGGAAGTCCCAGATATTTGTGCCAGGACTCTGCATGTAGCATCTAAGACCGCCTGAAAGAGCAGCGATGGCTCTGGGTATCGTCAGGCCCATTGCCTTCTAGAAACAGACACCCTGCTCCTCCCCGAAATGTCTCCATGTTCGCTACCCTCATTCCTAAGGGCTTTAAAGTGCTGGGGGGGGTGGGGTGTGGAGCAACCTCTCTGTAGGGAAAGGAAGGGCTGGGCCTTGAGAACTGAGTCCTGAGCACAGGGTGCGGAATGGAGGGGTAGGGGGGATGCGGAAGGACCCTGCAGTTGAAGGCCCTGGCTGAAGCTGCATCTCTTCTCTGCTTGTTGGCAGGCTGAAGGAGTACCCCCATCTAGTGTGCGTGTGGGTGGCGGGGAACAATTATTGCCAACCCCAGTTTCCTGTAGAGCCAGTTACACAGAGGGAATCTTCCAGAGAGAGCAGAGTTGGACCCAAAAAACTGTGATCTACAAATCTCGGCACTCGTGGAATCCTCCTGCTCCCTGGTCCCCATACCCACACCCACCTTTACTTGCAAGAAAGCCCACAAGCACCATCTCCCCTGGGAAGGCTTCCAGGAATGTCCCCAGAGGAAAGAGTTCATTGGTGCGGCGCCTGTCTCCCTAGCCATCTTTGTCCGAGTTCCTCAGGGACAAAGGTTTTATCTCCGTTGTCCCTCAGCTTTCCTCTGGTTACTGGGTTTTGCTAGATATGGGAACCCACAGCTCCTGAGCGTCCCAGCTCGCTCTCGGAGGTTCAGAATCGCTTTTTGCACCATGTGCGCCACGCAGGCCATTTAGCGAGAAAAGTGAAGGGATAATTTTCTGACCTTAATATGCAAGCTGAGATTTTCTCAGCAGTTAATGATCAAAGCGCTGCCCCAGCCTCCTTAGCCCCAGGACGGGGAGGCCGCCGGGCTTAGTAAATGGCTTTAGACATCACTTCAGCCTGGACCTCCGTAATTAAATTTTACATGTTAATCTGAACGGAGTCGTTTTTGAAGGGCTTCCCGTCAGCCCAGCAGGGCTAATTTAGTGAAGCCTGGGCCAGCAAACAGAATGGCCGCCACCTGCAGGTCAGGCACAGGAAGTCATTTATGCTAATGAGGTTGCTTGGCCTGCCTGAGAGGCATTGTGGGAACAACACCTATCCTGTTAATAGGTTGTGATTTTTTTGCCTTGGTGTCCCAGGACCATATGCAGCGCCACCTGCAGGTATGTCTGGGTTGGTGCAGGCTGACTGATGACGTTCCTTCCCTATTGCACTATCAGACAGATAGGGGTGATCCCCAAATCTTGCCATTCCTGTACCTCTGGCCATTTTAACTATGTTGAGAATCCTATTGGAATATATGGCCATCCCTTCTCGCTGTTGAAACTTACTATTGTAGAACTTTCTTTGGTTCCATGATCCTTCCTGAAACTCTTGGCTTACTGCTGTCAAACCTGGGGGGTCACACCCCATGCCCCAAGTCAGGCCCAGCCAACCTATCTTCATATGTCCATTAAAAGAACCAAATTAGTAGTGCAAAGTAGAAAAGGGAGATTTAGTCAATGTGGCCACAGTGGGAAGAGAAAAACGGATCCAGAAAACCTCTCAAGTTTGTCTTCAGGGTCTCCAGCAAGACTAAAGTTTACATGGGGGCGGGGCAAGGCTCTGCACATCATGCACCTGTATTGTCTGGACTTCAGTGTTAGAACTGTGTGAAATCTCTTTCCAGTTCTCCCTCAGCCAATGCCTTTTCCTTCTCCCAGCTTGAGATTCTCAGGGAAATTCCCACATTGGGTGAGGGGGGTGGTCGTTGGGGACAAGTACCTTGTTCACCAGTCTGGAAACTGGATTGGGAGATGTAAATGTCTCTTTGCATTGTCTCCATTTCTGCCTAGCCTGTCATATTAGTGGCTCCCAGTTGGGGAGAGCAGAACAAATTCTCATTGGTTGAGTACCTTGATGGACTTCTACGTGCAGCTTGGGACTAGGGATTCTGAGCTCTGTTCAAATGCTTTCACCTCACCCACCCTCACTGGGGGCAGGCTAGCTTTCCAGAAGTCCCTAATGGAAGGCCAAGGAGGGCGACAGCCTGGACATGCCTGCCCAGGGGCCTGCAGCGCCGCAGGAGGGAGGAATAGGTACCCCCCCAGAACAAAATGTGCCCTTTGTTGCTATTTAGCAAATGGGGAAACAAGACCCAGGGAGCTTAAGGGAAGGAAGTCCAAAGGGAGGAGAGGGATGAGGGATGGTGTGTGATGGGAGAGACTCAGAGATGGCATAGGCTCACGGGAATTCTGTGACAAGTGGAAGGCATGGGTTTGGTGCTGTGGTCCCCCCACCCCCCGCTGTGTGGAAATGACATGTTACAGGCAGCCTGCAGTTCTGAGGCAGATATGGTGCTGTGGAGGCCATGCTGGTGACAGGGAAGTATACTCTTGCTCCCATAGAAAAATGCTTATGTCCCCCAAATTTAATGCCTATAAGAATCATAAGGCTGGCGTTATGGCCAAGTTGACAGAGTGCTTGCCTAAAATGCATGAAGACTTGGGTTTGACTCTCAGCATCACATAAGCTCTGCATGATGATGCACATTTGCAATCCAGCACTCTGGAGCTAGAGGACCAGTTCAAGGTCGTCCTCCTCTACAAAGAAGGTCAGGGCATCTTGGGCTACATAAGCTGTGGATTGCGTTGGGTGGGTTACTCAGTCTAGGGGTTTGTAACCCACCCTGCAATCAGTTATTCCAGGGTCACGGAGGGGCGCTACCTGGAAGGGAATGAGCTAAGACAGAAGAAGGAGGCCAAGCAGATTTGTCAAAGCCTCCGTTTATTAGGGACGGGTTACAGTTTATATATGGTAAGGAATGGGGGGCAGGGCACGGGATCTCGCCGCGTGGTCCCGGTCACGTAGGCCAGGTTACGTTCGGACAGGTAGGCCAAGAAGTCACAAGTTGCCACACCTAGTTCCCTGGATAGCTGGAATGTGAGGCGCGTTCAGCTAACAGATAAGTTAATTGGATGTGGGGCAGGTTCTCTCAATAGAACATAATTATGGGTGTGAGGTTCTCTGCAGACTCCCCAGGGTGATGGTTCCTGTAATGATTTTTAGGGGGGAAATGGCTCGTGACAATAAGCCCTGTCTCAAAGTTGTTGTGGAAACTAGCTCATATTCAGAATCCCTGGGTGTGGTGATTTGAAAGAATATGGCCCCCAAAGGGGAGTGGCGCTATTAGGAGGTGTGGTCCTGTTGGAGTAGGTGTGGTCCTGTTGGAGGAAGTGTGTCACTGTGGAGGCCGGATTTGAGGTCTCTTATATACTCAGGCCATGCCCAGTGAGATGGGCCCCTTCCTGTTGCCTTCAAGTCAAGATATAGGACACTCGGTTACTTCTCCAGCACCATGTCTGCCTTCATGGCACTAGGTCATACCATGATGATAATGGACTAAATCTCTGAAAATGTAAGCCACCAACTAAATGTTTTTTCTTTTATAAGAGTTGCCATGTCTCTTCACAACAATAGAAACCCTAATTAAGACCCAGACTTTAGGTGTAGAGTCTGAGGAATCTTGGGGATCAGAGTATATATAGCCAGGCAGGTTGGTTCTGATCCTCAGATGGCCTGGATGTGGGTGGCACAAGGAATTTCCTTAGAGGAAATGTCCTCATAAAAATAAAGCATCCAGAGGCTTTATTGAGTTTCTCATTATAAAGAATGCCTAGCGGATGAGACATTCTGTCTTCAGAAACACTGGGATATCAACACACACTGGGAAACGCAACAGGACAAAACGGTTGTCATAAAGAAGACTCTTACAGAGAATAGGAAATCGGATCCTGCTCTGTGAGGCCCTGATACCAGTGTATTCCCCAAGCAACCCAAATAGATAGGCAGTGCTACCCAACTCCGGAAGCTTAGCCCAGGAAGGGGCCAGCCACTGTGTAGCAGGGATTAACCCGGCAGGCTGCAAGTGAACTCACCTGCTAGACCAGAATAGGAAGGAAAGCTTACTGAGGACATCATCAGGGGACAGCTGACTGAAGTCACTAGTATAGTCTGCAGTAGAGAAAGATGGTTGATGGGTGTCCTCTTGGTTAGGGTGTTTGTTTAGGCACAGTTCTTTGGCATGCAAATTCACAGCATGCAGAGAAGAACGTTTGGGACCGGCCAGCGCACAGTTCTGAGAGGACAATGTTAGCTGCTGTGCATGTCACTTCCAGTCCCTGTCCTTAGCTTTTACTTGAAAAAAAAAAATGCAGTGTTGAATCTGGGTGTGGTGGCATGGGCCTGTAATACCAGCATGCAGGAGGCTGAAGCTGGAGGATTGCAAGCTGGAGGCCAGCCTCAGCTACATAGCAAGACTGCAAGCTGGAGGCCAGCCTTGGCTACATCATAGCAAGATTCTGCCTCAGCTCCCTCTGTCTTGTTGAAACTTTGTCTCCTTGTGCCCTTGCCTGTCTTGCTGGCTTCTTATGGAACATGGGCGATGCTGGGGAAACCGCCAGAAAGTGGGCGCAGGTGCGGACTCAGCTGAGGCGTTTGTCAGATCCTGTGGCAAAGGAGGGAAGGATTTTGCCTGTGAAACCACGTAGAGCTTTTAACCATCTTGGCCCCAGACAAAGAAGATATTCCGAAGAGACACTGTGCCCTGCCCCGCCCCCTTGGGCTGTCAGAGCACTGAAACAATGGACCCCAAGGAATTAGATCATTGCTGGGGAAAGGAGAAGGCTGAAGGCTGGTGCAGCAGAAGGGGAAGCTGCTCTCCCAGGACAAGAGCTCACAGGGTCTGACCACTAGCCCACACTGCCTCGCAGGACAGACTGGAGGTGAGAGGATGGGTCCGCCATGCACAGGACCACACCTTGACCAGGATTGCTTAGTCATGCATGCCTCTTGTCCTCTGTTTAAGCCTAAATCAAATGTCAGGACCGCCCCCATGGACTTGGGGGAGTGGTCACTGGACTGCTCTGTCCTTCTCCCCAAGTGGCGACATGGAATAAACCCCCCTTTTTAATTGGTCTGTTGAGGACCAGTGCTGAGGCTAGCTTGTTAGAGCCCAGGTCAGACCCTGGCAGCTTTGTTCCTTGAACCAGTTGCTTGTTTTCACGCGCCAGGGGCTTGCTCTGCCGTTCTCTGCTCTGGGTTAACCCCTGGCTCCCAGCCATTCTTCATCTTCTTGGGGTCCCCCATTCTGCCTGTCTAATCTGGATTGACACACCATGGCTGCTAAAAACAGTTTTGGTTTTCTAAAACAAGCGCTGCTAGTGTGTGTTGGAATTTAGTATATCCTTGATCGTCTTCACCCAAGAAGGGATCAAGCTGTACCAGAAAACACATGCATGGATCCGAATATGAAAACTGATTGGTGGGGACAAGGGGGGGTTATTCAGCAGATAAGCGTACCTGCACTGTGCACACAAGGACCTGAGTTTGAATCTCCAGCATCTATGTAAAAACTCTGTTATGGCTGTGCCTCTTTGTAAGCCAGCACCGGCAGGACAGAGACAATGGATCCCAAGGGCTCCCTGGCCGCTAGTCTAGCCCAAAAACGAGCTTTCCATTCATGGACAGACTCAGGCTGAGAGGGATAGAGGATGGCACCGGACGTCCTGCTCTGACCTCTCTGTATGCACACACGGGTTGAGCACCTGCTCATTCCTATGCATGTATATACATCTACCACACACACAACAACAACAACAACAATCACACACACAGAGACACACACACACACAAAGTGATCCACACCAGAATGAGTAAAGGATATGGACCTGTGTCAGCTCCGGGTGTCTCTGATCAGCACCCTATCCCACAGTGCTGGCTGTATATCCCTCATCTCTGGTCCTGTATTTGAAGAGATCTGTTTCCTCCTTATCCAGAGGCCTGCATGAGCTAGTAGGAGCCTTTCCTGGGGTTTCTCATACCGAGGTATGCATCAGCCTTCCCTCCAGGCCCCCACCAGCAGCAGGTCCTTGGCTCCCGTCCCATTCCTCCCCACCTGCAGCCCCCCTCACCAAGGTGAGCTCCGCAAATGCTTCCTGCCTGGGAAAAGGCTCCAGCTGCCGATGGTAGCTACCGCTGTCCCTGAATGGGGACCACCTGGCAGCAGAGGAAGGCTTGGCTTTGCTTTATTGAGGTGGATCAGCTTAGCAGGGAAGTGACAGTTGCCGAATCCTCGAGGAAGCAGAGTCGACAATTTACTCTCAAAAAGAGCTAAGAGGTTTACAGTAGTTCCGGAGCATTCTAAACAATCATGGGTTTTTATCTATGTCCCCGAACCCCCGCTGCACACTGGAGGCACCTAGAGAGCTTTGGATAAAAAGACCCGTCTCTCAGCAGGCACGGTTAATTGGTTTAGGGTGGGGACTCCACATCGGTTTTGAAAGCTCCCGGGCGATTCTTACATGTAGTCAAGGTTAAGATGAAACCTGTGCTCTGCAGACTTCAGTGAGATCAAATACACCTGCAAGGCTGGGTTTAAACTGCAGGTTCCACCGAGGGGGGCTGAGGAAGAAGGTTTGGGGAAGAAGGAATGCAAGGATTTGCATTTTTAGGGGCTTAGTTGGTGCTTGCCTTGCTAGCAAGAGGACTTGAGCCCCAAGCCTAGAATGTGTATAAAATAAATAAATAAATTCAAGCCTAGTGTGGGGCTGCTGATGACTCATAGGTCAAAACACTGACCTCAAGGCGTGATGCCCTGAGTTCAATCCCCAGGACCCTCCTAAAGGTGAAAAGGATAGAACAGGCTCCACAGAATTGCCCTCTGACCTTTACACATACACCACGTACACATGTGTACACACAAAATAATTTGCATTTCAGACAGGGTCTGGCCTGACCCCCTCCCACCCCGCTTTAACTACAATTGATAAAGAAGGCATTAGTTGAGAAGGTCTCCACTGTCCTTGTGTCTTTAGACATTGCTATGACAATCCTTAGGATTAACAGTGACTCCAGCAGACTTCTTTCCATTGCATTTCTGTTTTCAAAGGAAGGCTAGTTGGGGGGGCGGGGGGAATTACCCGATTACCCAGGTACCCAAGACTTCATTCCTCTGCTGGCCTTGCAGGGCCTACCCTGCCTCCTTGGTCTTCTGAGCCTACGAAGATCTGTTCACCTGAATTTCAGGTATGGGTGTGTGTGTGTGTGTGTGTGTGTGTGTGTGTGTGTGCCGCTGCCTTCTGAGTGCTTCTGTGTGTCTCTGTCTGTGTAACAAGAACCTCTCTGTGCCCTAATTGAGCAAGCAGAACTCTCTACCCTCCCAAGTGGCATCATTTCTAAAACATGGTGCCTCCTGGAAAGAAGGCTCATGGTGGGAGCAGGGGATGTTTTTAAATGGACCACCACCTCTCTACACCCCGGACATAGCTGCTGGAGTAAGCAGCTCAGCCCACCTCTCCTAACCAGGCTCTGCTCAGCAGCCCTCTCTAGCTTGTGTCCACAGAGTTAATGGTAGGATCCCTGCTGCTCCAGGAGAGACCAACACTCCAGGAGCCTGAGTTTGTAAACAGACTCCCCAAGTGCTCAGATTCTAGGAGAATGAGGGTGCCCGTCTCATTTCCCCTAGGAAGCATACAGACCTCAAGTTGCCAGACTCGGACATCTGAGAACCACTGGTGGCCATTTGCACCCCATCCTCACCTGGATAATGGGTACAACTCAGCTAGATGTGTCCCCCTTTTTCCCAATTCCTCCCTCTCCTCAGAGTCCCACGTTCCTTCTCCATACACCCAGGGATCAGAGACAGCTTGGATGCAGTCCTGTGAGGCCACCCTGTTTTTCTCTAAGACCTGTAAGAGACCCCCATTCTGCCTCATAGTTCTGAACTCTCATCACAGGCTCTGTTGTCTGTCTGTCTTTATATCCATGTCATTGATGTATTAACTTAGCATAGAACTTCCACCACCACAGAAGCTGAGCTGTTGTGGGGAGCCCACAAGAGACAACCACTCGGTACACAGTTTATGGCCAGGCCCATGAAAGTCTTCTTACCAGCCGGATCTACACTCAAGTACTCGGGACCTAAGCGTCACACCGAGTGTCCAGAGCACAGGGTTTTTAGAGGCAAAACCCATCTCCTGGCGTCTCACTCTTGGCAGCTGCAAACAGTTTAACAGAAGCTGCGATGAGTAGTTAGCTGGAGGAAAGGTTTGCACAAGTAGGCAGTTTAACAGAAGCTAAAATAAACTAGTTAGGACACCCTGATGCTGGGATCCTAGAATAGAGCTGGGAAATTTTTCCATGGGTTCACCATCAAGGAGATCAAATTCTAGTTAAGCCTGAAATGACCTCAGCAAGATGGAGGAACCTCTGCACTGTCTTCCCTGTCACAGAGTGCCATCAGAGAGCATCTCAGGCCTATAGTTGAGATGTCACTTCCTTATTATTAGTTAGTAATAACCTAACTCTCTGGTGTTTCCACCAATATATTTTAAAAGTGCCTTTCTTTCTGGCCTTCTTTGTTCTGTTACCATAAAGCTTCATGAGAGTGTTTCCATGATGGAACATGGAATTTGGGGTGACCCAGATCTGCATTCTCAGGCCACTCATATTTGTCTCCAGATTCAACCATCTCTTATTTATTTATTGAAGGTGAGGATGGTGCCTTTGTGTCTATACTCTCCATCTTTCCAACCAATTCTGTGAGATCTACCTTCTCTCTTTCTACTGCAGCTAACCAAGGTCAGCCTCTAGACTCCACAGGAGATTCCAGGAAGTTCCCTATGGCTGGGTGCCTGCTCAAATTCTAGATGGCCTAAACTCGGGTGGGACAAGGGCAAGGAGGTGAGAAACCAAGTCCGGATTATCTATATTGTCTTTGAGATAAAGGCTATAGGGCTTAAAAGTGGAGGTGGGGGGAGCCAGGCTGGAGGAAGAACAAGAGACTGTCCTAGGGTCAGGGAGGAGGTGGCGTAATGTGTCCTAGACAGCAGGGGACCCAAGAAGCCAGTGGATGACTGGGCCTTTCCACCAGGGCGTGTAAAGTACAGGGAGCATTGTTTGTGAGTGGGGGAACGGTAGCAATGGTCCAGATTGCCTCTCTCTCCCTGGACTATCAGGGGGATGAACTTTCCCCATTTTTAATGTAGCAGAACCATCATATCGACAGGCACTCCAGTGAGGAAGAGAGAGAGAGAGAGAGAGAGAGAGAGAGAGAGAGAGAGATGCTAAGACACTGCCGATTGCCAGCCGTGCCATTATTTTATGTAACCAGAAAGGGGAAAAATATCTACCAAATAAATTACAACATTGATTGCAAAAATGTGTCCAACTCTAGAAAATAGAAAAATATGAAAGAATGGTGTCTTTGAATCAATAACATACAGTAATGATAATAAAATACTAAACTCACTCTTATTTATGACATCCTTTGCCAAACTCTTTACTCCTGTCTCCTCCCAGAGCCCCTCAGGAGCCCTTCGTGGCAGGGGCTATTACAGCTCAGAAAAAGCGAGGCTTAAACATTTGAGTGAACTGGTCTCTCTGCTGGAGGATAGGGTGTTGAACTCGGAGTCTTCCGGCTTCTTTACAGTGAGCTGATAAGCAAGTTGGAGCGGAGCGAGGAAGGATATTCTCTTATTGTAGTTTGTCAGAAATGAAGATGCTCAATAAATAATTGAAGGGAGAGACTGGTCCACACTGGCAAAACACATTTGATGGAGGCTTGCTAGGGGAGCAGCGCTGGAGGAAATCGCTGTTCGCTCTCCAGAAATCTAACTAGCAGGTAGTATGTAGCACTAGCCTTCTCCCATCCTCGCCCCAGTGCCTCTACCCTGGGAGAAACAATCCCATCATTTTGGTTGCAGTCTGGATGTTTTAGGTGTCCGTACACACAGTAGCGATGCGGGCACTTTTGGGCATATGGAAAATACGCTTCTTTAAAACTTCATTTCTTGAGGCCAAAGAGGTGGCTCCGTGATCAGGAATCCTTTCGGGTCTTACACAGGACTCGGGTTTTGTTTCCAGCACCTACATAGCAGGTCACAACCAGCTGTAACTCTAGTTCCATGGCCTCTGAAACCCTCTTTTGATGATTCCAGGCTCACACATGCACATGGTTCCCATACACACACTCAGGCACACACATGAATACACATAAAATATTTTTTTTTAAAGATTCAAGACAGGGTTTCTCTGTGTAACAGCCTTAGCTGTCCTGGAACTCACTCTGTGGACCAGGCTGGCCTTGAACTCACAGAGATCTATCTGCCTCTGCCTTCTGAGTCCTGAGATTAAAGGCTTGCACCGCCACTGCCCAGCGTAAGTTTTTTGTTTTGTTTTAAACTTCTTAAAAAATGTATTTTATTCAGTGGCCAGGTAGGGGGTTGTGCTGACTTAAGGGTTTTTTTGTTTGTTTGTTTGTGTTTGTTTGTTTGTTTGTTTGTTTTGTAATCCTGACACAGCCAGGGTCATCTGGGAATGCTAACGGATACAATGGCTCCATCAGATTGCTTTTAAATAAGTCTGTGGAGGCATTTTCTTAATTAATGATTGATATGGAAGGGCCCCGACCGCTGGCCTTGGTGCCACCTGTGGGCAGGTGGTCCAAGGTTGTATAAGAAGTGAAGCTGGGCGAGCCACGAAGAGCCAGTAAGCAGCGTTCCTCCATGGCCTCTGCTTCAGTTCCCGCATCCAGGTCCCTGCCTTGAGTCCCCAGCTCCAGCTTCTCTCAGTGATGGACTCTTTGTCACCTGGAAGTGTAAGGATAATAAACCCTTTCTTCCTCAATTTGCTTTTGGTCATGTCGTTCCATCACAGCAATAGAACGCTAGGTAAGGTATGGCCCAAGAATTCCATTTCTCCACATTAACCCAAAAGACGTACAATATATGCCCAAGTCTCTGGACCTCCTACATGGGCCACCTGGGGGATTAGGCAGCTATGTGCTGAGAAGCCTGGCTGAGAAGCTCTGGGCATGTCAACACTGTATGTTAGCATACACAATTCTACAGAAAGGGGGTGACAGTCCCCTTCTTTTGTACTCACAGCAGCATGACTGATGTGATCCTCTTGAGTAGGGGGAAGGAAGGGACTCCCAGATCTCGGGTTCTCACCGTCACTTGGGCATCTGAGTCCACTAGACAGCATATTGGTGATGCCGTCCTGACTGCGCCGTGACAGGGACAGCTGGCTGCTTTTGCATGAGCCAGAGGGAGTGTATTCATTTTGCATTGCTGCGACAGAGCAGGAACGACTTTGTGACTTATTTAGGCTCACAGTCTGAGGGTGTCTCGGTCCATTGCAGTAGAGAGGACATAGCAGAAGACATGGCCGTCAAATCATGGGGCAGAGACTCTTCACAAGGCAGTGTATAATGAAGCAGAGAGAACAGAGGGGACAAAGAACCAAATATCCTTCGTGCATAACACCTTGCAGAGGGCTTTCTGGTAGTCGTTTAGCTGGGGAGCAGAGCACCTAGTGGGGGCCAGGTGTGGGAGATGTTGGCAGGAGAGTGAACTCTCTGTCTATAAGTTCAAGCCATCAGACTGATGATCCCACGCGGGAAGAGTAAGATGGAGGTGTGCGCACACCTATTACCTCTTTAATTTAATCATATAAATTTAAGTGATCGCACATAAAAAGCTAATGCTACAAGGTGTGACCCGCCTCGTGCTGATTGAGCAGTGCAGATGGCACGGGAGAGGAACTGCCTGGAATGAGAGCGAGTGTGGCATGCGGTGGTCAAGGCTCCCTGGAGAGAGAGCTCCGATGCAAGCAAGACTCCAGTGACCCACTTACCCCGAGTCGGCCCTACCTCTGAAGTCCCACAGCCTCCCAAAGAAAGCACAGCGGGATAGGGAACAAGTCTTTAAAATGTCTCCTGGGAGGGCATTCTGCATTCAAACCACAAGAGGAGGAATCATTATTTCAGGAATAGAACCGCCAGGTGGATGTGGGCAAAAACCCGCCTCTTGCCCCTTCTCTCCTCTTCCCAACTCTTGATCCTCTGCTCTGCTTTTTGACATCCTGCCCACCAAAGCTGTCTCTCCAGTGAACCCACCAGTGACCACCTTGTGAGGCAGTAGCTCTTAAACCAGGAAATTACCGTCCTTTGCCATCTGCTCAGTCAGCACGAGCGGGTCACACCTTGTGGTATTAGCCTCTTATTGAGATCACTTAAATGTATATGATTACATTAAAAGAGGTAATAGGTGTGTGCACACCTCCATCGAGCTCCTTCCCGCGCGGTATCATCAGACTGATGGCTTGAATTCCTTGTAGGCAGAAACTTCGCTCTCCTTCCAGAGTCTCCTGCACCTGGCTCCTGGTAGACGCTCCACGGCAGAATGACTCTCAGAAAGCCCTCTGCAAGACGGGAAATGCTAAGAATGCTCGGAGCACGCTGGCGGTGAATTCTGACGATGCTCTTTCAAGTACTTCTGCAGCACGACGGACGTTGCTTCTGTGAACACAGGGGAAGGCTCATCTTGTGTCCCATCCACACAGTGGGCGCAATGCCCACACATTCCCATTCATTTTAAGAAACTCTGGTTGACTCCCATAACCCTGAACCCTCCCTGGAGCTTGTATGCAGCCAGAGCTTTAAGAGGGAGACAGGTGAACAGTTCAAATCCTGCTCTACTGGTGACCTGACCAAGTCTCCATCATCTCTGAGATTCTTTAAAAAGAAAACTCTGTGTGTGTATGAATATGATTTGTGTGTGTGTGTGTGTACACATTTGTGTGAGTGGGAGTGTGTGCATGTTTACGTGGGAGTGGGAGTGTGTGCACGCCGTGTGTCAGAGGTCAATCGCAGGTGTGGGTCCTCATCTTCCACCTTGCTTGAGATGGAGTCTGTTGTCCTTTGCTCTTTGCACACTAGGGTAGCTGTCTTGCAGGCTTCTGGGGGTTCCGTTTCTCCTTCTGCCGTAGGAGCACTGGGGTTACAGATGCATGATATATGCTACTGCATCCAGCTTTACAGGGGTGTTTTGTGCAGCGAGTGCTCTTACACCTACCCCGCTCCATCCTCCCCAACCCTCTGGCCTCATCCTTGTGTGAGAAAAGAGAGTAGGGGAGCTCAATCCCACCATGCCCAGCACACCACATCCGATCTCAGCCCAGGGAACTGCATCACCAACAGGGTCCAGGGAGGTTCTTGGGCATCCGTTGTTGTTTCACCAGCCAGCGCTTCCCCTACAAGAAAGCTGGGCAGAGGGTGAGCAGGGCTGGAATCAGTCATCAACCACAACACAGCTGCGACAGGGAGGCAGCGCCACGCAGAAGCAATCTCCCTTTAGAATTCCAGGCCGGCAGTGTGTGCCTTGGATAAAGTTCAGGTAATCGTGCCTGCAGCCTGCCGCCTGCCGCCTCCCTCCCCTGCTCTCCGCAGCTCCGAGCTGACGGAGTTATAATAATTGGGTGCTTCTGCTTAAGCTCATCAGCTCCGGCTTCCTGAAAGGAACGTGGCAATTAGCAGTCCTCACCCTGTAATAAAGCCTTTAATATCCACTTTCATGGTTCATATTACAGTCATTCAGGCCTGTCCCCTTGCACACGGCCTGTCAGGCAGCGGGGCTGTGGTGCCCACTAGGGAGCTGCCCCCACTGAATGGCTCGGCACACAATGGTTCCAGAGGCCTCTGCAATCCAGGCCAGGCAGCTGGGGAGCAGGGTTGGAAATGAGAAGGGATATTTCTGCCCACTGAGACTCCAGGGGAGCTGCTGGGGAGGATGGGCAGGAGGCAGGGGATGTGGGGCAGTATCCCCGCCTCTCCTGTGAATCTCTCCCCATCCCACCAGACCTCCAGGCTCGCCTACCATTGACTCATCACTCTACAGTTCCACTACTGGACATTTCAGAAGCACAAGAGGTGGTGCTGTGGGCGAGCGTGGAGGTGGAAGGTTCTGGATGGCGGCTCTGCATGTGTGTGCACCTGCAGATTGGCTGCACACTTTTTGGGGGAGATGCCTTTGCTAAACAGTAGGTACAGGGAGCATAAATGTTGTCAGGAGGGAGGCAGCTCCAGCTAGTGCCTCTGGTCACCCTCCCCTGGGCAGTGGCCATCCCAGGAAGTACCTTACCTTCTCTGTAGAGAGCGCAGGCAGCGGGCAGGGTCTTCCTTCATTTCACAGCCAGTCGTGAATTGGCTAACAATGAATACTGCTCCCTGTGTGCCCTCATGGAGCCAGAGCAAAGCATAGAGAATAATAGCAGTGTATACAGTAGGGAAGATAATAGGAGTAAAGAAGGAAACAGAAGGAATGACCTGGGCGGGAGGGGTGCGTCTGTATTAGTTTCCTGTTGCCGTACACAGTGCCTGATAAGGGCAATTTAAGAAAGAGAAGATTACTTTGGGGTCACAGTTTAAGAAGGAATATGGTCCGTCATGGTGAGGAAAATGTGGCTGCAGAAGCCACGAGGCTTAGCAATTCCCATTTCATCCACAGTCAGGAAAAAGAGACTAGACAGGGAGCGATGGTAGGCTGTAAAGCTTCAAGCCTACCCCCCAAGAGTGACCCAAGTCAAGAGCAGAAAGTCAAGAGAAGATGAATGCATGTGTGTCTCTCAGTGCTCAGCTCTCTCTCGCCTTGATGCCATCTAAGATCCCCTGCCTAAGGGATGGTGCCACCCGCAGTGGGCTGGATCTTCCCACATCAATGAAAACAATGGAGACACTTCCTCCACAGTCATGTCCTCCACCAACCTGATCTATGTAGTCTCCCACTGGGACTCCCCAGGTGATTCTAGATTGTGCCAACTTAACAATTGTAGGGGTTGCCAGGCCCAGATATTCAAAATAGGATTGCAGGGGAGAACATGAATATTCCCTCTTGAGGTACATGGTGTGTGTGTGTGTGTGTGTGAGAGAGAGAGAGAGAGAGAGAGAGAGAGAGAGAGAGAGAGAGAGAGAGAGAAAGAGAGAGAGAGAGAGAGGGAGAGAGAGAGAGGAGAGAGAGTTTTGTTTTTTTGAGACAGGGTTTCTCTGTGTATCTCTGTTCTGGAATTCACTCTGTAGACCAGGCTGGCCTTGAACTCAGAGATTTGCCTGCCTCTGCCCCCTGAGTGTTGGGTTTAAGAGCCTGTGTCACTACCAGCTGGTTTTTTAAAACATAGGTAAATATGTCTTGTGGATGGCTAGAGTCACAAATCCTAGAACTCAGAAGACAGACATGAGATTTATCTAAACAACTGAGCCATAAGGCTTAGAACATGGGATTCGAGGAGGTTCTAGAGCAAGTTTCTGTAGGTTACCAGCATCTGAAGGTTATGAACTGAAGAGGGGATGAAGAGAGAGAGAAGAAATAGGGTGTGTGTGTGTATGTGTGTGTGTGTGTGTGTGGCGGGGGTGGGGGATGGGGCAGCTAGACGTGTGGCAGAAAGCCAAGGACAGAGCATTCAGGTCGGAGAGGCAGGCTCGTCGCTCATGCACACGGCAGTGTGAATTGCCAAAATCAGGTTTCCAGCATGTGCAGTCATTAAAGGGAGGAAGGGAGGCAAGTGGAGAAGTTGGTACCTCTTTTCCTGGAAAAGAGTAGATTAAACATGTCTCCCGGGGGTAGGTAGCCCTCTGTAGAGGAAAAGGGTAGGATTTGGTGAACTAGGTGTATTGCTTGTCTGAGGTGACTAGGATGTGCCAGACCTGTGCAGGCAGTACTTTTAATTTGCTTTCAGTTGCTATGACCAAATACTTAAGACTGAGTATGGTGGGAAGAAAAAAAAAAGATTATTTAAACCACAGCTTTGGAGGCTGAAAAGCCAAAATTGGGTATACCTATTGGTTCAGACTCTGGCGAAACCCCTGCTGCTCCACCCCTACCGCCACTGCTGCCTACATTGCATTGTGGCTGAGGAAATCATAATACAAGTGGGTTAGAATCTTGGCAGGAGTGCCTTTGAGAAGGACAGAGCATATGGCCAGATGTGGGGAGGGAGGGAGAGAGATACATAGAGAGAGGTCTCCTTTGTTCATTTCCTGGCCCATCTGCGCCCACAGCTGATTGGTGAGTACCTGCTCTCCTTCGGAACAGGTCCTCCCCACTCATTTTTCTGGGCTTGACGCTGATCTCCCGTGGAAACATCTTGTGATGGTTAACGTTGTCAACTTGGTAGGCTCAAGAATCACCTGGGAGACAAACCTCTGGCATGACCACACAGGATTCCTAGATTGGGTGAATTTTGAGAACGTGCACCTTAACTGTAGGCGGCACTATCCCCTAGGCTGGGGTCTAGAACTGAAGAAGAAGAGAAAATAAGCTGAACAGTTGTATTCCTCTCTCTCTCTGTTTTCTGGTGGCGGATACAATGTGACCAGCCACCCCCATGATGGACTGAGGGTAGCCTCAAACTGTGAGCCCAAACAAACCCTTCCTTAAGTTGTGTTTGCCAAGTATTCTGGCACAGCAATGAGAGAAGCAATCCTTTCCACACATTTATTTACCAAGTCCATAGTCCTCAGTCCCATCACATTGACACCCAAATTAACATCACAGGTGCCATTTTGAGGTAAAGATGCTAAAATTCATCATAGTAACAAAGGAATTTGGGGGTTTGAGCTAAAAATAAGGGATACACTTGGGCCCAGTCTCTCAGAATAGACTTCTTCTTCTCTTTTTCATCTGTGAGTGTTAATTGTCAATTTGCCACAGCCTGCAATCACCTGGGAAGGGAATCTCAGTTGAGGAATTTTCTGAATCAGGTTGGTCTGTGGGCGTGTCTACGTAGGTGGCTGTCTTGGTTATTAATTGATCCAATCCACTGTGGGCAATGCCATTCCCTAGGTGGGACCTTGCAAGTATCAGTGTGAGGAAAGCTAGCTGAGCTAGGGAGGTGCCTGTCTTCTCTTTGCTCTTGACTGTGGATACAATGTGACCACTGTCACAAACTCTTTCCACTCTGACTACATTGCTACGATGAACCTTCACCTGGAACTGCAAGCCGGAAAAACACCTAAGCTGCTTTTTGTCAGGACATTTGTCCCAACAACAGAAAGGAAACTGGAATGTTCCCGAACTCCCAGAGCAGCAGAAAGGCAGACAGCTCCCCCAGCAGGCTGTCCTGCTCTGGGGGTGAGCACAGAAACCGTCTCTCTCCAGCTTTCCCATCCTTCTGCCTCCAGCTGGGGACGACTTCAGCTTTTCTCACTTCCAGAGTCATTTCTTCTGGGTCCAGCCTCTTACAACACCCGCTCTTCAAGTTGTCACCTGCTCACAGAGGTGCCCTGAAGTGGGTGGCAGGGAGCTAAGGAAGGCAGGGGAGGGGGACTGAGAAGAGTGGGTTGGTTTCAGGGGCGAAGCAGAGGGCACGAGGGAAGGGCAAGGCTGTCTCTCCAGGCCCCCCGCCAGCCTCTGCTTACCTGCCGAGCCCAGCACCACGGAACCCAAGCACATTAAGGGTAGGCAGGCAGGTGCTCAGAGCCTCTAATGTCTCTAATGTGTTCCATTACAACCGTTCCACAATAAGGTAATTATGCGAGGAAATAATAAACGTGTCCGTCTTTCTGGAAATATTTTTACTTCCAGCAAGAGGGAAGCAGCGCCATTGTTTTCGGAGAGCATCTCTGCTCCTGTACATATTAATTAACTGTGCTCCGGCTCCAGCACCTCGCGGCATTTGTATTATTCATAAATGTCTCGGGGATGCCGTAACTTACGTACTCCCCCTTCCTCGGCTTGAAATCGTTTTTTAATTTCAAGTTCTTTTTTGACTAATTGCGCTTGGGGTTTGTGCCTTCTGTGCTAGGGGCTTCACTCCCTAAACCATAGCCCCCACACTTCCTCTCCTCCCCTCTCACGCTGCTGCGATGAGAAGCTCTGATCTGCAAGGTCTTTTTCAGGTCCCCAAAGATGCAAGTTTGGGTTCTGTGTGGGAGGAACATCTTTAAGAGCCCTGCGCCTCTTAGAGTTTGGGTTTCTAACTCTTCCTCTCAGTCTCCCCATGTCCCCCCTTAACCCTCCCACCGTGAGGCCATCCCTCCCTTCCGTTCTCCACCTTGCATCTCTCTTTAAATGAATAGACTATGCTTTTAAACAGTTTGCAGGGGGAAATGGCTGGGAAGTACGGAGAGTTCCCGAGCGCCTCCTGGCTCCCACCTCAGTTGCTCCCGCTGTGAGCATCTTACATTAGTATGGTGTGGGGTAAGGGCACTAGGGCAATGGATTACTCTAGGCAAAGCCTACAGTCTGAGTTAGGGTCACAGCTCATCTTATCCATGCGGTGCGTCTGGGCGAAAGTCTAATGTCCTGTATTTGCTATCTAGAAGCGTCTCTCTGCCCTCAAAGCCCTCTTTACCCCACCCATTCAACCTCTCTCCCTGCTTTGGTGCCTTGAACTTCTGGCAAACAATGATCTGTTTCTACAGTCGGAATCAGACTGTGTGTACCCTGCTCAGATCTCCTCGCGTGTTTCTGGATTCAAATCTTAGTTCTTGAGTGCATGGAGTCTGCCCCATGGCCAGGCTGTGAACTCCTCAGAGATAGGGACCATGTCATCACACGGACTTTTCCTGGCTCAGTCTGGAAATGGGTCACAGTCTACTGAGATAGCAAAGGTAAAGGCAAGGGTTGGTAGAGGCCCCAGTTCTCTGTCGTTGGTTTAGCAAGATGGTTTATAAGATCTGAGACTCTGAGGACAAACCAACTGGCCCCTAGGCTCTTAGCAGGTTTCTCTATGCAGAAATTGCTAGCCCCGGGAGGGTGGTGGTAGGGGGTGACTTGCCTTCCCAGTGTTTCCCTTCATCTCAATGAGCCTGAGGTCTGAGGAGGCTGAGCAGTGACTTACAGCCATCCAGGAGAGACAGGGTGTGGCACCGTTGGCCTGCAGGGAAGCCAGTGGACTGGCCACCGCAATCTAGCCTTCTCATGTGGAGCTAAGTGAGACTCTGCTCTGCATGGGTGAACCTGGGTTGTCCCACCCTCCCGGGTTGTCCCACCCTCCCTCACCCTTGCCCTGACCTCTGCCTATGGCCAAGTCTGGAAAAGGTAAGCTCTCTCACTGACCCAGCCCTTTGCTTCAGGACCTTGGACAGCAAAGAGCAAGCCAGAAGCAGCCCGTCTGCCACACTTAGCTGAGATGTTAGCCAAAGGTGTGTCTAGTAGGGAGTCTAAGACAAGAAGACCCAAGGCCACGGACTGGGTGTACTGATTTCTCCTCCTGGAAGTCCCTTCTGCTACATAGCCCCTAGCTACTGCGCTGGAAATGCTCAGAACTTTTTGACAAGCACAGATCTTCTCATTCTCTCTAATCTCATTGATCTCTTTGCTTTGGGACAGAAATGGTGGCCGCATTGCGGTTGACAAAGGGCCGGAGGAAGAAGAATGGTAGTGGTAACCCAGCGACACAGCCAAGAGCCAAGACACTCACTTTCTGCTGACGCAGGCAAGCCGCTACACCAAGCCTAACTTTGACATGCTGAGAGCCAGGTGCCCAGGTGGGCGCCCTCGAGGGCAGCTCTCTCTAGCTACCCCGATCCTTTGTTACTCCGGCTGTGTCAACACAGTTGGCTACAGTGCAGATTCAAAGCCTGGGAGAGGACTCTACCCCCATGCACTCAGGGCAGGGATCCAAGGGGCCAGTGCTCCGTAGGAAACAAAGCCCTCCCAGGGTGGCCCTTCTCCAAGGCTCCAGTTACCATCTTCAGTTGTGCATAAGGAGCTAAGTTCTGAATAATGGACAGATGGGAGTGGAAGTAAAGGCTTTGAATGGGAGGTCTCTTGGCCCGTGTGCCCGGAAGGGTCCGTATCGAGGGACATAAGCCAGGGCAAACACAGTTCTTCTATACCAGGGGCACACGATGGCACCCTCCTTCTCATCCCATTCTTGGGCTGGGATGCCTGAGCGTAGCTCATGGAGACTGGAATTACAAATGGGAAGGCTCCCTGAGGGACAGCAAGCCTCTGGCCCAGCAACAGCGCAGCTGGGAGGAAAGACAGACACCCCCCCCCACACACACACCGCCAACCCTGCTGCGCACAACTCTGGCTGTGCTGTCGAAGTAGGCTCCAGCTGGTGCCCTCCTCTCTGGGCCCCTAGCCAGTCTGGCTGGTGTCTCTACAAGTCTGGGAAGGCATGGGTGAAGGCTTGAGAATAGAAGGGAAATAGCTCTCCCTCGGAGCCCTGACTGCTGTTCCAGCTCACCGGCAAGGTGAGGCCGTAGGTCTTTCCACACTTGAATCCCATTGGCACTCCGTTCTTCTGGCTATGAGCAGCAGCTCATTAGCAATCCTGGGGCAGGTAGGCAAGTCCCTCTGGGAATGAGCAGCCGACTTGGCAGAGGTCGGATTAGTCTGTCCTTGCCTGATCTGCAGAGTCTTGCCTTTCAGCTTTGATGTTGCATGCTCTTGGGTGCCAACTTCACAATGCCACGTATGGACTTTATGGGTATCAGGCCATTTGGACACAAGTTTCTGTCATCACCACATATGTAAAGTGGGGGCAGTCAGCCAACCCTGCAACCCTGCTTGTCAGGGTCAGGTTGCCGGGTGAATGGGAGAGCCTAGAGTCCAGCAGTCTCATGCTGCCCTTTTTGCTCCTGTTCCCAGGATGAGAGAACCCAGTCCCTTTGTCTTTCCAACCAGCTGGAGCTTACTTCCTACCCCTCTGGCCCCTTCGTCTTTCCTTCTGCGTTTCTCCTTGCTCCTTATTACCAGACTTTGTGTATTTTACAGAGTGGGAGAGGTCTGCCGTTATTGTCATATTTGCATCCCATAAATATGAGACAGGTGACTATTCCATGGCAGGCCATGCACCAGGCACAGGGCTTAGACCCAGGAGAAAGACGAGTGTGCATCTTGCTCACATCAAAAGGGTAGACCGGTGGGGAAAGCTGGTGTTGAACAAGTGATTTCCGTAGCAAACAAGGTTACCACCACCCAGCATGGGGCAGTAGCATCAGTCAAAGTAACCAGGAAATGTGAGCCCACCAAACAGAAGGCATGAGCCAGAGGAAGAGGGTGGAGGGATGCTGTCACAATCAAAAGTCATCTGGGACCACCAGAAGTTGGGACAAGAAAGATCTTCCCAGGGCTGGTGGAGGGACACATCCCCAAAGAAACTGCTCTGTTTTTATAGAAGCAATTCCTAAGGTTGTCCTTTAGAGTCACTGAGTATAAGATCCAATGTCCCCTTGCCATTGTTTGACACTTAAGTGGTGACCCCCAAAAAGGAGGCTACTGATATTTCTTTCTTTTTTTCCTATCAGAAGAGAGCTATGCAGATCATCCAAAGGGAATTTCAAGTCATTAAAATATATATATCCAAAAGGAAGAGGCCAAAACACAGCCTGGCTTGACCTTGGCTCAGAATCATCAGCAGATGCTCAGGGTGGCCATTCTCACTGTACGCGATGTTTACAGCATCCCCCAGCTGCCTAGGATATGTTCATAAGTCTTGGGCGATAAACAACTCCTTCCACGAAGCCAGAAGTCATCGGGTCAGGGGCAGCCGCAGCCCGTCCGAGGCTCTCTCTGTCAGATTGTTTCTGGAAATGAAAAAAGGATGTCAAAGTCAAGAATTGTAGAATAAACTACTGACTTCCCGTCTGCCCCTCAGGGACAATTACCGGTTTGAGAAACCCATGTTTAGAGTGTGTGAAGCAAGCCATTCGATATGCAGTTTCCAGGGGAATAGTAAATAGACATTGTAAGATGGAAAAGGCAGGAATTCCCACCTTTGCTCACGGGCTGGTAATAACGAGGGCCAACAGGCTGGCACATCACGGATGGTGGGGCAGGATCTGCTGAATTGTTATATCCTGTATTCATCTGATTTCCTGGTGCTGTGATAAAACACTGATCAGAAGCAACCCGGGCCAGGAAGCTGTTTATTTGGTTTACAGGTTATAGTTCCCTCTTCAAGGGAAGTCAGGGCAGAAACTCGAGGCAGGAACCGAATGAATCAGAGACACTAGAGATCACTTAACTGACTTGTTCAGCTCCTTTCTTATACAGCCCAGGAGCACCTGCCCAGGAGAGGCACTGCCCACAGTGGGCTGGACCCTCCCACATTGTTAATCAAGAAAATGTCCCCACAGACCTGTCCTTTCCTGGGTAGCTCTAGTTTGTGTCATGTTGACAAAATTCCCACATGCACTCTGATGCCCAGAGGCCAGGAGAGGGAAGGCTACCGTGAGCCACAGGGCGCATTCTAGGAAGTGGTTGTTGCTGTTGGGTTGAACGCCCCAAGGTGACCCTACAGGACAGCTTCAGGGGCATGACTGCCTGGTCTCACTTCTTCCTTTTCAATCCTGAGAAGCCAAAATAGGAGGCTGTGGATAGGGTCTATTCAGACCATTTCAGAAGTAGAGAAAACTGCAGGGAGGGGAGGTGGAGACAAAAAGGGTTTGACTCAAACTTCGTTCACACCCATCTTCATGGCTTGCTTCATGGAAGGCCTTCTTCTATTCCCTGTCGTTTAAAAAAACCAGGCAAGACCCCTACTAACTGAGCTACTCTCCAGCACAACTTTTTTTTTCTTTTAATAAGATACAATGGCTCGATAAATTCACATGCCATGGCTGGGAACCCCAGTATTAGAGCTGGACATCTTTTGGCAGACTGCCCCACTCTGTGAGCCCCTGGGCAAGTTACTCATTCTCCATATATCTCAGGGCTCTCTAGAGCAGTGGTTCTCAACCTATGGGTCACAACTCTCTTGGGGGTCAAATAACCCTTTCATAGAGGTCACCTAAGGCCATCAGAAAACACAGATATTTACATTAAAATTAATAACAATAGAAAATTGTAATTATGAAGTAGCAACAATATTTTTATGGTTGGGGGTCACCAAGCATGAGGAACTGTATTAAAGGGTCCCAGCATTAGGAAGGTTGAGAACCATTGGTCTAGAGTGAAATAGACACGGTAGCATCTTCCCTTAAGAGAGGGTGATCCGTGGAGAGTGGGCCCAGCAGGGAAAGGGGCTTGCTGCCAAACTGGGTCCACATGGTGGAAGGAGAAGACTGATTCCAGCAAGTTGTTTTCTGACCTCTACATCCATGCCCAACCACGGCGAGCATGCACCCTCTCCCACATATAAATAGACAAGTTTTTTTTTGTTTGTGTTTTTGTTTTTGGAAGAAGAGGTAAGAAAAAACAATGATTATAGTGCTCACAGGCCATCACAAATGGAAAGCTTCCACCCCGATCTCACATGGCAAGTTAGAGTTAAAATGAGGTGTGCAAACCATACCATCAAGTTATCATTTGGTGATGTGTCTGTCTAAGAAGCACAGAAAATGTTTCCTGTTTGTTTGTTTGTTTGTTTGTTGTTTTGAGTTTGGATCCCTTCCCCCAAGATGTTTCATTATGGAAATCCTAACAATCCAAAAGTTTAAAAAGAGAATCTCAAATTCTCTGGTCCCCGTGCTTCAGATAAAAGTCACCTGTGCCTGTCTCTGCCACTGTCAACTACGCTCTGACTGGAGCAGGTTTGTGTGAGCTTTGTTTCCAGCTCCTTCTGTGCTGTGCATTTTCTCCACCTTCCACATGCTGGGCCAAGGCAGCCAAGCACAGGCGTGGCAGTTAATCTACAGAGTAAGAAACCTCCCCCAGAGCCTCGGAAGCTGGAGTGAGGTCCTCCCAGGGCTCGACAGGAGAAGTGCTCTGGCTGAATAGGAGCACAAGCAGGAGTGTGGGCTTGGAACCCTCACAGCATTGGGGTTCCAAGCCCACACTCCTGCTTGTGCTGGGGACTTTGACTCGGGTCCTCATTCTTCTGCGGCAGGCACTTTACTGACTGAGTCCTCTCTGCAGCCCCTTCTAGGGCTTTCCCATTGGGAAGGTGGGTGGTTCGGGGGCTCAGTTACAGAGCACTGGATGGAGATGGTCCACAGGTTGTGTAAAGGGGAACCTCTGCCCATCAGGCGGCTTCTGTGATGTCACAACTCCAGGAAATACGACCCCTAAGCTACCAGCAGCCCAGCCAATAATGTTTTCTCAGGGCTACTCTCCAAGCCCTGGGCAAACACCAATTAGTTCTCCTGTGCGGCTTGGTGGCAGCCTGGGGAAATCCTCGTGGAGGGTAGGACTTTCTCCTCATGAAAGAAGTCAGAGCTCAGAGACCTGGAGTCTCCCGGACTGAATGTGCCAGGGTGATGTCACCATGTGTCCCTTCTTATACCCAACTTAGAGGCGCAAAATATGGCCCCCTTTCAGTTTCTTTAGCGCTCTCTCTCTCTCTCTCTCTCTCTCTCTCTCTCTGTGTGTGTACATGCATACACACAAATAAATCTAGAGACAAAGAGGAAGTGAGGTGGAGAGGGGGCAGATGACTGAGAGAACTCACAAGCATAAGGTATGAGGACGAGAAAGGGAGATTTCACAGAGTTTAAATATAGGAGTATAAATATTTGAAAATCTGTGGAGCTGTGCATGTGGGAAGATGCAGATTGAGCTTATGGAGTCAGGTCCCAGGAAGCGGCATCCTTGTTCTCCTGAAATGCTATGAAAAGAGGGAAAAGAGGGCTGTGTTGTTAAAGACTCTCTCTCTCTGTCTCTCTGTGTCTCTGCCTCTCTGTCTCTGTCTGGCTGTCTCTGTCTCTCTCTCACACACACATACACATGCACACACACATAGGGTTGAGGGAAGATACACATGGAATAGGCACAGGCATGGATACACAAACATGCTTTAAAACTTATACAAGTGAGCCATCAAGATGGCTCAGAGGGTAAAATCTTTGCTGTGCAAGCCTGATGATCCGAGCTTGAGTCCCAGAGGCCACGTCAAAAGCAGAATGTGACTGTACACATCTCTAATCACAGTGCTTCTATTGGGAGATGGGAGGCTGAAATGGGAAGGTCATGGGCCAGCTAGGTTGATATTTACAGTGCAGCAGAAACAGCAAGATGGCCTTGCACCAATAAGGTGGAAGGAGAGAACCAGCTCCTGAAAGTTGTCCTCTGATCTCTACAGGTATGCCAGGGAGTATGTGCCCTACACACACTACATATATACACCCTAACAATAATAAGAAGAAATATATACAAGTTTCTGCCTTGTAATATCCATGCACCACACATAGATGTCTGAACACTAGTGTATGAAGGCACAGCCATGAGCAAGACTCCATCCCCTCTCCTAAGGGTGCTGCAGCCAGCTGATGGTCCTAACTGAGACATAGCCCCCTACACATGAAGCCACAGTGTTGGGGTGCTATTGAGGCTGCATGCTCAGGGGCTAGGCTTCATCAAAAGATGAGCGGGGTTATGAGCTCATTTCACTGGCCTCATCACAGTCCCACAGAAGATAAACATGTGAACGTGTAGGCTAGTAAGTCAACGGCTACCCTGTTAAGTAGCAATAAGGAGAAGATGGCTTTAGGGAAGGTCTGTCTATGCAGGAGGAGTGAAGCCCTCAAGGGCCAGCCAAGCCTTCTGTGGGCCTCGAACTTCCAGGGCTGGCATGGGGATGTAGTGGGAGGAGATGTTAGCCTGCAGCTTGGAAGGTTGATGTTCTGATAAGCTTTAGAGGTCTGAGGTCACCCCCTATGTCCTCCTAGGGATGGAATTTACTCTCCCTCTATCCTGGAGTAATGTGCCCCCCCCTGTGATCCTGAAGACTGTAATACTTATTGTGTTGCTTTCTGGTTTGGGCAGTAAGGGACAGGACTATTCCCTTTATGCTGTGGGACAATGGTCTTCTACCTTGTAAAGATTTGTCACTTGTATTGTTTTTATAAAACACTGATTGGCCAGTAGCCAGGCAGGAAGTATAGGTGGGACAACCAGAACAGGAGAATTCTGGGAAAAGGAAAGGCTGAGTCACCTAGACACAAAGGAAGCAAGATGAGAATGCCTCACTGATAAAAGGTACCAAGTCACATGGCTGACACAGACTTTAGAGATTGATATAATATGGTTGTGGGGTAGAGAATTTCTTTGAGGACATGATCAAAATATTCTAAAATTGGCTTTGGTGATAATAACTGTATATATCTGAGAATATACCTCAATCATCATGGCATAGTATCCTTTAATTGAAGAATTCATGTGTGCATGTGTGTATATGTTTATCTGGCAATAGGCTTCTGAGCATGCCTGTGGGAGAACTATCTTTATTACATTAATTATCTGCTGTGGGATAATCCTTCTGTATGCTATGATTATGTATTCCTCTCATTGGTTAATAATAAAGTTGAATTGGCCTATAACCAGGCAGAATAACGCTAGGTGGGAAAGTCAAATGGAGATACAGGAAGAAAGAAGGATGGAGTTGAGAGAGATGTGAGCCAGCTGCCAGAGGAACAAGATGTGCTAGAGGACAGGAAAATCCATGAAGCCACATGTAGATGAATAGAAATGGATTAACTTAAATTGTGATAGCTAGCCATTAATAAGCCTGAGCTATTGACCAAACATTTTGTAATTAAGATAAGCTTTTATGTGATTATTTGGGACCAGGTGGTCAAAAGAGTAACACTCTGCCTCTGTCTACAATTATATTAACTGTGGGTAGGGCTACACCCTGGGCAGAAGATCCTGGACTGTATAAAGTGGAAAAGGTGAGCTGAACGCTAATGTGCATACACATCCATGATCAGATCCTAATCATGGATGCCGTGACCAGCTCACTGAACCTTGTGCTTCATTTCTAAGGAGCCGACCATCTTGGTTTTTTTGAAGCAAGTTTTGTTGTTGGCCTGCAACTCTCTTATGAGACTAGTGTAGCTGGCTACCCAAGTGACTTCCCCAGTGCTGGGATTACAAGTATATGCCACATCTGGGGTCTTCACGTGGCTCTGGGGAATGAACTTAGGTCATAATGTGTACACAGCAAGCACCTTACTTACTGAGAAAAAAAAAAAAAGCATTTGGGAACTGGAGAGATGGCTCAGTGGTTAAGAGCCCTTGCTGCTCTTCCAGAAGGTCTGAATTTGGTTCCCAGCATCAACATCAGGTGGCTCCCAACCACCTGTAACTCCGGCTCCAGTGTATATAAAACCCTCTCCTGGTCGCCATGGGCACCTGCACACATATGGTTGGCATGCACACATAGCACATACATATATAAAAATAACAATTTCTTTTTTTAAAAAAAAAGAGGTGGATGAAGTAGGGCATGGTAGTGTGTGACTGTTATCCCAGGACTTGGGAGTTGAGGCAAGAACTGGGAATTCAGGATTATCCTCAGCCACCTAGGAAATCTGAGGCCAGTTCAGGCTGTGTGAAACAATGTCTCAAAAATATCTCAAAGTAAAAAGAGACAGGTGAATACAGAAGATCCCAGTTTGGGAGCTGAAGAGATGGTTCAGCAGTTAAGAGTGACTACTACTTTTATAGAGGATCTAAATTTGGTTAGAAGCCTCCATGTCTGGTGGCTAACAATTGCCTACAATGCTAGCTCCTGGAAATTCTGTGAGACTTCAGGGGATCTGATGCCCTCTGCTGGTCTCCACATGAACCTACACCCATGTATTCATACCCCCATCCCCCTCACACAACATACATGCATGCATATAATTGAAAATAACATAAGTCATAAAGAAAAAAAAACACCCAGCTTTGAGTCACACAGTTGTGACTTTTGGAGTCTCGCCTCTGCCACTTCCTGGCTTCAACGACAAGACATTCACCCCCTTGAAGCAATAGTCTTCTTGAGGTAATAGTCCTTTCACTCTAGGATTGCTGAGCAGGCTCCAGACTATTTTATAAAGCAATTGAAAAGTTCCTGGAACATTCTGGGTCCTTACTTTTAATAATTCTTAATAATGATAATTAACAGCTGAAAATTACATAGAACTTGCTACTAGAAATCACCATTGCATATGAAATTCTCACTCATTAGCTGGGAGGGTAATTAGAGTTGAAGCAAGCCTCCCTCTCCCAATGAGACTTACCTGGTAACTTGGATGGTTTAAGAGTGGTGGTAAGGGTTGGACACATGGCTCCGTTGTTAAGAAAAGATCCTGCCCTTGCAGAGGACCTGAGTTCAGTTCTCAGCACCCATTCCAGGCAGCCTGTAATGCCTGCTCCAAGGGATCTGACACCTTGTCTGGCCTCCTTAGGTACCTGTATTCATGTACACAAATCCACATACATATACATAATTTAAAATAAAGCAAAAATAAAAAGAAGGTGGTTAAAACTTTAGAAGACACTGAGAGTCCTGGTCAGTCCAAGGTCATCCATTTGTGTGTGTGTGTGTGCTCACTTTGCTTGTGTGTGTGGAAATCAGAGGTAGGCATCAGGCATCTTGCTGTATCTTAGTTTTCCAGAGTCTTTCCCTGAACCTGAGCTCTACTTATAGGTGTTATAGCCCTGAAGGGAAAGGCATCCCAGCCATCAGAAGCCAGGCTGTACCTACAGCTCAAAAGAAAAAGGTATCCTGGCTGCAGGAAGCCAGGCTACACCTGCAGGTGTTACAACTCTGAAGAGAAAGATATCCTGGCTGTGGAAAGCCCGATGTTATCCACAGCTCTGTTTTGGTTGGGAGTGGCTTCCCCACAGGAATGTAGCCGATAACTGCTTCCTGCCTCAGCAAAAGCTACTTTTGCCATGCTGCACTCTGGCAAAAGAAGGCTATCACCCAGACCTCATTATTGGGAGGGAGGGATCCAAGAGAGTGGCTGTCTCTGCCCAGATGGAAAAAGGTAGCTCCCAACTAAATAGGTAGAGGGTTTATATAGGGCTTCTTTGGGGTGGAGTTTTTCCCGGGTGAAGATTTCCAGGGTGGGAATTGGTCGGATTTCAGTCTCTGAGCTTGGACAAGCTCAGAGATGGACTGGTTTTGTGCTCAGTGTTTGGTGGGTTTTTCTGTTCAGGTATTGGTTGGTTTTTCTGCTGAACTGGTTAGGGGCAGAGTGTGCATCTTTGACTCTGGTTTCAGGGCCAGGGTGTGTTCCCCTGGCTGGCCCCTTTACCTTACAATACTCTTGGCTAAACCACCCAGCCAGCAATCTACCTGTCTTCACCTATCAGAGTTGGGATCATAGGTCTCTATATACCCACACACCTGACCCTTCTAGTGGGTGCTGGGGATCTGAATTCAGGTCCTCATGCTTGCACAGCGAGCTCTTTATCCACTAAGCTGGCCTCCCACCCTGATCATCTAGTTTCTAAAACTGTCAACCTCAAAGAAACAATGATCCCAATTCAAGGGCTGCATAGGCCATCAGAATTCACACCAGAAGTGAAATCGCTCATTAAAAAGAATTAAGTGGGCAAAGCGGGGGTATGCTTCTGTCCTGACACTCCCAAAGTGGGTGGATTCAGACCAATAAGGGAGGGCTGTGTTAGCTTTGCATATCCTGACCCAGAGATCCTTCTGCAAGATTCAGAGAAAGTAAAATGGGATTTATCGCCAAGGTTTGATGCTAAGGGTATCCCCTTAGACTCCTGGCTTCTCTCTCTCTCTCTCTCTCTCTCTCTCTCTCTCTCTCTCTCTCTCATCTCTTGTACAGAGTCAGTCTGTTTATTCATCTCATAGAAAGGGGACTGGAACTAGTCAGTGCTAACCTCTACATCGTGGCAAAGAAGAGTTGATAGAGGGTCTGTATTCTGTTGCAGGCAGTGTCTCCTCTCCTGCTTCTCCAGCTCCTGAACACAACAGCTTAGAAGAAAAGGGATAGAGATCAAGATGTCAGATCCTAACTCATCACCAGGAACCTGGCAGGGCATGAGTTCCTCTTCCTAAGCCCACAAGGGAGCTGAGGTCCTGCTGTGTCACAGACACTGGCAGAAAACAAGACACTTAAGGCTCAGCACAAAGGAGAGATCGCAGCTCTCATCGCGGTATCCAGATGGCATTATCTGTGCACCTGTCCCTCCAGCCACAGCTCCCACAGACTGTATACAGAAAGCCTGGTACCTGCGTAGACAATGGAACAAGAGTGGAGCCTTGAGCTTAGGGACTGTGTCTTTCATCACGGACAGTAAGCCTGCCACTTTCTGCTCAGAAGGCAACAGCATCTCTCCCAAAGCTGTTTACCAGGTAAAGTTCTATAGCCTTCAGAGCAAAGACAGTTGGGTCCCTGCGTACAGGAAACAGAAATATCAGTCTTGGGCCAGCAAGACAGCTAAGTGGGTAACGGTGTTTGCCACCAACCCTGATGACCTGAGTTCTGTCCCTAGAACCTACATGGCAGAAGGAAAGAACTGGCTGGCTGATGTCACCCTCTGACCTCTACATGCTGGGACACATGTGTACACAAACACATATACAAGAACATGAACACAAGAAATAAAAATTTTTCAAAAGTTCTTTTTTTTTTTTTGAAACATGGAACTGGTAGAGAATAGTCCCCCAGCACTCAAGAGCTCTTGTCAACCCTTGTCAAGACTCAGTTTCCCCTTCTAAAAATTGAGTATGATACCCAGCTGACGCGTGACTGGAGAGAATAGATAAAATGTCAGCATACATTTCTGTTGACGGGATAAAACACCATGCCTAAAGCAGCTTCTAGAAGGAAGGGTTTCTTCTGGCCTAAGGTTCCAGAGTTCATCATGGCGGGAGGAGCGGCAGCAGGCAGGCAGGACAGCAAGAACATGAAGCTTGGAACTCATATCCTCAGCTGCAAGCGTGAAACAGAGAGCAAAATGCAAACCAAGCAGGGCTGTATAATCCCAAAGCCAGTTCCCTAGCCATTCTTGCTCCAGTAAGGCTGCTGCACCTCCTAAACCTCTCCCCAACAGCACCACCAACTGGGAACCAAGTGTTCAAATTCTTGAGCCCATGGGGAGGGGGTAGCATTTCCCATTCAAAACACTACAGACTTCCTAGCACATAGTTCATGGTGTACGTAAGACATTCAAGAAATAGTCACTACTGCTCCCCTACTACAATCTTTTTCAACTACACAGCAGTTTAGCAAAGACTTTGAGGGCCAGAGGGGCTCTGTGGATAAGGTGATTGCTGTGCAAGCATGAGGACCTGAGTTCAAATCCCCAGCACCCATGTAAAAATGGGGCATGGTGGCATGTGCACCTGTAATCTAAACCCTAGGAGGGGGGCAGGGACAGGAGGATAGCTGGGGTTTGTTGGCTGCCAGCCTAGCTCCTGACTCAGTGAGCAATCCTGTCCCAAGTGGGCAAGGTGGAGAGCGATCACAGGCAGGATGACAGCTAATGTCCTCTGGCCTCTCTGTGCAAGCCCGTGTGCACGTGCACTCTGCGTATACACTCCACGAACACAACAGACCGGAGGTGGTGCAAGCTACACTTGCTCAGACTGGCTCTCACTTAGACCGGTTGCCATCATACCCATGTGTAAATTTCTCATGACTGTTTGGCTTTGAGGTGGTGGCCTGCTTGGCGGAGAGAATGTGTGTCTTGATCCCATTAGCGGCATATCAAACCTGATCAGTGTTGCTGCAAAGACTTACTGATGAGCGCTTCCAAACTTTTAAATAGAGTTTCGGAGATGCTTAAATAGTCTGGGGAAGTCATTACCCTCTCCACATTTGTGTGTGTGTGTGTGTGTGAGGGGGGGTATGTGTATGCGTGGGGGTGCACATGCGTGGAGGTCACACTAGGTGTCTTCCTCAATTTCTCCATTCTCCACTTTATTTTTTGAGGCAGGGTCTCTCACTAAACCTAGAGTTTCAAAATGGATAGGCTAACTGGCCAGCAAGCCCTAGGGAGGCGCCTCCTCTGCACCATGCACTGGCAATATTGCCACACTTGCTTTTTTTTTTTTCCACAGGGTGCTGGGGATTCCAACTCAGGTCTACACGCTGTGCAGCCACCACTTACCCACAGAGCTATCACACCAGCCCTCTTCTGGAGAGAACATCAAAAAATATAAATTCCATCGCCTCCAATCCCAACTAAATCACACTCTCTGGGGAGCACGGCTCAGGCACCAACAGTTTGAAAGCTTCTCTAGGTGAAAGCAGCAAGGGGACGGGTGTTGGCACTTTCCCAACGCTGGCGATTACTCACTCGACCACAACAATTTAAACATGCGTCTCTCCGGTGCTTAAGCCATTTTATTTGAGTGTAATTGGTCCAGCTCTGAAAAGGTCATCATGAATTTGCAGGTGCAGCGTGAAGCCCAGTAGGAACTGTGATCAGGGAGAGGGAGGGAGAAAGGGCCATAGCCAAGTGAGAAGTACATGGGGTGTGTGTGTGCACGGTCGGGAGGTGGGTGCTTTAACTGAGAATAAGGGGGAGCCCCTGTAGCCTTTGGAGTTCCATCATGACAAGAGGCAGATCCTATATACCCAGGAAGTTCTGGCCATGAACACTCACCCATGTTCTCAGGCTTCCTGACATCCACAGCCAGCATCAAGCATTCTGTAGGCACACTCAGGGTTAAAAATAGCTTCAGCCCTTGCCTTGCTCCCGCAGACTAGATTAGAGGATTAACTCTTTGCCTCCTGGCAGGACTGTGGGGTCCCTCTTTCCTTCCTTTCTGTCAGTTTGGGCAATCGATAGGATCAACTGGAGTTTTCTGCTCCCTTCCCTCCATGGAGCCATCCTTAACTTTGCTTTGTGAGGATGGCAAGAAGGAGAAACTGAAGCTGGCCCAGTGCTGGTGATGCTGCCTGCTCTGCTTAGGAGCTGGGTTCCTGGCCTGCTCACTGCAGGTGGGGTAGAAAGGGGCAGGAGCCAGGACCTCCAGGACTTCCATTCCCAAGTCTGAATTTGGAATTTGCTTTGAGCTCGTGTTCAATCCCCCTCACTCGTAAACATGCAAATCACCCAGGTAATTGGGACACCTGAAGTCCATGTGAGCTCAATCTATCTAAATAATTCAGGCTTCGGGTAAATTACCAGAAACTCAGTGCAGTGGGGTTTGCGCACTGGGGAAGGCCTGCCAGCGCCTTTGTTTCTAAATGGAAACTGTGTTTTCCTCTTGGCACCTGATATTTAAAAAAAAAAAAATAGCACCAGGCATCACCTAGTGGAACCACACTGCGGGGAGGTGTTCCATCTTCCTTGAAAGCCCAGCCTTGAGTCCCAGCTGAGCCCCATCCTGAAAGTCACTTGGCATTAGGGCTTCCCACAGAACTCAGGTGGCATTTTGTCAACCCCCTGAAGGAGCCTTTTTTTTTCTAGATCTGGGGGCATGGCTGGACCCACCTAGAGGTGAAGAAAGGGTGATGACGTCAGACATCGAGGGCTTGAGGGTTGTGGGGACACTCCTTTTAGGAGGTGGGTGACAGATTGAGTATCACGGGGAAAACTGGGTCCTAGAACCATTTGGTATCCTTCCCATTCTAAATTATAGCTCTTCAAACAGAAGCGTGGAGGCTGCATAGGCATTTGGGAAAGCGGTGCTCAGCAATGTTAACTCAACCTGCTTGCGGAATGACCTTGGACCCATCCAGACTCCGTTTCTATCCCCACACACCACCCCCAATTTTCCACTTTTCTGAGCCTGACGGCATGAAAACAAGGTCTTTGTTTCTCTGTCTTCCTGGGCACCTGCTGCTCCGGTCCCACCCACCTGAAGACTCTCACAGGCCTAGGCCTATGACATCATGAGTTCCGTCGCTGCGGAAACGGGCAATGAGGTCAGACAGCAGGGGTCTGATGGCTTGGGGCAAGGAAGGGATGGAGGGGTCAGTGTTTGCAGAAAGGAGCTTGAAAGGTATTAAGAGGTGGCACACGGGAGGAAAACGTAGCCAGCCAGCTTCGCCAAACAGGGAAAAGGCTGGGACTGAGACTCAAAGTGGATTAGCGGCCCCTGCCTGAGCCGCAACCCGCCCAGAGCCGGCACTGCACCCCGGAGCCTGATTGCCTATTCTGAGCTGGTTCTAATCGTAATTTGTTGGCTCAAAGGTCGGAATGGACTCCTAAGGAAGACAGATTTCCTACTGGCCAATCCTTGGGGACTGAGCTCTCGAAACCAATTGGCCCAAATTTCAGCTGTGTTCAGGTTTTAAATTCCCACTGGGGTGAGAGTAGTTCACACGGGGAAGAGTAAAAGGAGCATCAGAGGGAAGAGGCAGTTGGGGGCTTTGAATTTGGGGGGCTGTATGTCCAGAAAGGGCAGAGGCCTCCCTGCAGGGGAGACAGGGAGGGACAGCGAGAGTTGATGGAGCCCCAGGAGCCCCAGGGAACGGACACTTTATAAATCACAAGCTCCTTCGTAAAAATGGAGTTTAGCCTCCCCCAGCTTTGCTTTTGAATTTATTAGAGGTTTCATTTCCTTGGGTAATAATTCATTATCTCGTTCCCAGTCCAGGGAGCGGCGCTGGCCCAGAAGTGGCATTTACCTTCCTACCTCAAAGTGAAGCTTTTCTAAGCTATGTCATCTCGTGATCACTCTTGTCCCCAGCCCCATGACAGCTGCATCCTTAACATGCCCAGGACCCCATACGACCCCAGACAGGGCTGACCATGTGAAGGACCTCCCCAGCAGGGCTTCACAGTCTCCCCGCCCCGCCTGCACCCTGCACACTTCAGCCTGTCTCTCCCAAGCTGTGGGCTGTCTTCGGGGCCCTGCGCCTCTCTATTGTGACGGAGACAGCTGCAGACGGCTGAGATAGAGCTGTTCTTCCAGATTCCAGATAACTGCTGCTGGGGGGGGGCTCCTTGGAGAGATGGGGGGGGGACACACAGGTGACAGCTTAACTGGAAGATCTGAAAAAGCTATTTCAATCCCGTCTCCATGTGGGAGACAGGCGGATGCCCTTCTGTGGAATGAAACTTGCTCTCCTCCATCATCTTTGCTGAGAAAGGAGGAGGGGCCAGGAGACTCTTGATTTTTCACGAGGAAAACATCCTTTTCCAAATTCCATCTTGTCTGGAATCACACACACACACACACACACACACACACACACACACACACACACACATACAATTTGGTGTTAGCCAACCCCCACTGCAGAGCATGCCTTACCCAGGCTCATTTCTTCACTGTGTTCTTGACCTTTGACCCGATGTATCAATGAACAAAAGTCTCTGCTCAACTGATGGCCAAGTGGCCTGAGATTTATGTCACACTGTTATTAACTCTTTGGGAATTTCAGATATGTAGACCATGTATTTTGGTCACCGTCCCTCCCATCTCCATGCCCTTTATTGTTTCTTACTGAGTTCAGTTTGTGCTACCCCTGTATTCACAGGTGAGGGCCTATATACTGCTGTAACCTTGACACTAGAGCATGGTTGACCTGCTAGGGACCACATCCTAAATAATATCGACTCTCTCTCTCCTAGAAGCTGTTATTCATCAATAACTCCAAGCCCATGAGCCCCATCCTCCCTTCCTGTTGGATTGTTGACTGGCTTGACCTTATACACTGTTTTGTGTTGGTTCTCCCCATCCTCTGGCTCTTAGTCTTTCTGATCCCTCTTCCTTGATGGTTGCTGAGTCATGTGCATGTGTGTGAGTGAATGTGTGTGTGTGATATAGATGCTTTATTTATGGCTGAACAGTCCCCAGGGAAGAAGAGAGGGTCTCACCCTTCTCCAGAACTGGCTGTGCACACATTCCATCTCCACCCTACAGAGGAAAGGGTTAAGGAAAAGGGAGTGGGAAAGAAGGCCCAGATCCCACAGGGGATTTCCTATAAACCAGCAACGGTGGCTCCTGGCATCAGGGCCAAGGATGCTTTAGAACTGGCGAGTGGGATAAGAACTTGCAGAGAGGTTGGGGTCTACTCGTGCCCCAGTTTTCTCCTTGTGACCTCCAACTCACCATGGTCCAGGCCAGTGCACCCAAGCTCTGCCAATGGGAGAAAGACAAGGAATATTAGAGCCCAACTACACACCCCATTCCTGCCTTCTCCACTCACTGCCAGGAACTGGAACTAGACTTGGAGAGGGGGTGCTCTTGACCCTTCTTATGTTTGAGTCTTGTTTATCAAAATGGTAGCATGCATCAAGTATGCATGGCTGAGTGGTCCCTTCAGGTGGGCAGTAGCTGACCTCCTGGCAGCACAGTTGGGTGTCTCCACCACCGGAAGCTGCCCCATGTGACAGCTGAGCATCTCATGGTAGCACTGCAGGAGGCTGTGGCTGGGGTACTGTCCTGACTGCTGTTAGAGGAGTCCCCCTGGGGCCTCCTGGCATGTGTCTCTGTCATTTCTAGTTAACATCACACACAGCAGATCTCTTTCATGTCATTCCTGATGGCCTCCTCCTGCTGGGACTGTTTCCATCCCCAAAGTGTGTTTTTGTTGTTGTTTTTTTTTTTGTTGTTGTTGTTGGNGTGGAGTGTAGGGTAAGCCAACACCATCAGAAGTGGGGAAGTGGGGCTGCAGGTCAGCTCTTGTGTGGCTAGGTCTCTGCTCTGTGTGTGTGTTTTTTTTTTTCGAGACAGGGTTTCTCCATAGCTTTTTTTTTGGTTCCTGTCCTGGAACTAGCTCTTGTAGACCAGGCTGGCCTCGAACTCACATAGATCCGCCTGCCTCTGCCTCCCGAGTGCTGGGATTAAAGGCGTGTGCCACCACCGCCCTGCTTCCATCCCCAAAGTGAAAGTAGAGCCTGGGTACACCCTCTCAGAGGTCTGAGTTCAAGACCAGGCTTCGCTGTGAGCCGCATGACTTCAGGGGAGCCACACAATTTCCCTGAGCATGGGTAATTTCATCTGTTAAAAGAGCAGAGGAGTGGTTAGCAAGATGGCTCAGTCTGTACAGAGCTTGCCTTGCAAACATGAAGTGCCAAATTCAATCCCCCCAATCCATGTGAAAACCAGGCATTGGGCCAGAAGAGGGGGTCATGGAAGTGCTTTCTGCCAAGCCTGATGACATAAGTGTGATCTCTGGAACCCACTTGACAGAGAGAACCCACTCCAGCAAGTTGTCCTGTGACCTCCACCCATTTTCTGTGGCACATGTGTGCCTACATACATACTTATGTGCACACACAAGTGCATAGACACATATACACACTAATAAGGCTACTTAGCTGTACTGTGATCAAGTTTCCTAACAGTGGGCACATTGTAGCACTCAAATAGGTGTTGGTTTCCACTCCCCTGCCAATCAAATCCGAGTAGTTGATGTAGCAGCATCCTCAGGGAACTTGCTGATTTCCAAGCTCAGCTCTAGACCAATACAGCCAGGCCTTCTGGAAGGGTCCAGCTATTTATGTTCTAATAGGTCCTTTGAATGGCTTTGTCCCATTTGGAAGTGCGAGCAGCAAGGGTGTGACATTAAATGCCACATAAAATAGAGCACAGCCACCTTCATGTCGTGTGTCTGCAGAGGGGGATAGTACATGTGTGAGGGCGGTCTGCTGAAGCATCACAACACCCTGTGTGTTTGGTGCTGATGCTGATGGCACACCACACAGAGGTAGAGACATGTTCGTGAGATGGAGCCGGTGGAATCTAACCTCTAGTGTTCTGCCTCCAGAAGCAGTGGGCCCGCTTCTTGGGAGAGTAAGGCGATGGGAGGAAACGGGTATGGAGGGGCGGCCCCAGAGCAGCATGGGACAGGGTGTGTCTGGAGAATCAGAATCTTATAATCGCTTTGTGACAGGCATATCTAAAGTGGGGTGTTTGCACTTCCAGCCTTAGCTTTGTTGAAGCGGTAGCTTGTACTGCAGAAGTGGACAGGCAGAATGGAAGCAGCCCAGGAGGTCAAAGTGCAGAACCTGGAGGAGGAAGGAATAGTTACATCAGATAGGAAGATGAAACGCGGGGGAGGAATTCTATTTGAGGACTTCTTTAAGCTCATGTTCTCTGATGTCACAATCCTACAGCTCCTTACCTCTTCGCATGCCTCTACCAACAATGCAAATCAGAGGCGTCCTGGGCTAATGCTTGTTCACTGTCCATATTGCTCACCAGGCTGTGCACTCCATGGTGGCAAGGGTGATGGCCCATGAAGAAGCCAGGGTTTATGATGGGACCGTGGTACCTGGCATGAAACATACAACTGATGTTTGCTGAATGGATGAATGGATGGGTGGGAGGATAGATAGATGGTTGGATGAATAGATGAGCAGATGGATGAGTGGATGAATAGATGGATGGTTGAATGAGGAAATGGGCTGGTACGTGGATGGGTGGATTGGTTGATGAATGGATGGGTGGGATGGGTGGATGTATGCATGGATGGATAATGGACAGATGGATGGGGGATAGAAAGATGGATGGATGGATGGATGAATGGATGGATCAGTGGATGGATGGATCAGTGGATGGATGGATGGATGGATGGATGGATGGGTGGATGGATGGATGGGTGGATGGATGGGAGATAGAAAGATGGATGGATGGGTGGGTGGGTGGATCAGTGGATGGATGGATGGATGGATGAATGGGTAGGTGGATGGATGGGTGGATGGATGGATGGATGGATGGATGGATGGATGGAGAGATGGCTGCGTGGATGAACAAGTGAAAACACTGGCAGCATGCCTTCTCCCACTGTGATTCACAATTGTCACATCTGTTTTCCTTCTAGCCTGAGATCCCGATGGCCACCCAGACTCTTAATCAGCTGCATGTTATCATTCACAGGACAATGACTGGTTTCATGTGTTTGGTGGCACCCAGTTAGATTTTATTTCTTATTCTTTTGGAGTGGCAGGGTCTCATGTAGTAGCCCAGGCTGGCCTGGAACTCATTCCGCAGTGGGAGACAGCCTTGGACTTCTGATCCTCCCACCTCTACCTCCCTGGTGCCAGAATTACATGCTTGGTTATGTGGTGCTGGGAACCAAACCCAGAGCTTCACATACGGGAGGCGAGCTCTCACTCCTACAAGCCGCATTACTATCTTGTCACGTGTGTCCTTGCTCATATGAAAGTTCTCTAGGGTTCATCTATGATCTCAACACTCAGCTCAAGAGGTAGGGCCAGGAAGACTGAGTTACAGCCAACCTGGGCCTGTAGGGAGAAATAAGAGCGGCGGGTGACAGACATGCACACGGATTCTAACACCCTGAAGCTGAGCCAAGCATCCTCATTCTCGGGCACGAGAACAGAGCCAGGGCAGAATTCCACCTTCCCCAGCAGCTCAGTCTGCAGAGTGGAGAACTTGAAGATTCAAGGTAAACAGTTCCTGCCAAAGGCCTCTACTTGACCCTCTTTGTAAACCTAAGATGGTAAGTAAACCCTCAATTAACCTCTTCTCCCAGATTCTGCTCAATACAAAAGGTTTTGCTCCAAAGGGGAATGCTATTTTCAAACTACCTCTGTTGCTATATGGATAGCCAGCCAGAATAGGTCAGCGCTCTGCCTGTGTGGCCAGAAATACCTGTTCTCAGCTGCCAAGGAGGTAGAAAAGGCCATGCTACTAGGGAGGTGCCTGTGTCCCTGCCCACTGTTGACCTCCCAAGCTCCTCTTGTGGTGTGGGTGCAGGGGGGCATTTTCACCTGTGTTAGAAGTCTCATTGAAAGAATCACACCTCGGGGCTGGAGAGACGCTCAGGAGTAAAGTGCTTGCTTTATAAGCCTGAAGACCTGAGTTCAGAGACACAGAACTCATGAAAACATCAGGCACCTGGGGCTGGAGAGATGGCTCAGTGGTTAAGAGCTCTGGCTGCTCTTCCAGAGAACCCAGCATCCATATAGGAGTTCACAACTATTTGTAACTCCAGTCCCAGAGGCTCTAATCCTCCTCCTGGCTTCCTTGGTACTGCACACATGGGGTACACATACATACATGCAGTCAAAACACATAAAAATAAATATTTAAAAGTCATTGGAGCCAGAGATTAGAGAAACAAACCTTGTGTCTCGGGGATATAGAAAAGGTAAAGATAAAAATAAAAATTCAGGTGCAGTGGCATGCACCTATCACCAAGCATGGAGGTGGGGATGGGAGGCTCCCTGGGGCTCACTGGCCGGCCAGCTTAGCTACATCAAGGAGCTTCAGGTTCAGTGAGAGACCCTGTCTCCAAAATAAGGTGGAGAGTGATTGAGGAAAACATGAGAGATCACCCTCTGGTATGCTAACACACACACACACACACACACACACACACAGAGAGAGAGAGAGAGAGAGAGAGAGAGAGAGAGAGAGAGAGAGAGAGAGAGAGAGACCCCTATCATAAGGTCCTTGCTTTCTCTTTTCTTCCACGGGCTCCCAGATATTTCTTGATCAACCCATAGCCATCTTCAGTAGACAAAAGGATGCTTTCACATACAAATGGATGGACAGATAGACAGGCCCAGGAATTGTGTTTGGGGAACATGCCGAAGCTAGCATCTCAACCTTATTTTCATCCTTAACTTATTTAGCATGAACCAAAAGGTCAGGCTGCTGTGTTCAGGGCACCTTCCAGGCAAGGAGCCAAGAGACGAGAAGAGCAAAATAAGATGATGTGGCGAGAGGCAGCTCAGCAAAGGTCGCTTTACCCCAAAAGGCCTCATCTCCAGGCAGAGGGACACGGCGTGGGGATATTGATTTGCCTTAGCCGCACCCTCTGTATATTCATGAGGCTGTGACTTGGATATTCTCAGGAGTGTTCCAGATCTGAATGTATTGACCAGGGTGGAAGCCACTGTTTTTTTTATCTAAGAAGCAAAGGTAATAATGGAGGCCAGGGAAGGCAAGGGGATGGAGAAGGGGACAAGTAAGGAATAGTATGCAGCCAATTAAAATACCCGAGGGTCTGAGAGACAGGTGTGGGGGTAAAGATGCTTTTGTGCCGAGTCTGACTCCCAGAGCTTGATCCTTGGGACCTACAGGGTAGGAGGAGACAATCAACCTTGACAAGTGGCAGGCTGTCCTTTGACCTCCACAACTCTATAGAAATAGCCCTCCTAGCACAGATGGTGTGCGTGTGTGTGCGCGTGTGAGTGTGTGCACGCGTGTGTGCACAAGGAGTCTTTAATGACCTGGAAACTGCTCACAATGTAAAATTAAGCTCGAAAAAGATTACTATGTATTTGGGGCCAGCCACACACTATTTGTTGAAGGACTGGGAAGAAATAGACCCAAAGCTTCTTAATATGCCTTTATTCGGCCTAGTTTTGATTTTTTTCTTCATTTAAATACTCCTTAAAAGAAAAACTTAAGATGTTCTCCAATAAATTCTAATTATACAGACATATCAATTCAAATTTTATGTATATATGTATGACTGCACCTGATTGCCACTGCAGCTAATCATTTGGCCTGTAGTCTCCAGAGCTATAGTAGGAACGGATAACTGAGCACACATGGGCTTGGCATTCCTTGTCTGTAATCCTGGAGACCTGTTATGTTTTATAACTTTCTCTAAGTTTGAAATAGCTGTATATCCATCACCAGAGTACTTGGGGACAGGACCCTGTATTTAAGCAGAGCAATTGTCTGTATTATTTAGTGTTTAACTATATACCTGGCCTGGAGGGGATGCAGGGCTTTAGGGACCCTGTACTTCCACATGGGCCCAGACTGACAGGATTGTTCACGTGTGGTGTTACATCCGTTTTTAAAAAGTATCAGATTATGTGCCTAGAAATCTCAGGTCGGAGGAGGGAGCTCTGCTCAGCCCAAACATCCTGCTTCATGTCTGCTGCTGGGACAACACATCCTGACAGAGCAACCTGGCAGAGGAAAGGTCCACTTAGCTCTCAGTTCCAAGTCACAGTCCGTCGTGGCAGGGAGGGTCAAGGCAGGGACTTGGAGCTGCTCCTCGTCACGATCAGGAGCAGAGAGAAATGAATGCATGTGTGTTTGGTGCGGGGCTAGCTTTCTCTGCTCTTATACAGCCCAGAACTGACTTAGGGAATAATTCCTCCCACAGTGGGCTGGGCCTCTCCACCATAGTTAGCCTAATTAAAGGGAAAAAAAAAAACACTCAAAGACATTCACTAATCCACCTAATGTAGATAATCCCTTGCTGATACTCTCTTTGCAGGTGATTCTAGATTGTGTCAGATCAGCAAAGCTAATCATGCCATGTGGGCATGTATATACATAAGGATTTTCAGAATATAAGAAAGGAAGCAGAATGTTGTAGAGTATAGCAGTAACCCCTGCACTTGGGAGACAGGGCAGAGGGATCCAATGGAGGCTCAGCCAGTGTGTTACAGAAATGGAGGAGACAGATGGTGGACTATGGCCCCCAGGAAATTCTAATGGTGGAATATAGAGTTTGGGAGAAAAAGGAACATCCATGGTAGCATGGAGCCATGTTGCCTGAAGGAGGGACCACAAGGGCCATTCTGTCCCCGTGGGCTGTTCTCCAATAATGCAACAGTGTGGCGACTCCCTCTGAGCATGACATCTCATGCTCAGTCAGTAACTATGGTATTCAGGCAGTGCAGGTGTGTGTGGTGTCTGTGTATCTCTGTGTGTGTGTGTCTGTGTGTGTCTCTGTGTGCGCGCTTTCACAGAAGTCTGTGGAGAGTGATCGCTTTGCTATGTCACATAGCGATTGACCCAAACAGCGTCTGATCTAGTTGAGAGATGCATTACTAAGGGCACCCTGGCATGGTGGCACACTGCTGTAATCTCAGCACTTGGAAGGAGGCAGGAGGACCAGGAGTTCAAGGTCACCCTCTGGCTATATGGCGAGTTCAAGGTCAGCCTGGTCTTCTAAAGGAGACTTTGCCTCAAACAAAACAAATGAAAAACTGAAAGGCTCAAGGCCAAGACCCAAGATGACAAGGGATACAGCCAGCCTCAGGAAGTACCCGAGAGTCTCCTGAGTGTCCCCTGGTGGGAAGTTTGGGCAAATGGCATTATGAAGAGACCAACTACACTCCAACCTCCTCTGTTGCTGAGCCACATCTTGCTCCTGGCTCCCTAAACATCCATGGGATTGGATGGGAATTGCTCACTCAGTCAAGCCTCTGAGCCACTGAAATCAGACGACAGGATGAGGAGTGTTGGTGTCAATCAGCACACAGCAAGTCTCAGAGCACCCATGTTTCTTCGCAAGAATTGGGGCAGAAATGAGGAGACAGTTTTGAACAGAAGAAACTCCATGCAAATAACACTTCAAAATAAAATCTCCCAACTGGGTGTGGTGGGCCACACCTATAACCCCAGGATTTTTTGATAACGAGGTAGGAGGATCACAAATTCAAGGTCAGATTGGGCTACATAGCAAGGGTCCAGTATCAACAATAACAGTAACAATGGACCCTGGTGGTGCCAGACATCACTAAACAAATAGTCAAAGTAGACAGGTATGTAGGAGAAAGCTGCAAGGTCCCCCAATAAACTGCTACAATCAGGAGGCTCGGCCTGCCAAGGAAATAACTGGGTATTGTCAATGATGTCATGAGTCTTTGGGCTAGAGAGCTGCAGTAGATGTTGGTGCCTGTTACTTCAGGCGTTTAGGACACAAATATTGATTTCTGGACTCAAAGATCAACACAGAGTCCACAGCAGGGCAGCTTCACAAACGGCATTTTCTCTTCTGGTCAGTTTAGGCTTGTAGATTGAGGGATTGCTTTAAAAATAAACTGTGTGTCTCGGTGTGTGAGATGTGTGTGTGTGTGTGTGTGCACTGTGTGTGTGTGTGTGCACTGTGTGTGTGTGTGAAGCATGCCATGGCGTGCTTGTGGAGGCCAGAGGACAACTTACAGCTAGTTCTTTCCCTCTGCCATGTAGGATCCAGGAACTGAACTCGGGTTACTGAGCTTCAGAGAAGACATACTATTATTTGAGCCATCTCTCAGGCCCTCACTTTGATTTTGAGGCAGTGTCTCTCGTTTCTATTGGATAATGCTCCCGGCTAGCTGGCCTGGGAGTTTCCAGGCAATTCTCTTGTCTCTATGCCTCCTGTCTTATTGTAGGAACACTGAGGTTACAGACTCGTGCCAAGGCATCTGGATTTTTAAGTGGATTCTGGGTATCTGAACACTTGTTAGTCTCATGTGTGGCTTTCATGCACCAGGACCTTTTTACTGGTCCAAGAACGGACTACTTTTGACAGAGTCCAAGAGTAGAAATCTGATGAGCAGCCAAGTTCATGCAACCCTGAGGTGAGAGGCTTGTAGTCCTGGACCCTGGGGACTGGATAAGAATGGAGAAGCAAGGTCCCACAAATCACCAGGGTCCCAACATCCTACTAGGGTCCCTCTACATATTACACATTCTCTCTCCAGTCCCCGCTTCTGTTGATGAGGCCAGTGTATGCGCATGGGTAGGAAGTTACATTGTGGAAGCTTCCTGTCTATCAGTCGATCTATCAGCAAACACCTCTAGCTGGTTTGCTTTGTGCCAGGCCTCTGCTAGGCACCGTCATAGGAGAGGCTCTCAATAAATATTTGTGAGCTTTTGGGAGTATAAACCTATGAGCCTTCCCTTGGCTGAACGCCAGCTCCCCCCTCCAAGTAATTCCAGCAATTTCCCTGGAAGCAGGGTCCAGGGAGAGGGGGTGCAGTGGAGCAAGAATTGCAGATGCCCAGAAGGGGGGAGGTGTGATGTCCCTCTCACACCAGCATCTACCAGGCTCGCTGAGTTTTGCTCCCTGTCCTTCTGCCAGCTTCCAGAAAATACACAGAGCCACTGGCCTCGCTAAACACCATCTCTCAACCCTGGCCTTTGCCCCAGTGTGTGCCTTTCTCTCCGGCGCTTAGTCCCGCTGACTCAGTCTGCATTTTTTGACTGTGGGCTTCTGTCATGTGAGTCCCCACGTCCAGTGGCTTTAGGGGCTCATGGATCACAAGGTCCATGCCGAGGCAGCCACGTCCATGCAGTCACACTTGGTTATAAATATCTATAGAGTGCAATACCAAATAATTGTGGGGCATATTTCACCCTGCCTGTTGAACACATCGCAAGAAAGGAATTGATCCCTGCTGTTTCATTTATTAGATGGTGTAATACCACAAAAATCGTTTCCACAATATCCCAAACTAAATCATTTATTCTTGACAAAAATCCAATAAAGAGCTCGATCCTTCTCCATAGGCAGATAAAGTACAGATTAATGGGGCTGCCTAGATCAAAAAATACTGGGAAAATGAAAGTGAGATAGAGAGAGAAAGCTCCTTCCTCCTCCTCACTTCCCCAAGGCTGCCTCGGCTCAAGGTTTTATTACAAAAAGCCGCCTAAGTATTACAGGCTAATCCGTAAATCCCAGCCTAGTAAAATATGTGACGGATTTGTAAATCGTGCCCTTTTACAAATCAGATTGAACTTTTTTTTTTCTCAAAGAGTTTGCCTTTCTTGTTCACCCTCTCTTCTCACTTTCCCCTGCCTGGATGCTGTCCCAGACTCTACTGTCCCAGACTCTACTATCTCAGACTCTACTGTCCGAGACTCTGTCACCAGAGCCTAGGTTTCCCCCACCATTTTTCGAGGTTGGCTCAGCCCTGCTCTGTGACCCCTTTCTTTTTTTTTCTTCTTTCTTTCTTTTTTTTTTGTTCCTGTCCTGGAACTAGCTCTTGTAGACCAGGCTGGCCTCGAACTCACAGAGATCTGCCTGCCTCTGCCTCCCGAGTGCTGAGATTAAAGGCGTGTACCACCACCGCCCGGCTACTGTGATTCCTTTCTGACCTGATGTATGGAGGGTTGGAATCAGAGATGGATCAAGAGTCTGGTGTACATCACTATGCACAAAGAAGTCAGATGCTGGGGGCAGCATCTAGGCTGAGGTTGGCATCAGGCATACCAGGAGGCAGAGTCATGGGCTCACCTGTAGCCAAGGGCAAACAGGTCAAGGATGGCACTTCACATTGTTTCTGTGGAAGAGAAAAAGACCAAGTGGGTGAGCCTCAGAACCTAGGCCAACCCACCGGAAGAGGCTTGCCAACTTTGCTAGTCAATTTTTGTCAACTTGACACCACCAATGGTCAGCTGGAAGAAGAACCCCAGTCAAGGGACTGCCTTCATCAAGTTGGCCTACGGGTATGTCTTGGGGGTGTTTTCTTGACTGATGTTTGATGTAGAAGGGTCTATGGTGACCTACGGTGGCCCAGCCCACTGTGGGTGGTGCCATTCCCTGGCAGGTGGCCCTAGGCTGTATAATAGAGCAGGCTGAGCAAGCCATGGAGAGCAAGCTAGCAAGCAGCATCCTCCCATGGTCTCTGCTTCAGCTCCTGCCTCTAGGTCCCTGCCTTGGCTTCCCTTGATGATGGACCATCACTTGGAAGTGTAAACTGAAACACTCTCTTCCCCTTAGTAGATTTTGATCAGTGTTTTATCATAGACATGGAGCAGCAAACTAAAGCACCACCCGAACATATCCGTCTCTGTGTCCCATTCCAGCTCTTATGCACATTGAACCATATGTGGTGTGTAGTTCCTCACAGTCCATCCAAAGTGCCGATCCAATGCTCTCCACTGTACACATCAGCTCTCGAGGATCTAAGGACCTCAGTGTGCCCTGGATCAAGACTAGGGGTGTCCCTTGGATATAGGATACACCATCATAAATCCATCCAAGTCTGGGAAAGTAGCTAAGTTACTCATCTTGCACATTCTGCTTAAAGTTCTGGTTGCTCAGGCTGGTTTTGAGCAGTCACTGTCCACCACTCCCTTCATAGAAGCCAACAGACACATCAGCAACTGGCTGGACAGTCATTTGATTCTGAGCTTGAGTCTCAAATATGGCACTTTCTAACCTGTGAGCATTGGCCAGGCCACACAGTCCTTCCTAGGTTGTTTCCCCAAAGGAAAATGGGAATGATATTAGCTATTTCATAGTATAGATTGAGTCAGCGCTAAGCATCCCTCCTTCAGTAAGGCTATGGAGAAAGTTTGAGGATGCAGAAAAGCCCAAAAAGCTGCAGGGTGGACAGCCTTCCCTCCACCCACAGCAGGAGCAGGCTCTCAGCCCTGCTATGGGAGCCTAGCTGGAGCCTGGCAGAAAGTCTTTAAGGGAGCCCACACTGCAAACTGCTGAGGAGCAGAGAATGCTGGAACCACTCCTGTTGGTGCTATGTCTTGAGTCATTTTTATCCTGGGAGATTGTACCCAAGCAGCCCAACAAAAAAAATGTCTGTTCCCTCTTGTCATGGATTTTCAAAGCCAGGGGAAAGCGTGAGCTGGGATGGTTGCCTGGCAACTTTCCTTCCAGATCCGGATCCCCACGACCATCACCTCCACCACACACATGGGTGCACACACAGAGAGAGACATGCATACACGCGCATATTCTTACACACACACACACACACACACACACAGAGAGAGAGAGAGAGAGAGAGAGAGAGAGAGAGAGAGAGAGAGAGAGGGAGGTGGGGGGAAGGAGAGGAGAAGCTACCTCTTTGGGAGAAAGATGGAAAGGAAGGAGCTCACAGGCTGGAAGCCAAAGGAAGATTCCCTTGCCTCAGCAGATGGGAGGAGGGAGTGGGTGGTGCTTNTCACACACACACACACACACACACACACACAGAGAGAGAGAGAGAGAGAGAGAGAGAGAGAGAGAGAGAGAGAGAGAGAGAGTTTGGCCCATTCAGTATAAATGCAGGGTTGGAGAGGAGGGAGGGAGGGGTACTGGGGCCAGCAGTTCCTGGAATGGCGTTTGCAGCTTTACAGAAACGCAATAAAATGGTAATTGCCTTAGAACTCTAACTGCAGCTCCCTCCACCCTTACCCATTCCATTCTTCCATTTGCCATCGCAGAATGGAGCTGTCTCTCAGATTCTCGAGTGGCGGTTGCTGAGAAAGCCATTGCACTGCTCCACCTCCATCTTGTTGAAGAAATGTGATGGGTGCTTCTTGAGGACCTGAGTGTGGGTCGGCGGCACCCATATATAAAGTCAGGTGCAACGTCTGTCTGTCCCTCCTGTACTGAGAGGGGATTCAGGGAGCTCACTAGGCAGCCAGCCTCGCTGATTCAGTGAAAGACTGTGTCTCAGAAAGTTAGGTGGAGAACACCAGCTTGTTATCTTTAGCCACGGCACGAGCCCGTGCACGTCCACACAGACGGGCGTGTATACGTTATGTGCATCCACGCTCGTGTGCACAAGTGGTTGATTTCTAGGGAGATGTGGAGGAAGGGGGAGACAGAGGAAGGGCGAGGGGGCAGTGAGATCCAAAGGACCTCATTCTCTCGGCTCATCACACTTCAGCGAGACCCAGAGAATTCAAGCCGCCCAGTGTGTGCGGGGATGGAAAGGAACATGGGGCTTCCTGGAGAGGAAGCCCTTTGAAAAACAGTATATGGACAGGACATCTACCTCCCGGGAACATCCTAGAAAAGGCAGGGCTGTGTTTCGGGAAGCGGAGGGATGCAGAACATGACCTCAGCTACCCCCACGGAGCCAGGGCGCCCTTCCATCCCTGTAGCAGCCATCAGACATCCCCTGCTTCCCTCATTAACCTTTTTATCTTCCGGTTTTCCACCGAGAGTTCACCTCGGGGACCTGGAGAGCTGCAGCCGGGTACCTTCCTGCTGACCCTGATCTCAATGGGGCAGCTCAGAGAAGTGTCCTGGTGCCGTTGTCCTGTGGAGCCTCCCAGGCATTTGCTCCTGCCCTTTGGGGTCCTGGCATTGAGATGCAGTCTGCAGCCATTCTGACCATGGTATTAACAGAGCTGTGGGTGACACTGGCGGTGGCAAGGCAGGCAAGGGAGGATAAGCACAGGGCCCTGAGCCCCTGGGTAGTGTCCATGGAGAGGAAGCAGGTTCCAAAATTCTGTGGTTGGAGGAAAAAGAAGCTAATGAGACACTGTATTTTGAAGGTCTAATATAAGAGTATTTACAAAATGACTTCAGGACAGATGGCTTGAAAGGGGGAATCTGAAAGAGGGACTCTCATTCAGGTACATGGCCATCCCTCCATATACCCATCTCCCTAAAGGTCCAAGTTAACAGGACATGGGAGTGGGAGTGGAGGGTCTTAGTGTAGCCTGGAGGCTGGGTTCAAACCCCTTGGTTACTACCTGGTCCCATTCACATGCTCATGTTGCCTTGAACAACCAGGTCCCTCTTGGTCACAGGATCTGATTCCCTTTAGGATGATTAAAAAAGCTTAATTACATGTATTTACTTGTATGTCAGCACACATGTCATAGTCTGCATATGGAAGTCAAAGGACAGCATGCAGAAGTCGCTTCTCCTGTGTGGGCTCAGGGGATTGAACTGAGGTCGTTAGTCTTGCTTGCAAGCATCTGTACCAATGGAGCCATCTCTCCAGCCTATCCTGAGAGGTTTTACAGGGAAGGAAGGCAGTTAGCAAGCCCAAGAGAGTATCACCTATGCGGCGGCCTCAACGAAGCCAGTCTGTGTAGGGTTAGGCTATTCTCATATCCCCAACTCATCAAAAGCAGCAGAGATCTGTCAAATGGGGCGGGCCCCTGCCATCCTTGCTCCTGCCGTCACCCATAAGATCACAGGATGATTTGGGTGGAGGGACCGGCAGAGCATACCCATCAGGGTCAGGGCGGGTTTCTCAGTAACTTCTTATTTATTGGCCTCCTCCAGTCCCGCGGTCACCAGTTCTGCTCAATATTTTATTCTTGTTGTACCTGCTCAGAAGCAGAGCTGCGGGCAGTTTTGATAAATGGATTGAAAGGAAGGTTTGTCTGGTTTCGCCGAAGCTTCTATAAGTGCCTCTGGATCTTAGGCTGAAATGATATTTTCCCAACTTCCTGCTGTGATCTTACTCCCCAGCGGCGCTTCTCTTTCTCCCTGCTCGCTCTCCCTGTGCACGCCACCTCCCAACCCCCACACAGGCACACGCGTGCCAGGGTGCACAGATCTGTAGACTCACTCAGGACCACTCAGGGCACCAATGTGTGAGGGAACAGAGAGTATCTTCCAATGGACTGGGGAGCCCATGTGACACTCATACGCACAGATGTGCCCTCGGTGCACACGAGGGCAGATGTGCATGCCGTCTGAATTCAGCTAGTCTGACTGCAGGGGAGTTCTGGATGAGCACGCGTAGAGATGAGCAGATCCCAAGAGGGAGAAGCCTGGAACTCTGGAAATCTCTGCTGAAGCTCCCATGAGCTTCAAGGAGCCCTGCCCCCATCAGCTGGATACCTCCAGCCTTCCCCTTTCCTCCTCTGCCTGCCTGCCTGCCGGCCTTGGAGGTCCCACTGGGCCAGCTGGAAGCTGTATCCAACCACATCTGAAACGGTTCAGGATCTGGATCTGTGCCTGGCTGCCTGCCCTTTTCCATAAATAACTTGCTGGGCCTGGCTCCTTGCCCTCCTGGTGATGTCATTGGCGTGGGCCCGGTGATGAAGTCATAGGCTTCCCTTCCGTGGGCCCTCCCTTTGGGTGGAGTGTGAGTCTCCCCCTCCATTCTGTGAGTCCCCCGCCATTTGCTGGGAAGCTGCCTGTCTGTCTGCACCTCTTCCTGTTCCCATCCGGCCAGGTATTGGATACAGGCTCTCCACCATCTGGATCGACTAAACATGATGGTGCCAGACAGCTCATCTTCCCTCCCCATTGTTTCCAGGTGACACCAGACTTTTCCGTTTCAAGGGTGGCAGAGAGTTGGCAACTCGATGCAGCTGTGTGCAAGCTGTCCCAGCTAGGTGACATGAGACGAAAGCCTTTGCACCTCTGTGCCTCAGTTTCCTCACCTTTCAAGTGAAGATACTAGTACGCGCTATCCCAGGGCTGGCTAAGTCTTCTGTGGGTCCACACTGTGAAACACTGAGCCTGGAGTATCGGTGCGCTGAGTGGGCCCATCACGTGACTACATTTCCATGAAGCTCTAGTGTTGTATGTTTTCTTCTCTGTGACTTCACAGCGGTGCTCACGTCCGGAGTGGAGTGGGGCAGCTATCTCACTTTCCTTGGCACATTTCTTGCTGTGTCGCCAAGGATGACCTTGGACTTCTGACCCTTCCGCCTCCATCTAAGAAGTGTTGGGATTCCTCATCCCCATAGCGTTGATATTTTTTACTCACTTCTGGTACTACTTGCCTTAGCACTGGAAGCTGAAAGAACCAGGGAGTTGCGGCTCTGGTGGAGCGGCTCTGAGGTGTTCAAGCCCTGACTACCCTGTACCTATGGACAGAAGGAAGTGGTCCTCCTCCTCAGATGATCTCAAGGGAGCTCCTGTGGTATAGGAGTTTCTTCTGTTTATGTGTTGCTTTCATTGGTTAGTGAATAAAACTGCCTTGGCCTAGTTGATAGGGCAGAACTTAGGTAGGCAGGGGAAGACAGAACTAAATGCTGGGAGGAAGAAAGGCAGAGTAGGAGAGAGACACCATGGAGCCACCAGAGACAGACAGATGTGCTGAATCTTTCCCGCTAAGCCACTGTCACGTGGCAGTACAAAGATTAATAGAGATGGGTTAAACTGAGATATAAGAGTTAGCCAATAAGAAGTTAGAGTTAATGGGCCAAGCAAGTGTTTTAATTAATGCAGTCTCTGTGTGATTATTTTGGGGCTAAGCTAGCTGGGCAGCCGGGACGAACAAGCAGCCTCCTTGCAACACTCCTAGGATTGTCCTTATTTTCTATATGAAGAAAATGAGGCAGGCCTGGGGAGCTATCTCAGCCAGTAAAAGCTTGCTGTGCAAGTGTGAGGACCCGAGTGCAACGCTCAAAACTCACACATAAGCCAGGCACAGAGGCGTGTTCTCAGAATCCCAACCCTAGGGGATGAGGCTAAATCGGTCCCTCCCTGGGGCTCATTGACCAGTCAGCCTAGCTAACCTGTGAGCCCTGGACCAGAGAGAAGGTCAAGGCACTCTCTCTGTCTCTGTCTCTTGCTGACCCCCTCTCACACACACACAAACTAAGGCAGAGAAATTAAGCATCTTGCTACAGGGACAAACATCAGTGGCCTAAGACACCATGGACTTGCCCAGAACCCCTGCCTGATTCCCAGTTGTTTGCACCAAAAACCGTTCCCTGGAGATCATGTCTCTGAACTCAGTAGTAGAGGTGAGGCATGTTTTCTGGGTTCCACGTGGTGGCCATGGAGCCTCAGGTACTGGGTCGGTGAGATACACACCAGATTTTGATGATTTTGTATGGGAAAGAGAACACAAGAAAGCTCAGGAATAATTCCTTGGGATTTATTATGCGTCGAGCTGATAATGTTTCTCATGTGTTGAGCTAACTAAAGTATGCCATTACCATCACCTGCTTCCTTTACTTTTATGAGGTGGTTATCAGAGGCTTAAAAGCGCATGCGTGGATCTGGTTAGATTTCTCTCGGGTGGCTCCGTTCTGGTGCCTGGCTGAGTACTGAAGAGGGTTTGCTACTTTTCCCTGGCCAGGTTTCTGACCCAGTTAGCAGAATGCCATCAAAGATGAGGGCTGCTGCCTTCTGCCAAAGTAGCCACCCATCCCTGCTCTGGGGTTTTGAAGGGACAGATCAGTTGAGCAGGTAAGACTTCTTAACTTCCTCTTCATATGGGATCCAGAACACTGAATTCGGCCTTACATACTTGGGAGAGAACCTCAAGTTGTCCAGGTGCCGAAAGGATGCCACGCCCTTGGTCGGGGCCACACCTAGCAGCCTATTCTCCATTTACATAAATCTTCCTCATCCTTCAAAACCCAAATCAGAAGTTACCCCCTCCAGGAAGTCTTCCCAGGCTCTTTTTGTATATGTATGTTGTGTTGTGTCTGTGCATACATGTATCTGAGTCCATGACCATGTGCACATGTAAAGGCCAGAGCCAGACTTGGGTGTCGTCCTCTACAGCTCTCCATCTTATTACTGGGAACAGGGTTTCTTGCCTTTTTGGCTAGGCTGGCTGGCCACAGAGCTCTCAGGATCTACCTATCCATAACCTAAACAACTTTGGTGCTACAGGCCTGTGCAGCCATGCCCAACTTTTTAAAAAAGTATATTTTATTATCTAATATGTGTATGTATTTGTGTGCTTTGTATGTGGTATTGGGGGTTCAAACTCAGGTCCTCAGATCCCCATGCCTGCAAATGCCATCGCTCTAGCTCCCACGTCACCTTCAATGTGCATTTCAATTATGCTGGACCATCAAAATTTATCAAAATGTTACTAAACCATGGATGAGGGTCTTCCCTGAGAAAAGTGGTATGAACATAAATCTCCATTCTCTGACAAGGTAACTACTGGGATAATTCTTAATTCCATGGGGGAAAAATGAGGCGCAGAGCAATGAAGTAGCTCACCAAGATGGAAGTGTTTAAAAGCAGAGAAAGCAGGACTGGGGCACTTCAAGTCTAGTTTCAGGCCGACTTTCTTCTGAAGACCAAGAGTCTCAGTTACAGCCGTGGTATCCCTGGTAACCCTTAAGGGACAACAGCATGAACCAGAGCACCTGTTCACCCACTATTAAAATCCCCACGGCACCCAGCCAGGTCCTGCATACAGTGGGTGGCCAATAAATGAATTAGATCAGGAACAGGATGGCGGCTCTTTAAAGCCCCCATCTCTACGGTGCCTTGCCGTTGCCTAGATCTCACCCTGGCTCCACACAGCTCCGTCTGCACTGTCAGCCCAGTGTCTCTCTCCATCGCCTCCCCAGGGTCCTCTCTGCACCTGCTTAACACTCAGTTACTGTCATTCGACCTCTGCCAGCCGGGAATTAATTCCCCAGGTTACCACTGCATAAAAACCAAACTCTCTTTTTATGGTCTCGGCGTGTGATGCCCTTTCTTTTTATGCAGGCCCCACCACACTGCCGGGGAATAAATAAAGACAGTGCAGCTTTCAGCAGCTTTTATTTACTGTAGGCTGCAGGCTCCCTGGGCCTGGAGTTACACAGAAGCCCATCCGCTGTGGCCAGGTGCAGGGGAGATGAGGGCACCAGAAGGATTCTGGGTATGGGACATCTAAGTCTTGGGGCTTCCTAGATCCTCTGCATGTCCTGTCCTCACCAGAGATTCTCAGACCCCTTTCTGGGGCTGTGTGTGTGTGTGTGTGTGTGTGTGTGTGTGTGTGTGTGTTTGCACATGCATGTGCTTATTCATGGGGAGAGACAGGGTCTCTGGTTGATTGGCTAGGCTGGCTGGCCAGCAAACCCCAGGAATCTGCCTGTCTCAGCCTCCCTAGCACGTGGATGGCATCCACTCACTACCACGTTCAGCTTTGTTTATGATGCCTCTGGGGACTGAGCTCAGTCTTCACGTTTGCATGGCGAACCCTTTCTCTTCTTCGCCCTCTTCCTGCCTCACCTCCTGCTCAGAAGTTCCTGGTGTGACCCACTGAGCAGCAACTGGAAGGGATAGCCACTTGGTAAAACAGCAAGCCAAACCATGGCCTGGTAGAAATGGAAATGGTGGGCACAGGGTCCTAGATACATCAGTCACTCTCCTCCCACCACAGGTAAAATCACCAGAGGAAATTTCTATTTATTTATTTATTTATTTATTTATTTATTTATTTATTTATTTATTTATAAAGATTTCTGCCTCCTCCCCGCCACTGCCTCCCATTTCCCTCCCCCTCCCCCAATCAAGTCTCCCTCCCTAGTCAGCCCAAAGAGCAATCAGGGTTCCCTGCCCTGTGGGAAGTCCAAGGACCACCCACCTCCATCCAGGTCAGAGGAGATTTCTTTGGGGCTTCCAGACAGTGACCTATAATCCCCCAGGGGTCACTGACTTGGTGGCCACCTTGGGAAGGGAGCCGCCTACTGGAGTTCAATCTTGTTCAGCAAGCTCCCATCTTGCTTGTGTGCCTGCCTGGCTCTGCCCCCAGGGGACCCAGACTTTCCACTTTCTGTTCCTGCCTGCGCATAATTTCCCCCACAATGTTTTCTATTGGTCAAACAGGAGGATAGCTCTATTGTCCTGTTTGCTACCGAAAGATCTGGTCAGGTTAAGTCGCAGCTCTGTGGTGGGGGTGGAGGCACCAGACTGTGGAACAAGCCACTGCTTGGTGGTCCTGTTGATCCCGCCGCCACCAACCTTTTGCCAAGTCCATCTCTGTGTCAACCATTGTCTTTTTTTTTTTTTTTTTTTTTTTTTGCAACCCCTGGACTGTAGAGATGGCTTAGCTGTTAACATGTTTCCTACAAGACCATGAAAACCTGAGTTCAAGCCCTCAGAAATCATGTAAAAAAGCCAGGCATGGTGGCATGTGTATGCAATTCTAACCCAGGGGAGGGAGACAGGAAAATCCCTGGGTCACACTGACCAGCCAACCTAGTCTAACTTGTGAGCTCCAGGTCTCATTGAGAGAAGCTTTCTTAAAAACCAAAGTGGCCAGCACTCTTGTAGCAGAGGCAAGCAGAGCTCTCTGAGTTCAAGGCTAGCCTGGTCTACAAAGAAAATTCCAGGCCATGCTCTGTTTCTCTAGTTTACTGGGCATCCTGTTGTCAGCCTGCCTACCCCAGTCCTGGCCATGGCTTGTGCTTCCAGAAGGGACTGTGGGGTCTGAGGATACTCTGCCCTCAGAAGAGGGTTATGTCATAGCCCCCCCCCCCACTGAAGACTATGGGGGAGGTAGTTGTCCCTTCTGGATAATAGAATGGAGCTGCTGTCCCCTTCTGTCCTAGAAACCCCACCTTAGCCTAGACTCCCTCAGCCTCTCCCTAAAATACAGCTCCCAGGGCCCCTGTGAGCTCAGCTCCCCTGTGCAGTGGCCTGTTAGTTCACTTGCTTCCCACCCGTGTGTGTGTGTGTGTGTGTGTGTGTGTGTGTGTGTGTGTGTGTATGTGTGTGTTTGCAGGAATAGCAGAGTAGCCTTCGGGGCTAGTTTCCACACCCACCTTTGCAGCTGTCACACACGGTGACACTGTGGCCCTAGCTCCATGGGAGAACCAACACACAGCCAGGGTGAGGCTATATCTGGGGCTTCCCAAATGTTACACCCCCGTCTTCTTGCTCCCCAACCTCCGCAAGAAGTTCCCGGAGCAGGGAGAGCAGCTATTTTAGAGATAATTGCTTAATTAGGGGAAAATTACTTAAATTTCAGTGGCAGCACCGGCAGCAGCGGCAACAGTTATGGTCGTAAAACCCTCCAGTCTCAGTTCCCTCAGAGAGGGGAGGTTTGCTCGAACCACGCCCGCCCATGGTCGCTTCTCCTAGGGGGCAGAGGAGGGAGCAGAAGCTGTGTCAGGGCCCTTCACCCATGCACATACACACACATACACAAACACAAACATGCACGCACGCACAGCGTGGTTGAGCAGTCCCTCTCTAAACACACATCTGCCCAAACCCCGATGTTCTGATGTTCTGTGTGGTGATTAGAGATGGAGCCATTAGAAGGTGGAGAGACTGTAATGGTGGCACAAGGGTGGGGCCCTCAGGGTTGGATTGGTGTCGTTATTAAAAGGACTAGATCAAGTAAAGGCACTTACAACCAAGCCTGATAACCCGTGTTCCGTCCCCAGGTTCCATATGGTGGAAGGAGAGAACTGGCTCCCTCGAGCTGTCCCCTGACCTCCACATGCATTCTGTGCTATGCATGCACATACCTAAGCACCAGACAGACAGACAGACAGACAGACAGACGACTGTAATAACCACTTTAGGAAGGAGAGCTGCACTTTGCTCACTCCCTCTCTCCTCCCCTGCCCTGTGTTCACGCTTCAATATCAGACTTCAGCTTCCAGAGTGCTGAGGTTTGAATGTCAGTTACTAAAACCTGAGACCCAAGCCTATGGTATTTTATTAAACAGCCCAGGCAGAGACAACCCTGCGAAACTGATGGTAAAATCCTGGCACGGCAGGCTGCCTGGTGCCTGCCGTACCTACTCTGCTGAAAGAACCATGCAGACAGCCACCACGAGCAGGGCGTCCGCAAGAGGACACAGCTGTGTTCCCAGAAACTGTGATGAAAGCTAGTGTGTGGGGGCGGGGCCTCCCAGGCCCCTGAACCAGAGTTTGCCAGTATAGAGACAGGGAGCTGCCCTGTCTGCTCAGAGGTCCTTGGTGCCTGAGTAAGGGCCTATGGGAGCAGTCCAGCCGCCCCCCCAACACACACACACACACACAAGGCCAGGTGGTTCCCAGCAGGGACTGTGCTCGGCTTCAAGGCCGCTGTAGATGTGACTATGAGCTTTGGGGACATACAGTTCTTGTGATGTGATCTTGTGCCAGATATCGAACTCCGAGCGTTTCCATTTTCCCGTCCCCAAATTGATAATAATCGTCGCTCATTCCTGCCAGGGTCACGAAGGTAATGAATTCAGATGGCTCGGGAACTCGGAGCTGGTCGGCACTATGTGCTTGCTGGCACCGGCTTCCAGAAACAGAATTCAGGGGGAATGAGTTGGGGGTCTCAGTGTTTGGACTTCCAAGAATGTTCTTCATAAGAAAGCTTAGGGGGTGTCCAACCCCTAGTCTGGAGGCCATGTACATCCCAGGATAGCTATGAAGGCAGATCAACACAAAATGATAATCTTAGTTAACAGTGTCAGGTGGACTATTTTTGCAATTCTTTTTATAATATTATTGTGTGGTTTAAAACATATATTAATTAATTATTATTGTGTGCATGTATGACATGAGTCTATAAGTACAGGGGTGTGTGTGTGTGTGTGTGTGTGTGTTTGCCACTGCATACATGTAGAAATGACAAATCCTTGTCTGGTTCTCTTCTTCCACCTTGCTTTCTGCTCTTCTGCTTCTCCAGCTGGCCTGGAACTCCTCGGGGGGGGGGGAGATTCTCCTATCTCCACCCCACTCTCACCACAGGGTGGTGGGGTTACAGAGGCATACACCCCACCACATCCAGCTTTTAAAGTGAATCCTGGGGACTGAACTCAGGTCATCAGGCCAGCACAGTAAGCATTTTACCCATAGAGCCATCTGGCTCGCCTGACAGCATGATCTTTGAGTGTGAACTTTGTTGATGGCACCATGGCCCAGAAAAATCAAAAGGTCAGACACCCCGTAAAAGATCTATCTTATCCCCCCCGCCGGCTGACTACCATCCCTGCCCTCCTCCCCTTCTGATTGTGCTCCCGAGTACCCACTGGACCCCTAGGGAGAAAGCTCGGTGTGTAAGCTGCACTGCCACAAAGCTGGACTTTAGGTGTTGGTATCAGTGCCAGGAGAGATGGTGTATGTGTGCCTGCTTAAGGGCCAGCTGCTAAGGGTGGGGCATAGAGAGGGACAGGAGGGAAACTCTAGTAGTAATGACAATGACCTGGAGATGGTGGCAACCTGGAGCCCAAGGGAGTTGAGACTGTGAGTGCAGAGAGCGGAAGCCAGCGAACTGGGAGGTAGTGCAGTTTGCTGCCCAAGCACAAAGACGCAAATTCGGGTCCCCAGCCCCCCGCATAAAAATCTGGGTACTACAATATGTGCCTGTAATCCCAGGGCTGGGAAGGTGGAGAAAGCAGGATTCCTGGAGCTTGCCGGCCCGTCAGTGGAGCGTAATTGGTGAACGCCAGATCCCAGAGTTAGACACGGTCTCAAAAAGTAAAGTGGAGCGTGATTGAAACACCCATGCATGCACATGAACATAAACACACACACATGCACATATGTGCACATACACATGCACAGAGAGGGGGAGAGGGAGGAAGGGAGGAGAAAGAGTCAGTCAGAAGTAAGAACTACTCCAGATCCAGTCCCAGGGGAGCTACATACCAGGGCTCAGAACACTCAGGAAATAGGGATCTCACCACGGACGCAAGACAAGCGGCTGCATTGCACTCCAGGGAGAGCGTTTTTCAACCAGGAGCTATTGCTCTTGCACTCAGGTGAGACCCTAGAATGGTCGTGGGAGGGGAACAGAACAGAAATTCCTGCTCATGTCCATGTGTTAGTGAGTGGCCAAAGACCCAGACCCAGGGACTCCCTGGGAAACCATTCCAACCTGAATCAAGTGGTGTGTGCCTATGACATGACCAAGCAACATGACGTTAGATACAGTTGCCCCTAAGCCCCAGTCAAATATTTTGTGTGGTTTAAATACTGTCTGGCTCAGTGGTCCTCAACCTTCCTAATGCTACGACCCTTACATACAGTTTTTCATGACCCCAAACATAAAATTATTCCATCGCTACTTCATAACTGTAAATTTGTTACTGTTATGAATCGTACTGTAAATGTCTGATCTGCAGGGTATCTGATTGGCAACCCTGAAAGGGGTCGAGACCCACAGGTTGAAAATCACAAGCTGGTCTGGCCATCAGAAAAACAAGGACTCGACCTTGGAACTGGAAGCCACAGTGGAGATTATCCACTCACTGGGGAACTTGTGGGTGAGCCTGGGCTGCTCGCTCGCTCGCTGACTGTCTTTTATGCCCGCCTTGTCTGTTTACGAGTGTCTACCTAAAGCAGTTGGGACAACTGCCTGCTGCCATAGCCCTGAAGAGTCTCATTCTTCCCAGAGTCTTCTCCCTCCTGTGGGCATCAGGTGGGCCAGAAACCAGGCCTTTGGGGGTCAGGCTAGGCAGGGCCCAGGCCACTGGGGCTCTGGTTCTCATAAGGCTTGACAGAAAGAAAATTCGAGGCCAGCAACTAGGCACTTAAACTTTCTGATCATGAGGTTCAAGCTGCCCCCGTCACACCCTGCTATTCCTAGGCCTGGCATGGCTGCATACCGTGTGGGACAGACATTCAGACAGAAAGACAGGGAATTATGCACGCCTGTGAGTGTCTGTTCGCGTACACGACAGATGTGCGTGTGGGTGTGGAGGCCAGAGGCCGGTCCCAGGCATTATTCCACCAGAACCATCCATCTCTTTTGTGACACAGCTTCTTTCCCTGGTCTGAAACTCTCTCCAAGGAGGCGAGGCTGTCTGGACCGCGAGCTCCAGAGATCCCTCTGTCTATGTCTCCCACCTCTGGGATTACAAAGCACAGGGTGGCACAGCCCGATTTTCACTCTTGTTGTTTTGAATGGGTTCTGGAGGTGATGTCCAATATAAGACAAGCACTTTGAACCATGTCTCCAGATCCAGTGCATGCTTCTGACTTTTGCATCTAGGGCCAGATGAATCTGTGACAGTCTCCAGTCCTAGGGCACTCTTGTCTGCAGCAGTGTGGCCTTAAAGAGCTCTGGCGCAACTGCTCACCTGTGCAGCCAGGGGGGCCTGAGCTCTGACCTCAGTGCCCTCAGCTCCAAAACCAGCCTCCTGTTTTGGCTCCCTGAACCCGAGCTCTGCCTAGGACTGTGCTTCTACCTCCCCAGCCTTGCCTTCCTCCCTGCTTTTATCAGCAGCTGCTTCGGCTCTTCTGAAACCACGTCACATTCCTGCCCCCTTCATGCCCTATCTGGGCCCTACCCCCACCCCTCGCCACTATGTCACCAGCCTGCTGGGAACAGGCGTTCTCTTGAGCCTGCCCCTCTCCTCTCATTATCACCCCTGCTACCATTTCTCTGCCCTGGTCTCTTTGTTGCCTGTCATCTTGCGTCCCACCCCCACCCCATCCCTGTTCTGAAGGCAGTAGATCCTGGACTCACAGTGACACCTGGAAGCTGGTTGGTTAGAAAGGTAAACTCTCCCCCACAGCCTAGACTCGAGCCAGACACTCTCAGGGTAAAGGTCAGTGATCTGTTTACACAAGCCCTCCAGATGACGCTGTCAAAGCTGAGACCCAGTGTTGTAGATCATAATAAAATGGCCCTACACTAGCCCAAACTGGAGTATAAAAAAAGGTTTCTCTATTTAGGGGTAGATTCACAGATCAGCAGTCCTCTGCATGAGTGGGGAACAGGAACTGAATCCAGCAACCAAGGGGCCACGCACGTTTTTACATCTGTATATATAGTAATGTGGCCATGCCCAAAGTGGGCCAGTATCTTAAAGGCTATTGGCTAAAGGAGTTCCCACAGCAAACCAGTGCCTAGCATATCCTCTCAGCAGCTTCAAGGATATTCTTTCCAAAGTCCAGGCCAACTCCTTGAATTCTCCTACATAGCACCCAAGGGTTACTCTCCTCTCCTCTCCTCTCCTCTCCTCTCCTCTCCTCTCCTCTCCTCTCCTCTCCTCTCCTCTCTTCTCTTCTCTCTTCCTTTCCTCTCTTTTCTTCCCATTTCTCTCCTCTCCTTTTTTCCTCTCCTCTCCTTTTCTTTCCCCTCCCATCCTCTTCTCTTCTGAAATCCTTCTTCTTCCCTCCCTTTCTCTTTTTCCTATTCCCCTTAAGGATGGATTTTAGAATGGGCTTGCATTTCCTGGACATGTAGCAATGGCTGGACAATCTAGAAGTGGGGTAGGTAGTTAGTTGAGAAACAGAGAAACAAGGCTCAACCTACAGGTACACATATTTTGGATTTTGAAATTGACACCTAGGGGCCATCGTAGACCTGCTAATTTTGAAGATGGATTAAGCCAAGAGGCACAGTGCCGGTCTTTGTGCAGGATGCTCATGCCCAGATGAAGAGACCCAGCTCGCATGTGGGGTGGGATATTACCAGGGTCCCTACATCTAGCTCTTAGTGCTGCCCTTGAGCACCTGACCCAGGCCCACAGAGCCTTTTTAACCCCAGTCAATATAGTCCTTCAAAGTCCAGCTTCAAAAATGGGGGTGAGGTGGTAAAAGGAACATGTGGATGGGCCCTTGCAGCCTTCTGCCCCTGGCTGAACAGATGAGCTCAGTTTGGCCCGATTTCCCCCTCATCCACCTTCCTAAACAGTTTAAGGAGAGCGCACTGCTCCTCCCTCCCCTCCTCCCCACAACCATCTGTTCAAGCTTCTTCACAGTGTCCTGAGGTCCTGTCCCATTTGCCTTCTTGGAAACACCCTATTACCCTTCAGCAATGATATGCTAGAGATGGGCTCCGGCTAGCCCCAGGTCGCCTAGCAACCCTGACAGGCAGCCAGCCTGGCCAGTCACCTGTGGCTGCTGATATCCACCTGCCTCCAGAAGCTACACGGAGTCACAAATCAAGTGTTTCCCCCACCCCACCTCCGCTCTCCCTGCCACCAACATCTGACCGTCTTCGAGCCCCTAAAGAGGCAGCCCGATGACCACCGCTGCTCACCTCACCCTTTGCCCCCACCTGAGCCCCATTCTGCAGCTTAATCTGTGACATTTAACATAAATAGTTTTCTATTCCCAGCTGACCTTTAATGGCTTTTTATCATCAACTGTGGTTCCTGGCAGTCGTACAAAAGCTGCTATCTGTTGCCTCCGTCCCTCCCGATAGAATACCCAAGGAGCCCCCCTAGCCTTCTCCATGTGAAGCCGGGGGGGCCCTGGAGATGTCTGTTGAGCCTGGAGCACGCCACTCTCCACCAGGAAATATCGTTCTGTGTTTCAATTAGAATTAGTGGGGAAGCCGGTTATTAAGTGGTTAGTTATTAGGGTAATAGAGACGCTCCACAGTATCGGGGGCAGCTGCTCGCCTTCTGCTAATGGCCCCTTCCAGCCCTGAATCCCTCCCTAATGCTCTAATGCAAATGTGTAGGATGGAAATGGGAGGGAGCAGGTCAGAAGCCCCCTACTGCCTCCTGCCCCCCTCCCCGCCCAGACCATACCATCCCCAAGAAGTGAGGTGCTGAGGTCACTTTGGCCAGCCCAAATGCATATTCACCCTCCCAGAAGCAGAAGTGACTGTCCAGGCTGGTGGTCATGGCCCTGAAGCCCCTCTGAGCGTCTCTCGTTGCAAGTGGACTTTGTGGCCACTGGAGGCCTCCCTCCGGGTCTGGGATATTCTTGTTGCTGTGCTGAGGTGGAACCAAGAATCTTGCATATATGTTCAGCACACACCGTACCACTGAGCTGCAGCCAACCCTCAGGTCTGGGTTTTGGCAAAGGCTCTATAGATTCTGAAGGTGCAGAGAAGTGACCAAGGACTCCTAAGCTTGAGGGCAGTTAGATGACTCCAGATAAGTCACATGACCTCTGGGGAGTATTCCAGCCTCTCCTTGAAATCATAGGTTTGGCCTCATTCCCAACCACCATTCTTCCCAAGGGCACCCAAAGAGCATGTCTTTCATTGTAGAAGCAAGTCAGAGAGACGTTCTATAGTCGCAGTAGCAAAATCAGACGGAGCCTGTCAATGTCTGCTGTGGGGGTCCTGGCCCTCTGGTCCTGTTTCACTGACCCCACACTCTCCTGTTTAACAGAGATGCTCTCAGAATCCCCTCCAGCCACGTTTTCCTTCTCCTCCCTGGCTAGGCTGAGTAGCAGCGACTCTGCAGACGGCTGTCTGTGCCCTTCCTGCAGCTTTCAACCTTGTGCGCCATGTGACCCCAGACGTCACTAAACCCTTGGGCCCTGGCTTTTCTACATGATGATCACATCGTGGGGGTCAGTAGCCAATACAAGGGAAGCACCTGCCCAGGGCAGCAAGAGCAGAGCTCGGTCCAGGCTGGGGTCATTAAAGCTTGCCACCAGGTGAAAATGAAAGAGAAATGGCAGCCCAAGGTGGCTGCCTTCTCTGAGCACCCTGTGGAGTATTTGAGAAGGGAAAGAAAAAAGAGACAGGGCGCCTGGAGATGCAGGAATGAGTGGGGCCAGAGTGGAACAGCTAGGAAGGGGAATGGGTTGAGGGATGGAGAAAGAAGAAAAGAAACAGGGGGTGAAGAAGAGGAGGAAGGGAAGGGAGAGGAGGGGGAAGAATAAGAAAGGGAGGAGGGATAAAGGAAGAGGAGGAGGAGAAAAAGGAGGGGAGAAGAGGGAGCACCCTGGAGTTAGAGGAGCACCGGTGGGAGGTGGGAGCCAGCACCAGGAGAAGGGCTTAATTTGTTTTCTTCTGCTCAGCTGTGCCTACAAAAAAAGCAAATGAACCTGAGGAGCCCAGACAAAGTAGCTGAGACCTGATGCTGACATGCACTTCGGACCAGGGAAAATTATCTTCCTAACCTCTACCTCGGTACCATAATCGCACTCTGGCTCTTGTGGGGAGGGGCTGCAGGAGAGCCCCTGGGTTTGATTCCCTTAATCTTTGACACCACCTGTCACGAAGGAGTGTGTAATTAGGACGCACTGTACCTTCCCAGCAGCCCAAGTGCCTGGCAAGACGCGAGTCACCGCGCCGCTGCTCCTGAGCCGCAGCAGTGGACTGGCCGCATTCTTAATTGGTTGATAAACCTTTCTAGGAATCTGTCCACTTTCTCCAGGGATGGAGCTATGATGGCTGGGACTGTCCTTCATAGAAAGCACCAAGTCATATCCTCAGGGAACCTACCTCTAAGGGACCAGGAGTCCTATTGTTGTGCTGTTCTAGGGGCACAGGGGTGGTGATTTAACCCTAGTCTTCTAGTCACTGGTCTGAAAATGTCCACACATGTTCCTCAGAGCCACTCCATGTAACCGGATAAATCTAGTTGCTCACGCATCTGAACCTCCATTCTAAATCCACCTAACCTGTTATACTCAGCTCTGGGAGAGCTTGCTACCACCCTAAGAGCACCAGAGGGGACACACTTGCCAGGGCAGGAGAAGACTCATATTTTCCATACTGGGTAGCCAGAAAGGGTTGTAGGAGTTCTGAGGTTATGTAAAAGCAGAAAGGACCTGGAGGTGATTAAAGGTCCCAAGGTACATCTTTACAGAAGGGAATCATGGGAACTGGATCACCTGGTTAGAGCCAGGGTCATGCTTACTGCTGATCCCACATTGCAGGTGTGTTTGCTGCTACCCAAAAGAGGACCATTCCTCCTCTCCCTGGGACCCCAACCTCTCCTTCCGTGTATAGGAATCTTACCTCCAACCAGTACTGATCTGAATACCTGCAGATATGGTTGGCAATGTTCCTCTCCTCTAGGCCACCCTACTCAACATGCGCGTTAAAAGCCAACAAAGAGCCCTGTGTCTGTTCATCCATCCCACAGTTCAAACATCAGACTTCATCTTTGAAGTGTGGAGCCAGCCAGAGTAGTAGGATCTGAGTAAGGGACCCTGGCCCATGCTTAGATCTCAACAGCACCCCGCCAGGCTTGGGATTCATGAGCAAGGCCAGGCTACCCTCTTCTGGGACTTCAGGATTCCAGAGGTCAACATAGCATTATGACAATCCGTTGAGTTCCATGTAAATTAGACCAGCTGCCAAATAAATCCCAGCTTCATCCTGGTGCTGTGTGACCCACTGGCCTGTGTGCCATTCCCCACCTTGCTCAGCTCTGTTTTCTTAAGTGCAAAGTGGTAACCAAGGAAGTATCTGAGTTCTGTTCAGAATTGTGAGCATCAGAGGTGACAGTGAACATCAGAGCTTGGCACAGGGGGACAGTGAGTGCCAGAGCTTGGCACAGGGGACTAGCGTTCCTTCTCGTCAAGGCCTTTGACTCTAGGCAGGATAAGTCTATCAATTTTTAGGACCTACGCTGCTCCACAGAATGATATCTTCCAGGTCTCCCTGGCCGCGATCATCCTCCAGGATGCCCAGTGTAGCTATCCCAAGGACCACTTCATTGTTTAACAGTGGACCCAGAGAAGGAGGCTGTTGCTACAGCCTGCATGTGTGTGCACGCCCAGGGCATATGTTAGAGACTTTATTTCTTCTATGGTGGTAGAGATGACACCCAGGGCCTTATGTACACTAGGCAAGCATTCTGCCACATGGTTCCATCCCTTGCCCTCTTTCTACTTTTCATTTTGAGACAAGGTCTAAGTGAATTACCCAGCTAGGGGTTGAACTCACTTCATAGCCCAGGCAGGCCTTGAACTTTCGGTCTTCCCACCTGAAACGCCTGAGTTGCTGGAGTTACAGGCCTGCACCACCAGGTCCAGTGTGACTTGGAAACAGTGTTGGGATATGGGTCCCAGTAAAAGGTGGTTTATTTATGAGATGTGTTCCAAAAGTAAAACCAGTCTAGTTAGGCAGGATGATGGGGACCAGAAATCCTAGAGTTTGGGAGGATATGATGGGGGACCAAGAGTTCAACATCATCTTCAGCATGGACTTCAGGGAAGTCCAGGCTGGCTTGTAATCTGCGAGCCTGTCCTTGTTGGTTTTCTAGTGTTGTGATAAACACCATGACCGAACCGACTGGGGAGGCTCATATATTCCAATCAGTCTGTGGTTTAGTTTTGTCAACTTGATACAAACTTAGCAGTATGTGGAAACAAGGACCCTCAGGTGAAGAACTGTGGCCATCAGATTGTCCTGCAGCCCCATCTGTAGTGCACTTTCTTGATGGATGTGTGATGGTCCCGGCCACTGTGAGCAGTCACACCCCTGGGCAGGTGGTTCTCGGTTATGTAAGAAAGCAAGCTGAGCAAGCCAGTAAGCAGTGTTCCTCTATGGTTTCTGCTCTGCTCCGGCTTGAGTCTCTGCCCTGACTCCCCTGTGTGTCAATTCTTTTTTTTTTTTTTTTTTTTTTTTTTTTCTGTAGATGTGATGAGATTCCTTGACCCAAAGCAAACATGGGAGGAAGTTTATTCTGGCATACAGTTGCAGAGGGGTCAGAGTTCATCATGGCAGGGAGGCATGGCAGCCTGAGCAGGACACTTTGACTTCAAGCTCACATCCTCAACCATAAGCACACAGTGTGTGCATGTGGGGGTGGGAGGGGAAAACTGGAAGTAGGGCAAACCTATAAAACTTTCAAAGCCCGCCCCCAGTGACATATTTCCTCTGGCAAGCTCACACCTCCTAAACCTCCCCAAACAGCATCGCAAACTGAAAACCAATAATTCAAATACACAAGTCTATGAAGGCCATTTGTTTTATTTAAGTCCCCATAGAGATGCCTCCAAAACAAAAGAAAAAAATGGATTTAGCCTTCTTTTATGCTCTCTCCTTCCTTCCTGTCTCCCGTGTCCTCTCAAATTCTGTCTTCCTCCCTGGGCTGAGAAAGCCCAGAGGCCTTGATAGACTCCTTACTCTCTTGCCCTTGAGTGTCCCAATAAATTTCTGAGCATTATAAATGACCCATCTCGGACATTCTGTTGTAGCCAGTAAAACAGACCAAGACCTTTGTATTTTGCTCTGGCCTATGTTATGGCCTAAGTTATGACTAGAGTGAATAATGATACCACCTCAAGGATTACCTCAAGATGACCTCTTTGGGTCACTGCCCCTTCAGGTCTGGCCTACAGACAGGCTGAGTCACCATTACCTGGAATCTTGTTGAGAGACTCAGAAACCCTTGGGGTCCTTGGTCCAGCTCACCAAAACAGACCTGCATTTTGGGTCAGGTATCTAGGATTGCTGTAGGGTTTCCAAGAAGGCCACGCAGGTCCTTGTCCTGACTGTATTGTTTCAGAGATGTAAATTATCATTAATTACCACCATAGAACCAATATGGCCAATAATGTCACTTTTTGAAAAAGGAAAATCTGGGGATTGTTGCCCTTACCCTTGATTCTCAGGTTCTTCTTTCCCTCTCTCTCTTTTTAGGGGGGACTAATCTGAGACAACTCTGGCTATCCAGGGACTCATTTTGTAGACCAGTCTGGCCTTGAACTCACAGAGATCCACCTCTACCTCCTGAGTGCTGGGGTTAAAGGCATGTGCCACCACTGTCTGGCTCTTAAGTCTTTTCTTAAGAGAGAATTACGATGATAATTCTTAATTTCTTAAGAAAATAATTCAGATCACTGTTCTGATAATTCTCTCTTAAGAAAATAATTCAGATCACTGTTCTGTTGCTGTGAAGAGGCATGCCATGATCAAGACAATTTATATAAAAGGAAATTTTTAATGGGGGGGGAATTGCTTATAGTTTCAGAGGATTAGCATGTAGATGGAGACTGTACTTTCATTTCTTGGTTTACATTAGTCCGTTATCATAGATCACGGCAGGGAGCACGGCAGGGATCATGGCTGAGAGCATGGCAGTACTGGAGCAGTAGCTGAGAGCTACACCCTGATCTGCTGGTGGGGGAGGGGGTGGAGATGATCCCAGCATGAGGGTTTGAAACCTGAAAGTCCGCCCCCTAGTGACACACTTCCTCCAAAAGGCCACACCTCCTAATCCTTCTCAAGCTGTGCCACTCCCTGATGACTAAGCACTCAAATATATGAGCCTATGGGTCCATTCCTATTTAAACCACCACACAAAGTAACAACCATGCCCAGGTGACCTAAACAGTGTGTATGTCTTCTGAAGAAGGTCACACGGTCAGACCCACCTTCCCCATAGGAGGTAGTCAGTCAACTGATGCAGGAAATGCATGACTTGCTGTCCATTGCAGCCATGTTACTGCTGGGTGATTGTTTCTAGAAATTTCTTCCTCTGCTGGTCTGAAAGATGACTGCCTGAAACTCCCAACCAAGGTCCCTCTTCAATCTCTTACCCCATACAGAATAGCCTAGTTTTTAAAAAGAAATTACAGCATTAGTTTTTATATATGTGAAGAGGAGGATTGTTTCTGTTACACACGGAGGTCAAAGGACAACTCAATGCAGTCAGTTCAAATCTCTTTTTACCATGTGGGCCCAGAGCTCAAATTTAAGGTCACACTGGGCTTGATGACAAGAAGTCTTACTAAATCACTCTGAAAACTTCATTAAGATAATATCTCTTATCATTTTCCTTTTGCTGTGGTAAATGGGACGCTTGTTCTGGCACTTAAAACCCTAGCAACTCTTTAGGGGTCATCATTAAAACCACCACACTGCCCATTCATATGGACACACTCTCTGGCCATCGTCTTTTCCCTGGGCAAAAGCAAATCCAGAGATCCTTGAGCAGGTGTGTTCACTGGGTATGACCAGAGTGCCCCTCTTCTGATAGGGTAGCTGAAAGACATTGGGTGGTCCATGGTGAGCAGTGCATACTATTTGGATAGAGAATTAGATAAGGAGGTTTTCTGCAGCAGAGATAAGAACAGAGTGAAGTAACTGGTTTCTGAGACATGAGATTCAAGGAAGTACTCACCAGCAGGCTCGTCCTGGGCCTGGTGACCTTCAGAACATGAGACCTACTTAAGTATCTAAATGTGCATGAGAGGAGTAAGGTGCAGTCCTACATCTCTGCTCCCCACAGCACCCCACCAGGTTGTGAGGGTCACAGTCCTTTCCCTGCCTATTCCCATTAGAGATGGTGCTGGGTAGAGGAAATAGGAGGTTGATGGGTAAGCTTTGTTAACCAATTATCTTCAAGAGGTGGTACTAAGTTGGGGTGTGGCTTTCTGGGACCTGAAGAAAAATGGGCACACAGTCCAGGTGCTCTCTCTCTCTCTCTCTCTGTGGTTCCCATGCAGCACAGCTGAGCTTGGACTTCTTGATCCTGTTTCATGAGTTTTTCTCTTATAATAACTAAAAGCATAATTGCTTTATCTTTTAGCTAGCCTGATTACTTCCTGAATTGAGCTAACTTCTACAGTTGGTGCCAAATGTGGGGCTCAGGTCTTCAGTGGCCATAGCCAGCCACCGTCAGACTACATGCCATTCATTTGAGTATAGAATTCCCACACAGCAGCCCTGAGTAGCCATTGACCATGGTCCTTCATATTTTCTCATTAAATATCTCAGAGAACCTTGGCCACCCATTACTGTGCAGCTGGCTTCTGGGTCCAGTATGGGATGTGGGCTTCCCGCTTTCTTTCTCTCTTTGTGCTGGTGTGGGTGCAGACCAGTCATGGACTTCTGCCTAGCACACAGTCTGTGATTTACACTAAATAACTGTTTTTAATCTGAGCATATCTTTCAGCATTTAATGCTAAAATCAGATTCAAACCAACCACTTGGCTACAAGTGCACCACAACACCTACTGGCAGGTAACAGTTATTGCACCTACTCCAGCTCAAACTCAACCACAGGTAAGATTTATAATTTAAAATATAAAATATAAAGTTATAATTTAAAAGGGCAAGATGATGGACAATTTAACAATTCAGGAGTTCAATAGCCTTTTCACTTATACCATGTATGATGTTATGCAAGGTTTATATTATTTCCCTCCTACATCCCTCTATTTGACTACAGGGATTAGCTTTGTCCTTCATATTTTCTCCTTAAAAACATGGTTTGATAATACGGTCAAGAATGAAGTGCTTTTAGAAATGATACAGTCTTTACAGACTTATAATGACCAACTAAAAGGGAAATTCAGCACTCTGGAGAAGGACACTACTCAAGTAGCATTATCTCCCTTCTCAGGCCTTCAGTGGGGTTGAAGATTAGATAGTCATAGTTACCTTCCTCTTATGGTTTAGCCAAGCCTATTTCTGATGCAAGACTTAGACTCTTTGGAATAATGTTCATTAAAACATCTATCCTATATTCCTTGCTTAATATTGTTTATGTTGTTTGTAATTTTATACTTGATATCTGCTCCTATTGTATATAGTTTTGTATTGGGTTTGGATCACTCTTGTTTAGACAAAAGGGGGGGTGATGGGGAAGCTTTGTTAACCAATTATCTTCAAGAGGTGGGACCAAGTTAGGGTGTGGCTTTCTGGGACCCAGAGAAAAACGGGTGCATGGCCCAGGTGCTCTCTCTCTATGGTTCCCATGCAGCACAACTGAGCTTGGACTTCTCGTTCCTGTTTCGTGAGTTTTTCCCTTATAATAAATAAAAATATAATTGCTTTATCTTTTAGCTAGCCTGGTTATTTCCTGAATTGAGCTAACTTCTACAGGAGGTCACTACGAAACCCTCCCCAAGGTTAGCACATCCTGTTGGTGGTGGCAGACAGGTTATGAACTTATGTGAGGTTTGTCTAAGCATGGCATATGAGTCTATAAAAGTTTTCCCATGGATCCAGGTTTAAATTGGAGGCTGAGGTTAAACCTTGCCCAGCATGGTACCCTCTGGGCATCTTCCATGGGGTCTCCTGCCATCACCATACCTGGCCAAAAGTTCCAGGCAGTTTTCCTAGCCTCCCTCCTCCCAGTCTCCCTTTTGCCTCTACTCAGAATTCCTGCTTTCCAAAACACTCTCCCAGAACCCTCTCATTGGACCATTGCAATGCCCTTGGCATTCATTCATTGGCTCTTTGTGACCAAGGCTGAGCTTCCAGTTCAGATAATGAATAGTCTGCCCTTAACTAAACAGTCCAGCATCGGGTTCAGGACCAGGCTCCCCATCCAGCCCTTTCTACTGCTCCTTGCCGCCAAGCATCTTAGACCAGACAGCATGTATCAATATTCAGTGGTCCAGAAGAGGCTCAGGACCAAAGGTGTGTAGTCTGGTCTCCTCTGACAAAGAAGAAAATTGAATGAACATTGACTCCCAGACTGGCAGGAAAGAGACCTGTTATTTATTTATTTATTTATTTATTTATTTATTTATTTATTTAATATATGTGGATGGATATCTGAGGTCAACCTTGCAGGCTGTTCCTCAGGTGCACCTTTTCATAGCCCACATGCATGCCCATTGGATCCCCTGGAATTGTGGTTAGGGATGGTTGGGAGCCACCATATGGGTGCCTAGAATCAAACCCGCGTCCACCAAAAGAGCAGCACCTGCCCTCATCTGAGCATCTCTCCAGCCTCACCACCTTGCTTTTGAGACAAGGTCTCTCACTGGCCGACTGGTGAACTCTAGGGGATCATCTTGTCTCATCCAGTTCTGGGATTACAAACGTTTGCCTCTTTTGCCAGTGTTTTGTCTATCTGTCTGTCTGTTTGTTTGTCATGGGTTCTAGGGATCAAATTCAGGACCTCAAGATTTCAAGACAAACACTTGCCTGACTGAGCCATTTCCTTCTGCTTGCAATCTGATTCTTGAACATGCCAAGAGCCTCCACACCGCCACCAACAGATGGCCAGACTCAGATGGATCAGAAGAGCCAGTGTGTGCTTGACTCCCAGGAGTGCTAAATCGCTAAATCAGCCAGCACCCTCTCCTGCCTTTAAAGCAGGGATCTCTGGCTTCAGTAACCAGTGCTTGATTGAACTGCCCACTCCTGGCCTTTTCCCAGGGGCTCTGTTTTCTAGACAGGACTGGGGAGCCAAGATGGCTGCCCTTTGTATTCCACACTCTGCCGCTGCTATCCTGCCCTGACTCATGAGACATGAGCCCCTCCCCATCCCTTAGCCTCCATTAGCATCCAGTTCTAACAGGCAGGTGCTTCCAGCATTGGCAAGGAGCCCCTCATCCAAAGCACTTGGGATGCCCCAAATGATTGCTCTCCATCTGAGCTGGCACAGTTCGCTGGGACAAGTACCACCTGTAGGTTACTCAGACCGCAGCCAGTGGGTCCCTGAGCTGTTCAAGATGGTATTTGTCCTTCCTGCCAGCAACAGTGGTGCCCATCCCAGAAAGGGCAGAGAGTCATCTGCCAGTTGTCCTCAGACCTGGTTCTTTAGTCTGCATGCATCTAGTCCTTGAATGTATTATTTACTGACCTGAAATCTGTCGCTCAACCTCCCTGAATGTGGACACCCTCCTCTATTAGTCAGGGTTATGATTTGGATTTTAAATGACCCTCAAAATCTCTTGTGTTGGTGACTTGGTGCTAACCTATGGTGGGTTTTTTTGTTGTTGTTGTTTGCTTGTTTGGGTGGGTGGGGGTGGGGAAGAAGGGTGGCACAGGGGTGAGGGTGACAGATATTGCTTGGATTATAGACTCGTCACCTCTGGATCTGGACAGAATTTGTTTCTTTAAGTCCTTGGAAGCACTAGCCAAGGAGTGTGGTTACATGACGACCCTGTGTTTGGGAAATACCGAGGCGAGGCCAGCATTTCACAGCTGCAAAGCAAAGTGAAAAACCACTGTGCTGAAAGAGGCCCGGGGGACTCTCACTGCAAGACTCCGTCTAGCTGGGACACACTCGTGGGCTTTTGAGTCTCTGTGTGTTTTCTGTATTTACTCTCCACGGGACCCTTTCACTACAAAGCACGGGGTTTATGGTTGGACTTTCTGGAAACTTCTTCTCTGAGGACCATTCTTCACCGAGAGTTTTCGCTCTTTTTTTTCTTTTTCTTTTCTTTTTTTAAAAATTCTTCCTTCTGCCCCCTCCCAGAAGACTAGTTGAAGGGCAAAGCATCAGGAACCTAAAGCATGCTGGGTGGGGAAAGGGATGTGGGGTTCCCTGCACCCTTTGCCCTGACTCACAGGGCCCAGCCCAGACCATCTCCTTTATCAGAACATGCTGCAGGGCTAGCTGTGCTCCGTGTTTTATGGCCCTATCATGTGTGAGATCTTGCCCATGAGGGGGAAGCTGTCAGTGCGAAACATAGATTTCAAGACAGACGTTCTGCTGCAAGATTATGAATAACCCCTCTGATCATTAGAGCCAGAGCATTTTTTAAAAATCCAATTTGTTTCTCGCTTCAAAACCCATTTCGTCTGCTTCCCGTCATCTGCGTTATGGAGGGAGGGCTGAAGGCTTCCAGAGTCTTGGCTCCTAGAGACATAGTACCCTTAGAAACCATCCATGCCCTTCCTCCAACACCCCTGTTTCCCCTGCGATAACCTGAGAACCAACGCTGGCAACCCAGCCCAGGCGATTCTATTGGAAGGAATCTCCGTTACAAACTGACAGAGCAGGAGAGAGCCTGGACACTGGGTCAGTGTTCCCAAGACCTGAGCAAGACCAGGCCATGACTGAAGCCCAGGGAAGCATTGCTGAGTATGTCCTTGCAGAAGGTACAGATTCCGACTGGCCAAGTCCAAAGCCAGCATGCAGGCAAGATTCAGAGAAAACAAAGGAGCATGAAAAAAAATTAATCACCCCATTGCTGCTTCTTCCCTCAACAGCCAGAGACACCGGCACTGGGGCCTGGAAGGTGGGGGTGATACCCCACGCCCCCCTTGTGCATGCAGACTCCTCTCTTCTGCAGTAAAAGCTGACACATTGGAACACGTGCCTTCTTCCCCTCACATCAGCCCACCACAGGGACATGAGCTGTTCATCTTCTTCTTGGCTCAGTTCGCAGCCTCCAGAATACTTGTGAGGGGCACCTTGCCCAGTTCTGAGCTCTGATGAGGCACCAGGGCCCTTCTGAGCACTTGGCACTCTCCCAGGTTGCATTTTGTCTGTTCATCCACCTTCAGAGACCAGACTGGACAGTGTCTTCTGGCTGGGCCAGGCCAAAGTGGACCATGTCTTCACTGTAGGCCACAGGATGAAGTTTCCAGGAGGCCTGGGATGCAGAGGTTCAGCCCATCTGTTTCATCTCTCACAAACCCTCCTCCCTGCCGCGGACCCTGAGCTGTGGGCTGCAAACAGTGCACGAGACAGCTCGTGCTCCGTGCCCTGGACAAGGTCAATGTCCTGGAGAGAAAAGACAGGAGAAGCTTTTTACAGAACCACCTGAGTTCAGGAACGGGGGTGTGGGCAGAAAGAATCCACAGCCCTGAGAAGATGGCTTTGGACTCCCAGAGGCAGCTGGGGAGGGTCAAGAGGGAGGGTGACTTGAGCCAGGTCTGCAAGGACAGCTATCAAGTTCATCAGACTTGCTTGTCCTGCAGGAAGCCATCTCTGAAGTCACAGTCCCCTGAGGTGATCAGCGTCTCCTAAGGTGACCCATTTGCTCTTCCACCCTCTTGAAAACATCTAAATTTCTGTCTCGCCTCAAATATAAACAGTGTGAACTCTTCGGCTCACCAGACCATCCTGGTGACTTGCTTAGGACATAGTGGGTACACAGAGCTGTAGACTAGATATTTGGGGAATAGAAGCACGGGGAAGAGAAGTGGGGACAAGGCCCAGTGGAGGCCAGAGTAGAAAAGACCTTAGCAAAGAGTGACAAGCATATACCAAGCCCCTGGCTCCCAGAATTCTCCAGACTCCCCTCCCCAGACACTGGGGTAGCCTTGCCAAGAGAGCAAGAGCTATGAGGTTTCCCTCCCTAGCTCCCAGATGCATCTAAGGTTGCCATGGAAAAGGTTCCAGAGAGATCCTGGGCCCAGGCTACCTCCCCAGCAGCAGTGGAAAGACTTGCCCTTATCCCAAACCTCATCTTGGGCACCTTGGTGACCCAGCCCAGTGTCTCGGGAGCCTGACTGCCCCACTTCTGCCTGCTCTGAGCCTCAGTCCTTTTAGCTCGAATTTGTAAATGGGCTTCAGCCCAAGCAAAAGATTCAGCGGGAATCCGGCCGGGTTCCCAGACGCTTAATTGGAGCTGGGCTCTTCATTACCCGCACACCTGTTCCCCAACACCATATGGTCCGAGGTAAATAGACTGTAATTGTTTATCCAGAGTCAATTCTTCCATGAGTGAGTGAGTGCCGGTGGGGGCCCGCAGCCTCCTCAGCCTCCTCTCGCCATTCCCAGCTCCAACCTCTCCAGGAAACTGAAGGACAAACCCCTCGCAAGGTTAAGACGCCTCGCATGCTGCCCCAGCAGAACACATCTTGGACAACTCCCCCAGCTCCGAAGAAAAGCCCCACCCAACTCTGCCAGCTGGCGGACACTTGGCAGCCAGGCTTCTCTGCCCTTGCCTGTGTGATCGAGCAGGAAGGCACCTCTCTGGCCCTGGGCTCATTTTTTTTCTTCTTCTTCTCCTATGGAAGCCAAAGGATGTCTGAGACAGACTGAAACAGTGCCAGCTCTCTGGCCCCCATCACAGCTCCACCACCTTTCTACAGCAGCCTGAGCAAAGTCTGTCAAGTCTCAGAGCCTAGGCCAAATGAAGACACGACCTCAGTGCCACACGGTCCCTAATAATAGAGGGGCTAGCGTCGTTAAGCTGGCCGCTCATGGAGGAAGACTGTGGATTGCTCATACTTGAAGGCTTAAGTTGGTGAATGCCCTTAGTCAAGGTCACCCAGGCAGGGGGAGAGAGATTCTCACCCAGTTCTGTGAACCCCAGAACCAGATCCCTCAATCCTGCTCCATTTATACTGTGGATAACACACCCAGCGAGCCTGGCCTGGTGCCTGTCATCCAAGAGGAAATCGATAAATGCCCGTTTTCGTGTCTCTGTCCTTCAGTGGACATATCCTGCCTTCCATCCTGGCTCCAGGACCTGGGCAGCATCCAGAAGCTCGGGCTTCAAAATGTCCCCAAGGTGAAGTATAAATAGGGCAGATCCTTGTCCCCTCTTCGCTTCCTTGGTCTCAACTCTTGGTCAGTCACCAGGGAGAGGCATCACTTCCTCCTCGGTCTGGCTGTCCCCAGATAGTCCTAGACTGTGGTGCTACTAAGCATGACACTCATGCCCAGGGGGAGGAAGGCTGCTGGAGCACCCATAACGGTCTCTGGCCTCCAATGTATGGCCTCCGGAGACATCAGGTGAGTCCATTGTCGGGAAATGCCAGAGCCAGTTATGTCTGGGAAGATGGCTCAGTGGTAAGAGTGCTTATTATGAAATCAAGAAGACCCAAGTTCAAATCTTCAGCATCGATGTAAAAGGCAGGCAACTCCAGCATTTGTGGGGGTGGGGTGAAAACAGGTGGATCCCAGGAGCTTGCTGGTCAACCGGCCTGTAAACCGGAAGGACAAGGTTCCACTTCAGTGAGAGAGGCCCAGTCTCAAATCAGAGCAGAGAGAGAGAGAAACTGCTAGCATCATGCCTATGCTCACAAGTGTGAGCACTGATGTCACACATGATGGAGGTGTGTGTGTGTACGCACGTGCGTGTGTGCACATGCATGCGTATGAGCACACACACGCACACAAAGAAACAGCCAGAGCTCCTGTGTATTCTTGAGATCTGGCTGATAGTCAGTCCCAGGAGGCAGACTTCTCAGTATGGGGAAGAAAAGCAGAGCCTCTTAGATGCCTGGACACTGTAGACACGTGGGGCCTTTCTCCAGGGACTCTGACAAGGCTTCTTCTAGTGGCTGTTCCCTCCCCTGCTCAGAATTCTTCACTCCAAGCCCCTGCCTCCCATCCTGGCTGCCCTGAGGATGAATGGCTTCCTGGGGCTTAAGAAAATGGATTCAATGTCCTCTTAATTTTCACCGAATCAGCCCTTAATATGATGAAGGGCTTCCCAGCCAATCCCCTCTGATGCTCCTCCTCCCTACCAGATTATACAGTCTACCTGGGCCGGTCAGGTTACCATAAAGGTGAGTTCACGTCCCCAGCCCAGGCATTCTGCCAGGCTGAGAAAGGAGGCCGAAGGTCACCTTCTGATTGCTATCAACCCCCTGGATAGAGATACCCGCACCTGTTGAACCACCAAGACAGTTCCCTGTATCAAACATCCTGCCTGCCTGGGAAGAAGCATCGCCCCAAGGGGAGCTGAAGGGAGGGGCAGAGAAGACTCTGGAACCCTCGGGTGATTACACATTCTCTCTCTACAGGAGGTCTCCCGGGCCCGGGGGGGGGGGGGGGGGGGCTGGAGGTCTCTAATTCCCACAGCTCCCCTATTATTCGGTGGAAGTCAGGGGCTGAGATAGGAGCAAGAATTCTGTCATCAAGAAAAAAAGAAATATGTAAGAAAAAGGGGGGAAAGAGCTTTTCCTAGCAAGTTTTCCAGGCGCCCAAGGGGACAACTTTGAAGGAGCCTGGTGCCCTGAGCAGTCGTGGCTGCTTCCCACAACTTCAGGAATGGGAAGGAGTTTTAAAAGATATTTAAGCTGCTGCATAAATTGGCCCCTCTGGGGATGCACGTGGTTCTGCCTTAGTCCAGAGGCTACAGGGCTATTTTCCACCCCAGGCGTTGGGCAGGGGGTTTCAGGATTGGCTGATGGGAAAGGGGCAGGGCTTCCTGCCCTGAGCCTAGGGTGAAAGCAGAGTGCTAGAATCAGGAGCTCCCCCCTCCACACACACACACACCCTCCGCGCGCGACACTCTTGGAATGGGAGCCTCAGAGAAACTCATCATTGGATCTCACGAAGCCCTCCAAAGGAAGTGTGTCCCTCAGCGGAGACCATCAATGGAGAAAGGGACGGGAGGAAGATGCACACTTAAGAGTCCCTCTCCGTTTTGATAAAATTCCTAATAAAAGCAACTTCAGGGGAAAAGGGCTTGTTTGGGCTTACGGTTTGGAAGTATAGTTTACCATGAAGGGGAAGCCAGGGTGTCAGGAGCCTGGGACAGCAGGTCACATTGCATCCACAGTCAGGAAGCAGAGAAGGACAGAGGGCTGATTAGGCAGCTTGCTTTCTCCTTTTCATCTCCTCCCAGAGTACAGCCACATTTAGGGAGGAGGGTCTTCCCACCTCAGCTATCCTAATCTAGAAACTCCTCATAGATATGCCCAGAGGTTTGTCTCCTAGGTCTATAGCCCCATCAGTTGACAATACTAACCATAAAAATACAGAGCCCCACTCCATGGCAGTCCCGGGGTGGGCATTTAATGAAACAGTTCAACCCTCTACCACTACCTTGCCATTTCACAGATGAGGAGACTGAGGCTTGGACAGTCAGCATCATGTGCCCAAGGACATACGACCAGAAGGACCAGTGGCTTCAAATCCAGACCATGCCTCTCTTCAAACAGCCCCTTAGAGAGGGTCTAGGAAGGGCAGGGCTGCTGGTTAGAGTCCTCAGTTGCTCATGTACATGTTTGTATGGACTTTATGAGGTGGCTTTGGGCCCTGGGGTGAATGCGGGAGGCTGTCTGAGTTGGCAGAGACTGAAATCCCAGAGAAGAGCGGTTACCCAAGCTTCCTCCTCTGACCCGTCTTCTGCTGTGCACAGCTCCTGGGGGTCTCTCTGTGCTCCAAGCACCTACAGCTGTCCAACTGGGGCCTTTGCTTAGTTGTGGGGGGAAGCCATGCTCCAAAGCAGAAGAAAAAAAAACCTTAGGGATCAGACTGAAATTGAAGGGTGAGACTTCCTGTTTTGAACTGGGCTTGCATCTTGGTGATCCCCAGCACCACAGAAAAACAAAAGACCTCTTCCCCCAGAAATGACCTGCCCTCCACTCTGCCGGATGTGTTTCTCCCAAGCTAAGCCATCCCCCGTGCGTTCCTTGTTCCTCCTGCCCTTTAGTTTCTTTATCAGGAGGAAGAAGTCTGTTTTCTCCTGGAGAGACAGAACTAATAACCAGATTACAGGAACTCCCAGACAGGGGCATCAAATATTACACAGAGGCTCCAGGTTCCTATCACTCCATCTGTAGTGTTCCGTGGCTGCCGCGATGGCCGCCCGGCCCTCTCATTGATGAAGTACATTATAAGTGCTAAGTAATAATAATACTGTAAAATGCCTCAGTGCTCAAGCACGAGCTCTGGGCTCCAGATAAAATGCCAGACAGATAGATTAGCAGGCAGAGGAAGTACTCAAGAGTGCCGTCTCCCTGCAGCTCCCTGGGCCTAATAGATAGGACCAATCAACCCACTTCAATTACAGCTTGGGGACTAATAGCCAAGAGCTGATTAAATTCCCCGCGCCGGAACTGGTGTGACAGTGCTCTGTATGTTCTGGTGTCGGAAGAGCAGGTGAGCACCGAGAGGGTGGAGGTGCCCATGGGCTGGCGTGAGATTGCCTCACCGTAACACACTGTCCTGTGGAGTTCTGTTACTAGCGCAGGCTAGCCCAGAGCAGGCTGGTATCCATTTTCACCCTCCTCACCTTTGCCTCTCTCCAAGCTGAGAGACTCTAGTTGGTTTTGCAGGAAATCTCTCACCAGTAGAAAGCGGGGAAGGGTGTTGTGGGCTGAATGTATCCACTAATTCTCCCTCACCTCAAAGTTCATGTGTCGGAAATACACCCCTAGAATTTATTCACATGCTAACAGTATTTGAGGGTCTGACTTTGGGCAGGGGGTAAGGAGAATTCATGAGGGTGGTCCTGGTTTCCTTTCCTGTCACCATGATGAACTATCTCAACAAAATCAGCTTGGGAGAAAGGGTTTATTTTTAGCTCAGAGTTCTTGGCTACAACCCATCATTGCAGGGATTGTCACGGTGACTGGAGCTTGAGAGAACTGGCCACACTCTATGCACAGTCGAGAGCAGAGAGGAGGGCAAGCAGGCATGCTAGTCGTTCAGTCCCGGGCTTAGCACAAGCAATGGCGTCCTGCTACATCCAGGGTGGGACTTCCCACCTCAGATAATCCAGTGGAGAAAAACCCTCACAGGCATGCCCACAGGTCAAGCTGACGAGTCTGAATTGATACTGCCTTCCCTGGTGATTCTGTTGTGTGTCAACCATCAGAACTAAGGGACATGGGGACATTAGAGCAGTAGGGGCTTTACAAGAAAAGGAAGAGGGACAGACAAGGTGGGATTCTCCAGATGCTGAATAGATGCAAGGGCTGTGCTCTTGTGTTGTTGGTTGTTGTTGTTAACTCCTTATTCTTTGGGTCTTTGCTCTCTGAGGGGCCACCACCCAGCTCCCAAATAAATCACACATAAAATCTTATTCTTTATGAATGCCCAGTCTTGGCTTGGCTTATTTCTAGCCAGCTTTTCTTAACTTAAAATAGCCCATCTACCTTTTGCCTTAGGCCTTTGCCTTTTTCTATTTCTGTATATCTTTTCTTTCCTTCTTACTCCGTGACTGGCTGTGTAGCTGGATGGCTGGCCCCTGATGTCCTCCTCTCCTCCTTTTCTTGCTTCTTGATTCCCTCTTCCCAGATTTCTCCTCTCTTTTATTCTCTCTGCCTGTCCTTTTTCCTGCCTTGCTACTGGCTGTTCAGCTCTTTACTAAACCAATCAGATGTTTTAGACAGGCAAAGAAATACAGCCTCACGGAGTTAAACAAAAGCAACATAAAAAAAATACAACATATCTTTGCATCATTAAAACAAATGTTCCACAGCATGAGCAAATGTAACACATCTTAAAATAATACCCCACAACACTGACTCCTGAGCTGCAAGCTGTAAGCCATTAAGCCATGTGAGCAACTTCTCCCCCTTCATCTTTTCTCCTCATCCTTCTTCTCTTTTTCTTCCTTCCCTCCCTCTTCTTCTCCTTCGAACTCACTTTACAGCCCTGGCTGGCTTTGAACTTGCAGCAATCCTTTTGCCTCTGCCTCTTGAGAATGAAGACTGTAGGCATAAGCTGCCATATCCCACTCACCCACTGCCACGGGTTTTCTTAGAGCTACAGAAAACAGGCTAAGACAAGACTGGAGATGATCAGGAAGATACAGGAGTAGAGGCAACTGGGGGACAGCTGGGTGAGGGAGATGACTTTGCCATACCGGAGAGTCATCAGAACCAACTAAAGGTAGACTAGACTCACAGAGTGGGTAAGGCTGACCGACCTCAGATGTCAAGAATGAAGGGAGAACGCTGGCCAACAACATACGGGAGAGGGGCTCCATGGGTGTGGGCTACAGTGAGGGGGACTCATGCTGAGCCAGGGGCAATACAGAGATCTGGTGGTGTGGGTGGTCCTTCTGTCTATGTGTTGCTTTTATTGATTAGTGAATAAAGAAACTGCCTTGGCCTGTTGATAGGGCAGAATTTAGGTAGGCAGAGAAAACTGGACTGAATGCTGGGAGAAGGAGGGCAGAGAGAGAGACACCATGGAGCCACTGCCAGAGATAGACGTGCTGAAACTTTGCCAGTAAGCCACTGCCACATGGCAATACACAGGTTAATGGAGATGGGTTAAATTAATATGTAAGAGTTAGTCAATAAGAAGCTAGAGCTAATGGGCCAAGCAGTGTTTTAATTAATACAGTTTCTGGGTGGTTACTTCAGGTCTAAGCTAGTTGGGCATCCAGGAACCAACAAGCCAGCCCTCCTCCAACAGTCTGGCATTGGAGGAAGTAAACCCTGCTAAGGGAGGGCTGCCCACATAAACACCCCAGAGTTACATAGATATGTTATCCCCCCACCCTCATGTTCTGTTCTCCCCATGACAGGAAATGCCAGAGCCACTGATCCTGCAGATTTTGGGGAATAAGACTTTCCCAAGTGGGAATGAATGTGTCCATGTCCTGTCAAGGCCTGGGCCTGTTGACCTACTGCATGGTACGACACAAGGCACATAGTCTAGATAAGGAGAAAGGAGGGAGATGAAGAGAGGGAGAAGGAGGAAGAGGCAGGGGGAGGAAAAGAAAGAGGAAGAGAGAAGGGAGGAGGAGGGAGAGGAGGAGGCAGTGTTGAAAAGCAATTTGCACGAAACTTGTATCCGAGAGCGAACACAAAAAAAAAAAAAAAAAAAAAACGTTTGATTCTGTCGTACGCCTTCAGAGAACAAAACAGTGTGAACGGTGCCGAACATGTGTTCCTTCAAAAATAAAAACAGAGAGAAGGAAAATCAGATGTAAGTCTCCCAAGAGCTAATTCTTAAACGCTCCCAGTTGGGTTTGCTGATCCTCGGGGACCATGTGGGAGGAGATGGGAGTGAGCTGGTAGACATCAACTCCCGGAAGCCTCTGGCCCAAGACTGCAGAAGAGAAGGCAGAGTCATTGCCGCTGCTGTGCAGGAAAGAATCAAAGCCTAATGTACAAGGGAACCGAGCACCTACATCCAAGTTCTGTGCCCATCCAGGGAGGGCACAGAGGAGGAGCAGATGGGAACTGGGGCTGCCGAGGGGCCAGGAAGAGGAGGCTCCCGCGTGAAGATGGTTAGGCAATATGAACAACACGAGGAGAGGCCACGGGGAAGAAGATGGGGACAGTCTCACAATAGGAATTGCAATGAAGGGCAGGGAGCTGCGGTGTAGGAGAGAAGACCACAGAGAAGGGCCTTGCTCTGGAAGCCACGTGATAGACACGGTGAGGCTGTTTCTTGATTGCTTATTCCAGGGAGCCTGAGAGTGAGGGCCAGAACCTCCTGTGGACAACAGTGTGGCTAACTGAGCCCAGGTCTGAACACTAGTGAACCATGTGGTTTCTGATGAAGTCTATGTTCTTTCCTGATCCTCCTTTGGGTTTCTATTTTAATAAACAGGGTGGGGTGATGATGGGGGGTGAGGACAGCAGGCACTTCACAGTATTTACCCAGTTCCCTCCTCCCTGCCAGTCACTGTTTTCATTGGCTACCTAGGCACCTGGCAGCAGACATGGCTCCACCTACCTGCCAAAGGCTACAGGTCATCTGAGTGGCTTTTGTTTGCCATGGCTACTGTAGCAAGGTGCCCCAGGCTGGGGTGGCTCACAGCAGAAATGTTCTTCATGGGTCTGGATTGTACAAGTCCGAGCTGGTTTCTTCTGCCGTCTCTCCTCCCTGACAGTCAGTCACCTCCTCTCCGTGTCCTCACATCCCTCTGGAATTAATCTCTTTCTTGTTATGAATTAATCTCTTCTTGTCTTAAGGACACAGTCGTGTTGGATTAGGGCCCACCCTAGTGGCCTCAATTAAAATTAATTAAACCCCCTTTAATGTCTGTGTCTCCAAACCCAAAAGCGCTTTACAGGACTGGGGGTTAGGACTCTAGCGTCTGAATCTGAGGGGGCGGAATTGAGTCTGTGACAGGACACAGAGAGTGGCACTCAGGGCCGGATGCTGTGTGGAAATGACAGGCCCCACTTCCCACTCTTAGTCCCTCCTTTAAGTTCCATAGAGTGGGGGTCTGGTCACCAAAGCGGAAAGTTGGCCACCTCTCACTGTGTACCTCCAGGCTGTATCTACTTCCCTCCCTCACTAACTTGGCTGGCTGTGTCTCACCCTATACCTCCTGCAGGCATAAAAGCCCTGGAAGAAGGGGCCAGGCTGTTCTCACAGCCCTTCCTTGTCTACCTTTTCTCCCGTCAGACATCAGGACTCCTTGAGGGAGTCGAGGGACTTTGACTAATTTTGAGGACAGTACCCCACCTGGATGCTTGGGTTCAGCAAGGAGCAGAGGAAGGACAAGTGGCCAAGAGAGACGGCCTGTTCCACAAAAGGGAAGAGAAAGCCACCTGTAGCCTCATCGAGTCATGTTGGGCTCTATGGGTCTCCAGCATTTCTAGGCCATGAATGAGGAAGGGATCCTCACATCCCCCATGGACAACAGAGCTAGCCCAGAGTGTCTGGAAGCTTCTGCACACCATACCAGCGAGGATGCGACCTGGAGGTTCTCTCTGGTAGAGTCTGGCTAGCTGGATCCCTTTCCACTGTCACCTTGCTTACTGTCACTACAGGTTTGGTCCTCAGGCCATGCATGTCTGTCTCAGCCCTGAAATCTCGAATCTAGGGTGTCAGGGGAGGTTACAACTGGCACAAACTAGAAGTAAGCAATGAGCCCACCACAGCCTGGAATCCAGGGTGACGGGATGTTTGGATACACAGACACTCTCCAGAATTGGGGCAGAAAGGTAGTTTAATCAAAGCACTGGAATGTGCTCTTGAGGCCGCATCTGAGGAGGTCCTGCCCTGATAGAGCTGATCAGAGGCTCTAAGGGCCAGGCAGAGACTCTCAAGGCCATGCTGGCGGCTTGGTGGCCTTCTAGATGTGGGGAAAGGTGTGTGAGCCTGGAGGTCTCTGCACCTGTATGGAGGAAGACGCTCTCCCCAGGAGGGCAGCTCAGGTCACCATGAATACTAATATAAAGCAAGGCGAGGTGGACACTCAGTTCAGCCAGCCCCAGCCTGTCTCCGATGCTCCTTTGGGAGTGACACCGTACTGGTGTGACTGAACTTACTAGGAACTAGGAGAAGCTAGAGTAGGAGACAGTCACTGGGTTGCTTTGGGGGGTCTCAGGTGGGTGAGCGAGCCATCAGAACAGTACGAAAACAGAAGACAGACTCCCCGAGTCAGTGTGACCTTCTCCACGGGGCTTAAGATTCTGTTTGCAAACCGGGGGCCACAGAACCTGTGTCTCTGAGAGAACTGAAGGGATCGGCATGTAAAACATCCAAGAGGACTCAGATGGGGAGGTTCTGGGCGTGCCAAGCATTAGCATGCACAGTTGGAAGCTTCTAGAAGCTTAGACAAGAAAGAGTCTTGCTCTGAATATATGACAATAAAAAGGGAGATATTAGGTGATGTAGAAGGGAAATGGGAAGAAGACAAGGGGGTAGTAACAGAAATGAATGCTACGTACATACGTGGAAATGACATAACAAAACACTTTACTTTCTATAATATAATTAACACATGCTAAGAAAAAAAGAAAAAAAAAGGAGAAAATTCCTTTCAGTAGAACCTGAGACTTTAGCGTCTGGGGAGTGGGGTGCATGGCTGCCTTGGGGCGGGGTGGAGGAGTAGGGGCTGTGCAGAATGAGGCATAGAGAGACTAAGGATGCTCAGGTGCTAAGGAGCATGGGAAGCTGGCAAGTGGTATCCATGTCCTTTGCATTTTGTTAAACCAACATCACTTCTAGAGAACAGCTACTTGGAAAAGGTGAAGGGTCATTTTATTGCTTTTATCTGCCTAAATGGTGTCCCCTGGGACCATAGACAGGATCCTGGGAGTGTGCAGAGAGCTGATTCTTCTTTCAGGCTGCAAAAGTTACCCAGTCCTCAGTGGGTATCATAGGTTCCCATCCATCAGCAGAAGGTCAAAAAAAAAAAAAAAAAATGAGCCAGGCTCACAGAAGACAAGTTCCCCAAAGGTGAAACACAGTATGTCAGAATTAAACTCGCAACACCCAGGACCGGTCCAGCCTCCCTCCAGGCGGCATCACAGCCCTCGGCTACCTCCCCGGGTAATTTCCGGGGCATTTCAAACGGCAAAGACAATTGGATGTCAGAACTGGTCTGTGTCTGCAATCAGACCAAGGATTTTCATGGAATTCCCAATGCGAGAGCCTCCAGGCCCAAGGAAAATTTCCCCAGTGGCAGCGCTCCCTTCCCAACATGCCCCTCGTCTCCCCAGCCTGCCTCTGTTATTGGATCCAGCGTGATTGTCTCCCGGGCCCCTAATGGAATTTTATCAGGGATCTCTGTAACTGGATTGCTTATTTGCAGCCTGCGCCGCCAGCGGCCCCAGATAAAGAATGCGGAGTCTGCGCTGTGCGTCAGAAATCCAGCCCTGTCGCCATCCATCACTCTGTCAAACATCACTGCAGACAGCCTGCTTCAAGCCCCATCAGGCCGGGAATTTTCTGCCCAAGAATAACAAAAACGGCCCCAGTTGGAGGGGCCTCTGTCCCACCTTATGCCTTCCATACAGGTGGATGAATTTAGTTCCACCGCCTTCATGTCTCACCTCCATTTCTTTAGAGTCTGGAGCCGCTCACCAGCCCTCTGTAGGTCTAGAAGCCTCTAAACAACACTGTAGATTTACAAAACCCTAAGCATGTAGAATATAGATGTGGGAATCACAGTTCTTTGTATATAGAAAGCATGTCTGAAAAGCATCCATCAACCTTCTCCCATTGATATTTTACCCCCACTGTGAATGGGAGGTAATGCTATTATTTTTCTCATCGGCAGGTGGAGTTAGGTTCAGAAAGGTTAAATTACTTCTCCAGGTTTTTGTTTTGTTTTGTGTATTTGTGTGGGGGTACATTATGTGCAAATACATTGTGTGCGTATGCATGTGTGTGTGCACGTATATGTTCCATCACATGTGTGCACATATGCATGCAGAGATCACAGGTCCATGTCAGCTACCTCTCTCAATCATTCGCCGCCTTGTTTTTTTCCTAAATAACTTTATTTCTTGTGTTTTAAATTTTATTTTTAGTATTAGTATGTTTGCATTGAAATAAAATCACATCACTTACCCCTCACTTTCTTCCCTCCAGCTCCTCCCAACTGCCCTCTCTCAAACCTTTCCCATATCTCCCCTCCCTTAAACCCCTCCCACATCCCCCACTCTTAAATTGATAGCTTCTTTATTATTGTTGCACGAATGTGTGTGTGTGTGTCTGCAAAGACAAGACCAAAACAACGGCAATATCAATCTGCATGCTAACCTGGAAGGGGGGAAAACTCATGGGGTCCCTTCCCTAGACAGAGAACCACAGACAGCTGCCAAAGAAAGAGAATGAGCCTTTCTTGGGAATGATTCCCCTTATTGGTAGGTAGTCCAGAGCAGAATGGTCGGCGCTGAAATCATATACAAACTGAAGACTTAGCAGGTTGTGTTTGTATACACACACACACATGCAGGCTCTCTTATTAAACTTGGAGCTCACTGATTCAGGTAGACTGACTGACTAGTAAGGCCTGGGGAATCCTCTTGTCTCTTCTTTCCCATATCTGAGGTTACAGGCATGCCCCCACACCTGGATTTTTCCCTGGGTCCTGGGACTCACGTTGTCACACTGTATGGTGGTTTACAGACAAAGTTTCCTCCCCCGCCCCCTCCTTACCCCCCAGCTTGTTCTTTTTCCTTCAGATCGCGAACTCTTTTTCCTTAGGTTGCAGCTGTTCATTCTTCCCTGGACTCTTCTCTCTTCAGCTTGGTCCTTCTTGGCTGTCTGTCATTCCCAACATGGAGTGTGGGGCTGTTCAATCTGTCACTGCCCTGGCTTGTCTGCAGAAGGATACTGATTGTCACCCGGTCTGCCCTCTTCCTCTCTGAATCACACTAGCTGTGATCAGTGAGTGTAGCTCCCCAGGGGCCGCTGAACTGACACAGACCCATCGTTGGTCTGATCAGTTCAGGAGCCCAAGCCAGCGTAGGTCCCTTCTTTGTGATAATGAGCCCAGGAGCCCAGCACACCCATCAACTCCAGCCAAGAAGCAGAGATCTGAGACTCGACACGCCAGGACATAGCTGTCTGTCCTCACTCAAGCCATCTGAGAACACTCTGACTGTCTCCATGGTAATCCTTCAGATGTAGCGATGGGTAAGTGGGGGCCTGCTTGCCTTATTATAGTATAGTAAAAAGAACTGTCTCCAAACCCAAAGATACTGTGGACCCCAAAAGGAGTCTTCAGGGAGGAGTTGGGGGAGCCTCCCTGAAACTTTGGCTAATGAGTGCAGGGCATGAGAGAAAGAGAGTAAAAGATACATCTCCATCTTCAGCCATGGATTCCAGGAACAGAAGAGGATGTGGTAGATAGAACAGCTCCGGAAAGGTAAGTGTACCCCAGTCCCCAAAAACTTTGCATCTTGCTTTATGTGGATATATATACATATATATATATATATATATATATATATATATATATATATAGCAAGTGTGGAGTCTTAGTTTCATCCCCATGCTGTGATAAAATACCCAGACAAAAAGCAACTTAGGGTACAAACAGATTTATTCATCTTCCAAGTCCAGATAGCAGACCATTACTCCAGTGGGGAAGTCAAGGCAGGAGCTTCAGACACTGAGTCACATCACAGCCACAGTCAAGGGCAAAGAGAACCCAACCTATGAGTGCTCATTTCCTCGCTTCTGCTCAGCTCTAATTTTCAACTCTTATCCAGCATTCAGGGGCCCTGCCCAGGGAATAATGCCACACACACACTGGGACAAGTTACTTTATATTGATTAACTGAAATCAGTTCCACAGAGGCAGGCCAAGAGGCCAAGCCAGTAAGGACGATCCTGCACTGAAACTCCTTTCCAGGTGATTCTAGAACACATCAAGTTGAGAATTCAAGTCAACCATTACGTGGGTTTAAAATGAGAAGAGTCTCTTTGGTTCTCGGTGTGGAACCCAAAGGAATTCAAGAGAGGGGCACATAGAGAGGAGAGCTAACCCCAGACAGTAGAGAAGAATGCAGCAGTAAGGCCACATGCCAAGGAAAGCCAGTGGTTACCAGAACCCAGGCAAAGCTAAGAGCCCCAAGGGGTTGAAACAGATACCCTAAGGAGGAGGAGGTGCGGAGACAGTGGACAAAGCCCTTCTCCTGGGACCAGCACTAAGGAGGATGGTAGGGAAGTATGTGAGTGAAGGGGGTTGGTCTGGAGGACACCGAGGGAGGTTTCCAGAGCTCTGCTGGAATACAGAGTGTGAGGTAGATGAGGACAATCAGGTCATAGGAACAGAGTGGAACCCAGGGAGTCTTGTGACTTTGTAAGAAAAAAAGACACCAAAGACACAGAGAGAGACCCAGGGAAAGATGACTTGTGGAAGCAGAAACAGGATGTCTTCTCTCATATTCAGAATGAAGATTTTCTTTCTTTTTTTAAGAGACAAAGAGATGAAAGGAGAAGAAGACCAATGAGAGAAGAAAGGAGTAACAAGAGGGCATAATAGGCCATGTATGACTATGATCAAAGTCCATGATATTCATGTATGAAAATTCCACAGTGAGTCCTATCATTTGTATAATGAATATACACTAATAGTCATCAAAGAGACAGGCAGAGGTTAGACTCACGGGGTAAAGGATGTCAATGACATCCAGAAGCTAGGAAGGAACAAGGACAATCTGCCTGTACCTCCCCAAGGGCTTATTACCCTGTAGAATCTTGATTTTGGACTTGTAGCCTCAAAGCTATTAGAGAACCCATTCTTGGTTTTAGCCACCAGCTTGTGGTACTTGACCTTGGTCATCCTAGAAGGCTGATCTATCTACTACGTTCTGTTGGGGTTATGAAGGCCCCATGGACTTCAGGTATCTATGAGATGTGCAACTAAGATCTCCACCAGGGATATGGCTAAAGAAACCTGCAGCTGGAGATGGAATGGGGGCTGGATGCTGTGGGAACTCCTTTAGCCAATAGCCCTTAAGATACCAGCCTACTTTGGGCATGGTCTCATGTACTATAAATGCAGCCATAAAGCATGTGCTGGCCCCTTGACTGCTGGATTTGAGGTTTTAGTTCCCAGCACATGCAGAGGACTGCAGGTCACTACATTTTTTGTGAGTTTACCCCCTAATAAATAAACCTTTGGTATACTTCATTCTGGGCTAGTGTGGAACTCTTTTGTGCGGCAACAGTTTGGTGCCCACATGGCCAGAGTCTATGCCATTGCCGGGCCATGTCCAGGTCTGTGGCCTTCTCCCACCCCACACAGTTTAACTACCCCTCCACAGCTGACTGTAGTGGAATGAATAGCCAAGGCTGAGCCACTTCTGGTTAAGAGTAGTACTCAAGAAATGCAGAGAGTTCAGGATTAACCCCAAAGTAGTATCATGAATCTTGAAGAAACAAAAACAAAAATAAAAAAAAGAACTTCCCAAGAGAGATGACAATGAATGAATGAATGAATGAATGAATGAGGAACCTAAAGAGAACAGTGCCCCGTAATTTGTGGAAAGAAAATACAAGCTATTACCATTACTCTTGATGGCTCACTCCATCCTATTTCTGTAGACATCACTGACACTGAAGGCAGGACACAGAGAAATCAAGGAACGGAGCTGGAAGCTTCCTCTGTCTTGGATAGCATGCCCGGAGCCAGAAGTGCTACACAGCCAGCTGAGAAAAAGAATCCATCAGCCTTATCCACCCATGAACCCTGCATACTACAAGAGTTCCAACCTGCCAGGTAAGATATAGCCACAGGCACAATAGTGGCACGGCTGTTTGTGGAATAACCAACCACTTTCTGCTTGGATTTGAAGCCACTCTACAGGAAGGAATGCTTGCCTGGGATTGTCAAAAGCCCGTGGTTGGGGAGATCTTAAATCCTTGAGAGTAAACTATCACTAGTGTTTTGCTAAATGGGCATGGAGGAGAGCTACAAAATTCTGTCTTCTGGGTCTAACATGGCCATTGAAGTTACAGGAGCAGGAGCTACCTACACAAGAGGCTGGGAGGAGAAGGCAATTAGCAGGTGTAGGAGGGAGACAAGAACAAGAGAGAGTAATGAAGGGATAACTATGATCCCAATACAATGTATCCATGTATGAAATTGTCCAAAATTTTTAAAAGAAAGAGGTTAAAATACAGTGAAGCACCTTGTGCCCCTTAGAAGAACCATTTTCTATCCTGGGATCTGAAATGCAAAGCTCAGATATAAACAAGCAAAGCTAACCAGCTCCCAAAGAGTTAATTCTCAGTATGCAACTAGAAAAATAAATAAATAACTCAAAATATCTCCAGGCATCACAGTGCACAATTAATTAACAAATAAATTGCACAGGCAAAAATTGTGTGGAGTTCAGAGGACAGAGAGAGCACCTAGGGCTTCAATTGTTAGGGATGGCTTTGCTAAGCAATAAGATTAGACCCGGGCTTCTAAGAAGGAGGGGTAGACACTGTATAGGGAAAGGTGTGGGTGGGAGATGGTCAGGTCTGCTCAGCAAGCACCTTTATCTGCTGAGCCATTTCGCCAGCCACAAATAGAAGACTTTTTTTTAAAACATGGAGGTGATGGACCTAAAACTGTATCTCAAAGCTACCCCACCATCATGGTGGATTAGGGGGCCTGGAGGGAAGGAATGGATAGGATCTTGGGAGACTTATGGTAATTAATTATTGCACAGAGAGGGGATGGACAGTATGCATACAGAGGTGCCAGCCACAGGAGTGAGCCAAAGGCCTGCTGATGGAGAAGTTTCTGGAAAGAGTGAGGTATACAGATGGAGGAGAGGGAAGTGTTGGCTGCACTCTTCCAGCTGCTGGGAGCTCAGACCCTACCCCTGCCTCCTTAGCAGGGGCATCCCTGTCTGCTTTGATTTTATCTCCTGTGTGTGTGAACGGTTACCTCCAGGGCTTACAACAGGGTTCCAGCGTGTGGTGGTTTGGATAAAATGTCTCCCATAGTCTTGGACATCTGAATACTTGATCCCCAGTTGGTGGTGCTGTTTGGGTAGATTTAAGAGGTGTGGCCTCGCTGGAGGAGGGCTGTCACTGGGGTCCAGTTTTGAAAAATCAAAAGCCCACATCATTCCCAGTTCTGTCTGCTTCCCGTTGGAGACGTGAGCCCTCGGCTGTTCCTACAGTCACATCTTCCATCTGCTGTAACAATTCCCTGCCACGAGAGACTTGTCACCCTCTGGAACCATAAGCCCAAATAAACCCTATAGAGGGTGTCTTGGTCATGGTATTTCATCACAGCAAGAGATAAGGAATTACTACAAGACGCCACTCTTAGCCACTCTTATGCTTAGCAGTCGCTACCGTAAGGGTCTAGGGTGCAGCTCCAACCTCTCAGGGGCTTTGGGGAAAGGTAGCATGTTTATTACCCCCTGGAGGGCACCCTCAGGGGCTACCTTCTCTTGCAGCCTGCAGAGGTGCAGCTTCTCGACCTTTGTTACCCACAAAACCTTCTGCAGCCAATGCACTGAAGAGGGAAGGAACTGGAGTGAATATTCACCCTCTTTTCGTCTCCCAAGCTCAGAGCTGGCTCTCGCCCACAGTTCAATTTCACAATCTCTCCTCTGGTGCACTTTAATATTTATAGTTGCGTGGCTAGAATATGGAGTGTGAGAATTTTTCAGTCTCTTGAATAGAGGCTTTAGAGAGCTGTCACCCACCTGAGGCTCACTAATCTACAAGCACTGATCCCAGGGCCATTTCTGCCCCCACCTCCAACCCCAGAGCCCTCGGAGGCTGTCTATCTGGTCGTCTCCGGATCCCTGCCTTTATTAGCTAACTTCTCCTGTTTCAGCGATAAAACACCCGACAAAAGCAACTTAGGGAAGGAAGGGTTGTTTCAGCTCATAGCTTGAGGGTGCAATCCATCACGATGGGGAGGAGTGGAATCGAGGGGAGCTCTAGCCATAGCAACAGGCGTGTGTGACAGGCGGTCACATTGGATCTGCAGTCAGGAAGCTGAGAGGGGTGAATCCTAGCACTCAGAGTCTTTTCTTCTTTTCATTCACCCAAGGACCCCAGGTGCTGCCTGCTTTCAGAAGGGGTCTTCCCACCTCAAGTACCTCACAGACTCACTCAGAGACTGGTCTCCTCAGTTATCCTAAATCCTATCATGCGAGGCTGGAGAGATGGTTCCGTGATTAAGAGTATGGTATCCAGGAGCCTCCTCCTGTGCCTGTTGGACATCCAGCATGTAGCCTGTGTGAGCCCAGAGACTCAAGGGCTTCATTATACCATCTTTGTTCATTTACATTTGGTTTTACTGGCTACTCACAGGTGATCTAAGAAGGTGGGTGCAGTTTCACCCTCTAGCTGGTAGCAGAGGGTCAGTCTCTTAGTATATGTACTCTCAGAAGCTGCTCATCACGGCTGTGACTACAGGTAACAGGGACTTTTTACAAATGGCTTCATGGAAAGTAGGCCAAGGAGCTGATGAAGTGGTTCAAGGCAAAATGCTGGCTGAGCAAGTGTGAGGACCCAAGCTTGATCTCCAGCACCCGCATGAAAAGCCAGGCATGATGATACACACTTGCAATCCTGTTACCGGGGAAGCACAGGCAAGCAGATCCCTGGGACTCTCTCTGGCCGGCTGGCCTAGTTAAATCAGCAAGCTCTAGGCCAGTAAAAGACCCTGACTCTAAATAAATAAATAAATAAATAAATAAATAAATAAATAAATAAATGGTAGATAGCTCCCAAGGAATGACACCCAGGTTTGACTTCTGGTGCAATATATGCACCACTGCACACATGAACCCCTCTCATATTCGTGTATGTGTGTACGCACATACACGCCATACTCTAAGCAATAAATCTAGAATACATCCGAGGGGCTACATTTATTCATTCATCCCTTCATTTGTTTTTGTTTTGTTTTTATATTCCGACCATAATTCTCCCCCTCCTCTTCTCCCCGTACTCCCCCACCTCCACCACTCCAATCCACTCCTCCTCTGTTTTTTTTTGTCAGAAAAGGCCGGGCCTCCAGTGACTATCAGTCAGCTGTGGCACGCCAAGCTGCATTCAGACTCGGCACCACCTCTGTTCCATTGTTAGCCAAGGCAATCTGGTAGGAGGGGAGGGTCCCCAAAAGCAGGCAACAGAGTCACAGACAGCCCCTGCTCCCACTGATGGAGTCCCACAAGAAGACCAAGCTACACAACTGTCACATGTATGCAGAGGGCCTAGGTCAGTCCCATGCTGGCTCCCTAGTTGTGGGTTCAGTCTCTGTGAGCCCCTATAAGCCTGGGTTAGTTGGTTCTGTGCCATTTCTCGGGGTGTCCTGGACCCCTCTAGCATCTACAATCCTTACATGGGGGCTCATCTCTAAGAAGATCCCACGTACTGCAGAAGGAGGCTTCTAGTCCACACCCCTCCCTCTGCAGTGGGCACTAACATCTCCATTCTCCTCCCCCCGCCCCCGCAGGCAAATAGCCACTTTCCTTCTCCTTGTCTCTGTTCCTTCCATTTGCCCACACCACTCTCTTCCAGATTATTCTCTCTAAATCCTTCTCAGGGAAGAGAAGTGCCAAGCCCTGAGCCACGTCCTCTGGAGGCCTCAGCCCCAGCTACCTGGATGAAAGAAAGGCCCCAGGACTTAACCCAGCTCAGGCTTGGGCCATCAGCTCGGCTGCTTAATAACAAATCAGCTCGTGCCAGGCAGAATCCCACAGGATCCGGTGCCTGCTTCTATTCCTGGTTACAGGAGTGCTCAGAGAAGAGCCGTGGAGCCTCCCGCTGGAAAACTGATTCACAGAAACATAAGTGTGTCCATGGACCCCAGCAATTGCTGGTCCAGTCAGGAAAGAGAGACCCAAAGGCCAAGATAGCATTCTCAAAGATCTCTCTTCACACCACATCTGCAGCCTCCCAGCTGTATCCCACACACCGACCAGCACATCTGTATTTTAGGCTGCCTGGTAGGGGCTGTGTCTCTTCTTAGACAGGAGGTGCGACTGAGAATCTCCATAGCTGTCCTGAAGCCCAGCGCATAGGGCCTGGGCCCATAGGCTGCCTAGTTCACTGCTGTATACTCTGGGCATCCCGGCCTTACCTGCTTAACAGAGATGCAGTGTTAGCTGCTGCTCAAAAGGATGGACGAAGATCTAAGGATGGGTAACATTAATGCTTCCATGATCGGTGGGCTTGAGGTGTGTGGGTGAGGTGCCTCTCTCAGGCAGCCCAGGGTGTTAGCGGACCCTCAACATACACGACAGGTGCAGATGCACCTCCACTGACGTATCCAGTGCCCTCTTGAGTCTGGGACTGGCAGGTTGATGATTGTGGCTGCCCTCTACTGAGGGAGCAGTAAATCTCCCTCTAAGTGTTCAGTGTTCACCTGTTGGCACACATACCCCACTGTTTGCCTGTCCATGCACGCACACTCTCTCTCTCTCTCTCTCTCTCTCTCTCTCTCTCTCTCTCTCTCTCTCACACACACACACACACACACACACACACACACACACTCACACACACACCTTCTCCTTTCCTTCCCCACAGGCATGCACTTTCCCGTACAAGAATTAGTGGCTCCTGGCTTACCCAGTTAGCTCCTGTACCTATCAATGAGCAGAGGTTGTCCCTGGGGCTACCCAGAGCTCCTTCCCATTCTTGGCCCTTCCCTTTATCCTGCACTCTGCGGGGCTGGAGGCAGCAGTAGTTGGGTACAGGACTGGCTGGAAGACACCCAGGAGACGCAATTCATGCTCAGGACATGACTTTCATTGGTTGAGAGAAAAAAAATCTCTTCTCTGCAGGCCGGAGCCACAGGTCCATCTTTTCTCACTAACCCCATCAAAGAGCTGGACCCAGAGAGGGCATAGGTAGACACAGAGGAACCAGCCCTGATAGCATTATTGACCCCCTCCAGATGCCAAGGGTGGACATTCTAATAATAAAAGAACCCTATAAGGGATGCCCCTTCCCTTTTGCTTAGCTAAAGTCACTTAGAGGTACATATTCTGTCATCCCTACCCAAGAGGATGGATAAGCAGTCTTCCCCCCAGTTTTTCTGCTAGTTTTCCTGCTAACCCACATGACCTACCCTGCTACCCCTTGCTAGCCTGGACTCCATTCAGGAAATCGCCTGCCCAGCAATGCCCCCAGAGGCCCAGATTTGCTATGGTTGTGTGAGTGCCAGAAAAGGAGGTTCCTGGGAGCTGCCCCAGGTCCTTCTGCCCTTCACTCAGTCAAAATAGACAGGCAACCAGCCACCAGAAGCTGCTGTGGCAGTTACCTTCATAGGAAGCAAATCCCATGTCCTCTGTATGTCTGCTCTTAGCCCAGCCTGTCCAGCAGCTTCTGCTGCATTCCCCAGGCCCTCGGGAGCCCTTGCCGCAAAGCTGAGACTCAAGGGCCCTAGGCACCCAGGGTGTTGCTTCTAACTACTGGCTGGGACCTTTATGAACACAGTCACTACAGTTCCCTTGTTCTGGGATGACAAAGAAATAGAGCCTGCTGCCTCCGGGCGACAAGAATCAGAATCACAGGCAGATCTAAAGCTGGACCAGGACCCGAGGCTGCTCTTCGTCCCTGCAGCCTGGAAAATGAATAACAGCATATGGTAGCCGAGGCCAGGCATAGGGGACACCGCGGTCATGTCAGCTTTCCTAGCCTCATCGGGGCTGAAATCACACCTTCTGGAAGTTTCTCTAAGCCATCCAACATTTTCTGAGCATGACCGATTCAGGGAGAGTCAGCATTAGGTTTTGAAAGGCAGAAGCCATCTTTCTAACACTTCAATATTTATTTGCCACCAGTGAATTGGAAACATCATTCTTAAATCTCTCTCTCTCTCTCTCTCTCTCTCTCTCTCTCTCTCTCTCTCTCTCTGTGTGTGTGTGTGTGTGTGTGTGTGTGTATGTGTAGATACTTGTGTCAATGTGTGCACATACATGTAGCCGGCAGAGGAAAACCAATAGTACCATTCTTCTGAAGCTACCCACTTACTTTAAGACAGGGGCTCCCCTGGGCCTCTGTCTCCTGGTTGGATTAAGCTGCCTGGCCAGTGTGCTCCAGGGATCCTACAGTCTCTAGCGCCACAGGTCTGGGGTCACAGGTGCGTTCCACCAGGCCCAGTTTTGTTAAAGTGCTAGAGGGCTGAACTCAGGCCATCATGCTTGTGTGGTAAGCACTTCAGCAAGTGACCATCTTCCCAGCCTCTGAGAACTTTAGTCACCTCATACATAAGGCCTCTGAAGTCTTTGGAATTCTTATCTGTGAGATGGGGCCATATGGTGAGATGGGGGCATAAAACTCCCAAGGAATAGAAGTGGGTACCAGACAAGGAGCTAAGGTACAGCAAGGGACATGGTGGCTGATCCCAGTCTGATTATCAGGTATGGACTTCATCACCAAGGCCTGCCATCTCCTTGACATACACAGGACTCTCTCTCTCTCTCTCTCTCTCTCTCTCTCTCTCTCTCTCTCACACACACACACACACACACACACACACACTCCACCTTCATGTCAGCACTTATTCCTATTTTTTTTTCCTAGAATAAGTTCTCACCTGAAGATGCATAAATAACCGGGCACTTCTTCCTGGCCCGGCACACTGGGGCTCCACCCTCTCCCTGCTGCCAACATTCGCAGGCCTGCCAAGCCGACTGGATTTTGGAAGGGAAATCGGTTGCAAATTGGGATTCAAATGCATTCCAAGTAGAAGTGATGCTTGCAATGTTGGCTGTGGGCAGAGCCTTGCCGTCACCTCCTCTGTGTGGAGTGAGGGCGAGGGTGTGGTGGAGGAGGCTTGGATGCTGGGTTTCCGTTCTTCGGCGTTATATTGCAGGATCTTAGGGGTGAGCAGCAGCTCTTGGTCCCTTCATCCCTGGCTGCTCCTAAGATGTTGTTCAAGGTCAACCTGATGCCTTTGGGCCTGTGGTCCCAAGGCCGGACACTGCTAATCCCTTCACTCCTGGGATCTTAGGCTCCTGCCACCCAGCTTTTAAAGTATAACCCTCTTGACCCTGTGAGCCTGGCTCTGATACTTTAAGACACATGCTCCTGGGGCCTGATGCTCTTGCCCCAAACTTCCATGTCTAACATGTTAGACCATGGTTTGTTCCAGGTCTGACACTCCTGGCTGCATGTTCTGAAGTCCGATGTTCCTGGGTTCTGATGCTTCTGGCCCCGTGCTCCTGGGGCCCAGTGCTGCTGACCTGGGCCTGATGTTCATGACCCTGTGTTCCCAGAGCCCTAATGACCCTGTACTCCTTGTTCGGATGCTCCTAGCCCCATGTTCCCAGCCTTGTGTTCCCAGGGCTTGACACCCTTGGGTTCCAGACTAACAATGCTTTTGATGCAGTTCAAGTCTCAGCCCTATGGACGTTACCTGTTTTATGCTGGGAATCTTTTGCCTGCTTCTTTCAGACACTCACACAGGGTTGCAAGTCCAGCCTCAGCTGACAGTGTCCAGCCTCTATTCGCCAGCTGACTTGTTCTCTTGTACCCCCAGGGACACTGTTAGAATGAAAGTTGGGACATCCATCCCCTTCCTGGGAACCCGTGCTCCCACCAAATCCCTCCCCGCAGGTTCTCTGATCTTAGAAGTGCCTTCCATGTATACCTAGATTCTGTCACTGCTCCTGAAGAAGATTCCTGTGTGGGGACATAAGAGAAGCAACAGCTGGAGGGAGTGTTCTCTGGGGCCTGTCTCAACCTGGGGCTGAGCCTGCTGGACAGAGCAGTACCTCCGCTCCCAACTTCTCTCTGCTGTCACCCTGAGCTGGGTCTACATGTAAAGAAAGGCAGGAGCCGGGACTATCAAAAGGCCCTGTCCTTCCATGAGCAGGCAATCAGGAAGTCGGGCTTGATGGTGCACAATTGTAACCATGGTATTCATTCAGGAGGCTGAAGCAGGAGTATTGTGATTTGGAGGCCAGCCTATAGTCTCACTCAGCGAACCAATCAAATAAACAAAACCCCAGGGACAAACCAAACACAATTCGACATAAAAGCTGGGTCTGGTATCACAGTCTTAAAACTCCAGCCATACATGCAGGATGCAGAATGCAGGATGCAGGATGCTAAGGCTAGGGTTTCTCCAGTCCAGGACAGGTATGAGCTAGAGAGTCCAAGGTCCACCTGGGCAATGTATTGAGAACATCCCAGAAAGAAACCCTTAAATGGAACCTGGTGCTCTCGGGTCTCTCCTGAGGCCTGGGAACCAAGGGAGGCCTCTTTCACTGGCCCAGCCCCTGTGCCTTCATTGGCTGAGCCAGTTGCCCATAGGTCTGCCTTTCCCATTGAGCGAGGCTGGGTAGAGCCAGAGGGACCCAGGGCTAAGGAAGCAACTGACCCAGTAAAGAGTAGAAAGGGGAAGATCTGTTTTCACTTCCTGTCCCATGATGTTCCTCTCTTTTAATTTTTTCAGCCTCTGCCCCTCCCCTGCTCCCATTTTCATGTATGTGTGCGTGGTGTCCACGCGTGTATGCATGTTTTGATTGTTTTGTTTTGTTTATGTACAAATGAATCGAGACCCAGGTTGACCAATCCTTCCTCTGCCTCATTCATCCATAGAGGAAGGGCCTCTCAATCAAGCCCAGAGCTCGATCATGTGGCTAGTCTTTCTAGCCAGGTTGCTAGAAGGAACCTTATCTCTGCCTTCCAGGGCTGCAATTATAGGCAGGCTGTCCCATTCTCCTGTCACATATGTGGCTTTCTGGGTATCCAAACGCTAGTCCTGGGCTGCACACGTGTGTGGTAAGTGCTTAACCACTGAGCCATGGAACCATCTCCCACGCCCCTCACCCCAACACTGAGGGTTTGCCGTGAGGCCAGAGGATTGACTATCGACAGCTGAGCTCCCAAAACACCGACTGTTCTCCTAGTGTCCTGTTGTGTGAGTCCACAGTGCCACTTCACAGTCTGCTTGGACACTTCATGGGGAACTGAGAAGACACCTAGGCAGGAGGCAGCCTGGGGGATACTCTCCAGCACAGGCCTACACACCCTACCTGCCTCGGTCCAGATCCTGCATCCCAGCCAGGTCTGGGAAACGAGGAAAGACTGCTGTGTCTCGGGGATGTGCACCATATGGCTTCTGATTTGAGACCCTGCAATGTGTCAAGATCCTATCGCTTTGAACTAAGGCCGTGATCACCGGGCTGTTAGAAATCACTAGATGTTTCCCAGCCAGCCTTCCTCATAGGTCCAACGCGTTTACCCACATCAGTGAATTCGTTTAAGATGGGAGTCCCCAGGGAAGATGCCTAAAATCGTCCATTTTGGATTTTGGCGTTAGCAGCTGCCTGCTTGATTGTCGTGCTAGGAAAGGCTCTGAAGCTGTGTCTCAAGTCAACAACAGATAAACTACCTCCTCTCCGGGAGACATGTTGCTGCGATCCGTTTGTCACTCCTGTCCCACCCAGGAGGTAATCCCCGTCTCAAACTTTCTGTGCAGAGCCCCAGCCCTATGCTGTATTGGGTGAAGATTCACAAATTATTCTGGGAACTGTGCAATGCCTGTAGTGCTCCAGCTGCAGTGCAGCCTTAAACAGGGGGCATCATGCCGGCAAGCCTGCTCCCAGGAGCTAATCTGCATGGGCAAGATGCCTTCTCAAATTAGCATGGCTCTTGGATAAACTGTCACTACCAGCCTGGTCCCAAACAGGGCTGTGGCCCATCTAGTATGGATGCTGTGGCACCTGCCTGTTCCCATCCCCTCCTCCCTCCTTCCTAGAAGTCAGGGCCACAGGTGCACTGACTCTGCCTCCACCCTCAGAATCTCAGACCCAGTTTGCTAGCTAGCGGAGAAATTCCCCAGGAGACAGAGGCACTGATGCAAAGGGCTTCTGCTGTGACAGGTGTGTCCTTGAGGCCTTCGCAGCTTCTTCAATGCCAACCAGTCACTCCCAGCGGGAGCGTATGCTGTAGGGTCTCCAAGGCAGTCTTTGCGAGTAGGCTCATCTGTCACCCAGGAGAACAGACTCCCTTCCTGAGCCCCTGCAATGTCATGGAGCTCTGACTCGGTGACTTCTTACCTGCCCTCTCAGCTGCAAATGGCAGATCACACACCTGCACTCCACCCTAGCCCTCTTTCAACTTAAGCTGCCCTTGAATTTAACCCTGAAAGTAGTCCCTGCTATCGACCAGCCTTTGTACACTAAATGAGATGGGTAAAATGGAAGTAAGTTGGAGTCACCCCTTTCGCATCCATGAGGAATAGTTACCTGTACCCCTCACTGATACCAAAGTTCCCATGTGTTTGGGTCCCCTCTATAAATCAGTGTTTGTGTCTACATCGTGGGTTCCAGGCCAGCCAGGGCTACACAGTAAAACTGTATCTCAAAACAAACAAACAAATGAAAGAGCAAAGAAGAGATACAGTTTAACTGTGTAGCCCTGGCTGGCCTGGAACGCCCCTTGTAAACAGACTGGTCTCAACCTCACAGAGACCATCCTGTCTTTGCCTCCTAAGTCCTGGGATTAAACAGATGACCTTCCATGAGGGCAGTTAATGTTGCCCGTATGCCTATGGATGGAGGGTCATTTACTAGAGCATGGCAGCCTACCAGTAGCCATAGCTGCCATGAAAACAGACTCCCCTCACACAGTAGCCATCAATTGCCAGTGGCTCCTCAGCTAGGGCTGCCTGGAGCCTTATGGTCCCTCCTGTAACCATGCTGGAATATTGACTCCTTGATCTTCTGCAAATAATAACCATGGCTACCTCCTCTAATATATAT